>NC_091130.1:113417913-113777913 GCF_040183065.1 Periplaneta americana
TGCTCATGAAAATATTTTTAATTTCACATTCCTTTCTACCTGATAATCGCTCCGAACGAAGATGTGATGTAATATACATAGTAGTGTAAGATATAAATTGTATAATTTGCATTACACATCTGATCATGTATGGCAACCTACAAAATAAGAAACAACACTTGAGAAAAGAACGTTGACATTCTCATACTGATGTCATACGATTTACACTACAACCGAATGAGCCATAACTGATCAATCTTAGAATATTAATAAACACTTTCAACTAAGTACGTATTGCACAAAGAATACGATACTTTTATTAGAAGTGTATAACGATGATTTTCCAGTTGCCAACAATTCACGAAGTGAGAAAATACGATGAGGTTGTGTAATATTTATGTATGCAACAAAATCTTGATGATTATAGTATGAGTGAATGTTTTCACGAGTACCATAATATGATTATCCACGAGTTGGATACAACACTTTATGCCATCTTAGCATTATAAATTGTAGGAAATAAACTATAAAGGAAATTCGGGATCCATAGCTGACAGAATCGTCGTATGTTCGTATCGATTAGTTGTGTCTGGCATTGGCAATGAATAAAGATAAATGGATGACCTTGCAGGTTATGTTACAAATGTTCCTCTATTTTGTTAATATAGATTCTCTGAACCACAGAACTGTTTTATGTGATATTACAAAAGTGATACAAAATCGTTAAAGATTGGAAATAAATGATACGTTACCTTCTGTCCTGCATTTCATTTCTTGTTATGTCGCGCGCGTAGAAGTGGTAAGCAAGATAGCAAAAGTTCACGTATTACGTCATAGCGAATGGCATTGTCTTTATTGGCACGCGTGCTATAATAAGCCGATTACGCACGATATTGGATGTAGTAAAAACCGGTTTATAATGCTACGATGACATAAAATATGTTTATATCATTTCTCATCGCTTTTTCTTGCAACTGTAAGTATACTTCTATAAGAAAGAATGATATCTACTGTATGATAATGGAAATTGTTACTTGTATTATGAGATATAATAACTTTTCCTATCATGTTAGATTATAGGTTGTGATGTGTTTACGTGCACCTAACGAGTTGTTAAAATTGTGATATAATTCCAAATATTTGAAATGTGTATGTATTAATAACAGTATAAATATGAAAACATACCCAAAATCAAATATCTTGTTTATATATCTAGATAACTGATTGAAAAGAGAGTAATTTTATGAACAAAATGCATGGCCTATAGTTCACTAGAATTATTAATCTTACATAAGATTAAACTGACTGGAAATAAGTGTGCCAACAATTTATTATATTTTTGTACTTTGATAATTTAAGTACAAAAGTGTTATACATATAACATGTTATCTTAAAATAAACATTTCACGTGATTCCGAGCATTTAACATCAAATAATGTAACAATTATAATGTTCAACTTGTAAATACTTATATCTGTGTAATGTATGGCATTTAAAAACCGTTCTTCATCTCAATTCAAGCTGTATAATTTCTACAGTAAGAAATATTACAGCCAAAGGAGTTATCTATGATGTATACATTATTTTTAATATGACACAATAGTATCATATAAATTTGTAGAAAGTGTCAAAATGTCAATTTCCAGAATCAAACAATCCTTATAAAAGCAGCACTTGGTGTATAAAATTGGTTAGAATTAAATCAATCATATTATTTCAACATAAAGAATTAGAAGTAATTCTTTACTGACCTGGTCTCACTCTTGAATCAAATAGGATTGTGAGTACAAAAGCATCGCATATTTGTCTGCGCAATTTTGATATTGTAAATTTAATTGTTATTCTCTTTTGACTTTTTAAATTTTAAAGAAGTATCAAATTCAGTTTCTGAGACAATTACAAGAAGAGTTTATATAATATGTAAAAATGTATTCGGACAATAAATTTAGTGTATGAAATACAGTTAGTTGACTAATTTTCAAATCTGGCATATTACAATTATTACAAACATTTAAATAACAGTCATTTATTTATTTAAAGTTTAAATGTCATAAAAATATTTTAAGTCATAATAACCTTTAGATTCCGTAGGAGATGAATATTACATTTTTAAACATGTACTACATTCGTACTTTCATGACAACGAATTCAAAAAAGTATTTTCTGAAGTAATTATTGTGAAATTAAATTGCCTTACGATCTGAATGAACTAAAATTTTAAATTTACAAATCGGTATATCCTACACCACATAATTACCTTTGAAAAACGTTAATTTGGTAATGACATATAAATGTATAAGTGCATTTGTGGTCCCAGGAACATTTCAAGACATGGTTTTTAACACGATTTTCAAAGGAAACCTTGTGCATTTTGGTGTAAGCTGCAGTTCCTTAATTAAACAAAAAATAACTCACCCGAATCTTTTTAAGTATAACTCGAGTGGAAAAATATGCACTGAACTGATATATACTCGTACTGTAATTAAATATTTTAGATATTACTGAGTAGCCAAATATATAATAAATTCTTGTATATAGCTAATTTTTCCTTGAAATGTTGAAAATGATAGCCAGACTTTTTAAACGAATTTGTAATCTGTACATATCCTAAGTGTTTTGAACATCATTCATGCCAAATATTGTCATAGGAATGCAATATACGAATGAAGTTTAGTAGCACAAAACTCTAACAAGATCGTTACAATGACATTACTACATCTCTAAAAACAGGAAAAATGCAGCTTTATATACTGCGTCTTCAAGTTGCATAGATATACTTATTCCACTCTCGTCTAACAAGATTACTAATATCTTAGATCATATAGACCCAAATAGCTCGGCCTTATAGGCTTTGACGGTAACAACTTTTGTAGGTTTACTATGCTGCCATCTAGTTGTTACATAAGGAGTCACGTCATAATTCCCATTTGAATTGCATTAGCAACTGTACTGCCATCTCGTGTTCGTTTACGGCGGACGGGTGGTGATCCTGGCGGTTGTTCTCTTCAAAGTTCTGCCGATTTTAACACAGGGATGAGCTACCTGTTACATATATGATCTAGGCTAATATTAATCATGTATTCTGAATGAAGAAAGTCACGGAAATTTGTATTTTCTTTTCAGTAATTTTGATTAAACATTTAAAATCCAAATTCATTTCGATATTACTTGCATAATTAATATAAATTGAAAACTTCTATCTTCTTCTTCCTGATATACTTGGATATTTTAATTTATAAATTAAAACATTGATTTATAAAACTGCCATGAACATTTTTATGTACAGATAACATATTCATCCATGACAGTGAACATCTTTGTGATAAATTATAATTAAATAATGTCATCTTAAGTTAATTCTCAATTATTTACATATTTATTATAACATAATGTACTTAGGCCAGTGATAAAAGTACCAGATTCAACAAAACTAGTGGAAGTTTTATATCGGCTTTGAGATGTTGTGTTCCATGCAATTAATATGAATGGTATTCATATCAATTTTATGATAACTCTCAACGTAACGTCTAGAGAATGTGAAGTGAGTACTTGGTGTTACTGTATAGACATAGAAGGTCGAAGCTCAATATGTATACAAACCATCCCTTTGTATATATGTCTTCCACTTTCAGACCTCTTATAAAGAAAATCAATAAATATTTATTGAAATATATATACACTTCTTCTATTTTATTTATCCATTAATAGACCTAACACGTCTCCTTTCCTTACCATGACGTAATTTATTTTTCATGAACAAATAACTGAATCATCTAGTCTTATAATTACAAAATTATGTTAATAAATTGCAATAGTCCAGTGAGACAGAATGGTAATCAAACTTGTAGATTAGTAAGTTTTTTTTTCCTTTACATTTCCTTTATTACATACCACAGATCTTACATTAGCAATGAAGTTTTAAGATGTAGAACAAGTCAAAATTTTACAAGATTACAATTACAATTTTTACATTTTTTTTAATTTTTTACAATTTTTACAAGCAGAAAGATTACTCAACTGAACTGTTGTTTAAATATTTCAAGGTTTTCAACATTAAACAAATTTATTATTTTATTTTATTAAAATATTTTACACAAAAAATGTTAACTTTGAAAGATATATACATAAATATAGGATTAAAAATATGAATCCTCTGCGTTTATCTGAACCTAAATGTAAAACCAATGCAGCGTTTTATCATAGCATGAGTCAAGGTCCTAGATTATTCAACAAATGTTCTTCTAATATTATTTTAACCATTAATCTTCTACAAATTAATTAAAAAATATATAAAAGAAATTGTACTGGATTTATAGTTTGGTTCAAAGATGTTAAACACCTTTTAATCTGTAATTTATTCACTCTCAATTTCATTTTGTTTGTATTGAAATCCCCTCCTGAGCACGAGTCTTACTCATTCAGGAGTGGGCTAGTTTATTCATTTGAAATTTACTAACACTAAAATAAATAAATAAATAATAAATAGTAAGTGAGAAATTATTCTATGAAAATTAATATTTTACAAGTTTTCAAAGAACTGTGTAACTACATAACTTTATCCTTTATGCGATTTTAATGCGTAGAAGTTTTATTAATAAACAAAAGAAATTGCTAGATATTAACAGAGAAGTTAATTTACTACACAAATTATTACAATTATAAATTAATTTACACAATCATTTTGAAATGAAAAGTTTGGCCATTGTTGTGGATGAGGTTCCAGCATAGCTCAGATGTAAAGAGCACTCAGTCCGCCAAGGTGAGGGTCCTGAGTTCGATTCCCGGTTGCAGAACGAATTTTTCTCCGCTAATAAGTAGGTATCTAAGTGATGACTACGTAAAGACACTGACATTCAATAGAGGACCGTGTGGTCATTTAATATGAATATATATAAGAAATAATCATTCAGTTGAGCATGATTTCAGACGTTATTTTCTCACTTAGGTTAAAAGGCAAAGGTATTCTCTTTATACATTATGTAAACGGTATAAACTGTCAAAATTATACAGACAGTACAAATCAGTCCACTGAACAACATGTCTAGTGTAATTTCACTTTTTTCTTATAATTTCACTTTTAATTTGTGAAATACCATGTTTTTAAGATTGACAGTAGTGTAATTATTTGTTTACACTTCGACTGAACGTGAATGACTTTCCGCCCAATGCAACACATACCGGTATCAATACACAACAGAGTAACAAACGACTGTTTCAGGGTACATATCGGGCAAAGTAAATAATGACTCTATTCTCTTTTTCAAAAACGTTAGACTTACAAAACACTTTTTTTTTCTGGTAAAACTTCCACAGATACAGCAAAACTTTATTCGACTTTTTTCTTCAGTTATTTAAACTCTACCACCAATATTTTTGGCAGTTTATATCTTTACACCCTGTTTGCCATGAATGCGCAAGGAGGCATGGAGGTAAATCTCCACGTTTTCTTGACCTGGGCACTAGAATGAGGTGATGTCGTCACTAGTGTTGAAATCCTATTCGGTTCATTTTAGCCGAGCATGAAATGAACCGAAGTTCGCTTTGCAGAAGCAGGTCTGTCATGTTTATTCAACCTTTCCCTTTTATGTTTTGTGTCCTTCTCGGTAGTTCCTCTCAATCCGCCCCTTCATGTTTAGCTACACAATGCTGACAGATACGTTATCTCAGGAAATTATGCGTCGGTAATATGTAGGGGCGAATTCATATGCTCTAAAAACGGCAAAATATGCATGCACTCATGCACTTAAAAATCAGGATATATATATATATATATATATATATATATATATATATATATATATATATGTATATATACATATATTAAAAATAACAAAATATGCACTGTCAAAATTTAAAAAAAAATGTTTTATTTTAAGCAAATTACTATTATTGATGGTTCTTCTGTTATACATAAGAATATTGGGATACCAAAGAGAGAGAGAGAGAAATAACTCGTTCGGCCTTAATTAAGGATGACCACGAGAATCCGGAAATTAATAGCAAATAAATATAATCAATTAAATATGAATATTGTTATAAAAATAAAATGTAATAATTAAGCACCATTGATTATCAATTATAAAATAAAATCTTAGAAGATGACTATAAAATTATACTTATAAATAAAAGATTTTATTTAAAATTAGCATATCCTTAATTAAGGCCTTCTAAGTGGTAGAAATGAAACTGTATAATCTGCAGACAATCTTTAAGAATTTGAGAGATGATTTTTTGAATTTCAAAAGATGATACTGATAATTGTTTTAAAAAATTATATGTAAATTTTGGTAAAGAACTCCGAGCACCAAAAAATAAACCTGTCACTGACCAATTGAAGAGAGGGACGTTATACTTGGCACTAAGGTAGTGAATACAAGGTTCATAAATGGCCCTCTTTTCCTGATCAACCTGATGAGCTTCGTTTAGATCTCTCTCCATGCGTGTAGTTGGATCTATGATAATAGCCTTCTGTTGTTGCCTGTTTATTGCTATTATATCCGCTCTTCTGTGAGAGTCGTCTTCAGAAATACAGTGGATCTCTTCATGAACTTCACAACCCTTGTTCCGAAGAAGACAGGCGAAAGCTCCACGGACTATATGATGCCTGTTGTTACGCAATAACTCTCCTTTCCGACAAAAGCCCAACACGTGGCAAAGAGTTTCTGTATCGTTGTCAAAGTTGCATGTTCTTCAACCCTCTGCTTAAACCATAGATGGGCAATCGCTGTGTCGTGACTCAATTTGAGTCGCAGTCTCGAACGAAGTACTGTGCCGTGTGGATGGAAACAAGCAGAGCTCTACTTCAAAACAGTCAGCAAGCCGTGGCGGATTAACATTTACAATATCTCTATCAAAATCTTCAACCTCTTCAAACAAGCTCAAATTTACTGAATTACAAAGCTGAATATGGATAACGTCATGAACATTATCATAACGACAATCAATAAAATAAAATCTAAAGCACTTAAGCACCGTCAGTTTCGAACATTTCTGAAAGATATAGGTCAACATTATGAAGATTTAATTTACTGCACTGAAGTGAGGTGGCTCAGCCGCGGTCGGATGCTGCACAGATTCTTCGAACTTCGTGAGGTAATTACTGAATTCATGAGAACACAGGGATTACCTGTTTCTGAATTAGAAGACGAAGATTGGTTAAATGACCTGGTATTTCCGAGCGATGTATGTGAACATTTCAATCAGTTAAATTATTTAACAGGGGCGGCTCGTCCATAAGAGCTGCGGAGCTGCAGCACTCCCTGCTTTGACAGGAAAATAAAAATAATATTTATTTTAATTTATAGAAGAATTGTTACAGCTTTTGTTGGTAAATTGCTTCATATTTCCTCTGGCCGGGAATATGTACTATTATCTTATGCATTATCTTTTTTGCGCGTCAACTGTATTGGAATTGACACTGCATTCAAAGTCGTCCTGGGATCTGCAGGGTGGGACAGCTCGTAAGAGAGTGTGTCTTGCTTGGTCAGGGGTAGAGAGGTGAAGGGAAGCAGAGGGAAACTGCCGCTGTTTAAAACCCATATTTCGCTGCAGTGACTTGCAGAGCCAGGCTACAAGGGAAGATCTTTCCTCCCCTCCCACACCGCTATTGTAATGCTGCGTCAAATGGATTCTCTATTCCCTTGAAACTTAATGACAAAATTTTTATTTTCTTTTCACATACTTATTGTTGTAGAATCTTACAGAGTTAATATAACGAAATTAATATTCTCTTTTGCCTTATTATTACGTATATATCCAGGCTCCAGCAGAACCTAATATTTGCCTTAACTCAAAATGATTGCACGAGTAGAATCCTTTTGATATAGCACGTAAAATACGAAAGAGACTTATTTTCCAGTTTTAGAAAATTGTTGACCATCAGTATATCTGAGTGTTGCTTTGGTGTGACATCTTAATACCGTAACTTAACCAGTGCAAATATGCAAGCATGAGTGTGTGTGAATTACAGAATATTAATTTTATTTTTCTCAACTTTCCCTTGCGGAGAAGATTGATGTAATGAAGTGAAATTAAAGGGTCGTCCGTTACCCGACTTAAATCTTACTCAAGCTTCATCCAGCCGAAATAGTGCATATATGTAAGGAAATATAACAATGAAATTTACGCTAAGCATTTGTGGTTACGTGGATGTGAACAAAAAAAAATATATTTTGTTTTCCTTGCCTCCTCTTCGGTGGTGATGCTGCATGGACTAGGAGTGGTGTGACACATTTAGGACATTTGCCCTAAAAAAGCAAAATCCACGAATCTTCGCAGCCTCACCTGAAAAATGTTGTTTCATTGGCTATGTTAGGCAAAACTAATAGGCCTATTGCTGTGCAATTAAGTGAAACGAACAGAACAAACATTCTCAAACATAATCAAGAAGTGAGAAAAAATCGTGAAATTATTAAAAAAAAAATATTGATTGTATCAAATTTTGTGCCCAATATGAACTTCCCCTTAGGGGACATGATGAAAAAACGATTCGAAGAACACTGGTGTATTTCGTAGGTTGCTACAGTTCGCGAGTAATCTAAACGAGCCTCTCAAAAATCATTTGGAACATGCCACTGTTGAAAGGTAATTCTAAGACAATTCAGAATGCACTGGTAGATTGCAAGTTGAGTGTCTGCCGATCTGAAATTCAGACTGAAATCGATGGTATTAGTTTTTTTTAGCTATTAACAAATGATGCCACAGACATCTCCCAACTAAGTCAGGAAGTTTTGGTTTTTCGATATGTAGTGCATTTATTTTTGTCCTATACTTATTAGTAATGGTATCAAGAAGTGAAATTTGTATGTACCAAAATCTACTGCAGCTCTCCCAATCCACAAGTTCACGAGCCGCCACTGGTTACATACACATTTGCAGTGAAAACAAAAAAAATATATATATAAAGTGGATGCGTATGGAGACGTGAAAGCATTCATTTCGAAACTAGATCTGTGGAAATCTTAAATTTTAGAAAACAACCTGTATCACTTTCCTAGTCTAAACTCTGTAGAAAATGTGACACAACAAAAACTACAAAATTACAGCAATCTATTAGAAAACCTACATATAAAGTTTGTCAGCGATTTAGAAATTTCTAACAAATGGAAAATAATTGTTTATTGTTTCACGATGAAAGAGTAATGGAACGGAGAAAAATTCTCTCCGGCGCCGGGACTTGAACCCGGGTTTTTAGCTCTACGTGCTGATGCTTTATCCACTAAGCCACACCGGATACAACCCCGGCGTCGAACAGAATTGTCTCTCATTGAGTTCCAACTCTTGGGTTCCCTCTAGTTGCCGCCCTCTGCACTACGTCATAGATGTCTATGAACATAGGACCGAAGTCCACACATGTGCTGAGGTGCACTCGTTATGAGTGACTAGTTGGCCGGGATCCGACGGAATAAGCGCCGTCTTAAATCACTTCGTGATTTACGCATATCATATATTATTTCAATGTACCGAAATACATATGATATTTTCATGCAGAGACAATTCTGTTCGACGCCGGGGTTGTATCCGGTGTGGCTTAGTGGATAAAGCATCAGCACGTAGAGCTGAAAACCCGGGTTCAAGTCCCGGCGCCGGAGAGAATTTTTCTCCGTTCCATTACTCTTTCATTGTATGATGACGCAGAATATCTGCATGGAAATATCATATGTACTTCGGTACATTGAAATAATGTTTATTGTTTGCTAATCCAATAACTGTTGATGTGCGAAATGTGCATTTGAATTTAAAGTTTAAGTTATAGAAATGCAAAATAACATAGTCATTAAAAGTAGGTGTCAAGGTCTATATGACTAAACCACTTTTTAAATACTGCCAAACTCAAAATACCCGAACCTTCGTAAATTTGGTTCCAAAATGTTAGCCGTGTTGTGCTCCACATATCTATGTGAACAATTATTCTCCTTAATGAAATATGTTAAATCAGAACGTAGGTCTCGTTTGAGCAATGAACATTTGTTAGCAATATTAAATATTGTTCTGACGAATGAAGAATCAGATTTTGAAAACATCTGCAGACAGTAATATAATGAGGCTACGGCTACGTACCGGAATTCGCCGAAACAGCAGAGTTTACATCTCCATTGACGCAAATATAATTTACACAGATAAAAAGACAACGAACGATACCACTTCGAATCTAGTCAACCAAAAGTTAACACAGTGAAGATATCATAAAGTTATTCAACCATAAATAGACGAAATGGTTAAATGAAAAAGTAAACGAAATTGAACAAAATTTTAAGAAAAATTAAATAAGAAAATTTTTAAAGAAGTATGGGATTTTAAACAAAGACAAAGTACATCACCAAGACGTTAATGGAAATATTTTAGTTCAAAAGATCCAGGTATATTCTAGAAGAAATATTTTAGTATCACTTTTAATAACGATAGTGTACTAAATGAGCCGTTCAGAGCAAAAGTGGTGTAAGTCAAAATTGGGTAATGAGGTTTAAAGTAAAAATTCTGTAAAATACAGCACAAAGCAGCAATTAATATGGCCTTCTTGCTATCCAGTGACTACTAATAGTTTAAATAAATTGAATATTAATTGCTACTTTGCGCTGTATTTTACAGAATGTTGACTTTAACCCTCATTACCCATTTTTGACTTACACCACTTCTGCTCTGAACGGCTCAAATATCTCTGTATCAGAAAATAATAATGCGAATAGTCAACCAGAAGTGCAACCACCATCTCGGAATTAAATATGCTACGAGTGTATGTGTATGTATATGACAGGACAGGAAACGAAATTAAATGAGTGTTGATTACTACAGGGACATCATTTTATTTTTACTAACATTTTTAATATTAACCTGTCTATACCTTTAGAGAACCGGAAACACCGCTTGCTCCCCCCTCCAAGACTGGAGTTCGATGATACTGGCGTAAAACACAAATCACTCTATTAGGCATAGGAAGGAAGAAAAGTAGTTCATCCATTTACGTAAACTAGGAAATATCGCGATTTTGAGTTTGATAATTTTCATTAGGTTTTTCTTTAATCAAAATACAGTACTGTATTAAGAATAAGTGTTTTTACTCACGAAGTGAGTTATCCATGCGAACGTATTCATTATGCAGTGTATATTATACTGTCTACAGCACATTAGCGTACAATATAGAGAAAGAAGTTAAATTGAAAAATAATCATAATATGAATATTTAAACACAATTTTGAAAATGGTGACCGTTCATTTCGATACAGGCTTCAGTTCTTTTGTGCATATTATCGCACTATAGACTATTGCATCTAATTCCAATTGCCAGTTTCGTCCTTCGTACTAGTAACTCATGTTGAAATAATTCTGTACTTACTCTACGTACTGTAAATTCAATCTTCACTTCTGCCCGACCCGAAAATATAAAATTACTCAGACATGCTATCTACTGTCCGTCCAAGTGGTTATGCGGCAGGATTGTAGAAAGGGAGGAAATCACGTGACAGTTAATTACTTAACGAGGCCCTTTTATTTAAGTTAAATTAAACAGCTGTATAATATTACGTAAACTTCCAATTCCTAAGAGAAATTAATGTTTTCAGAAAAGGGCTAAGACAGCCCAGCTATTACAGAGGGGCGAGCAGAAGCAGGTGGGGGAAATCGGGATGCGACGTAGGCAAACGGACAGTACCTGTGCGAAAATATGATTCAATATTGAAAGCTCTTTCGTCACTGGAAAACGCGAACATATTTCTGGAACGCACTATACTCAGTAACTCAGTACTGCTTACTATCTGCGGTCTTGGTTCTGTGTGGAGTTGGAACTTTCTTAGTAGAAGGGGTGGGAGTGAAGTACATTAAAAAACTCAGGTACAATAAAAATTGAAGTAAAAATAAAATGATATCCCTGTATATTTGGAAGTGTTTCACTCATGTCATGATTATATTAGTGAGAAAAAGTGTTAAAGAAAATTATCCAGCAACGTAGGCCCAATAAATACTCACAGTGGGGATCGAATTTTTTCCGCTGACTGGGGAGCAGATAGATGGATATGACACATACGCGCAAATGCACTCAGAAGAGAGATCGTTACAGTGTGACGTAAATGAACACCTGGCTTGCGAGGAAGCGCGAATCTCCGAGGTGTTTCGACTCTGGCAGATCATATAAATTATTATTGCTATAATTATGAAGTAAAGTAGCTACAGTCCGTGTGTACCATTAATTTATATATATTTAAATATGAGGAAATTTTATAAAGGAATGTTATAATTATTAGGAAAGCATACATATCCCATATACTTAGCCACAGAAATGTATTTGTAATAACGCAGTAAGATGCCGAGGTGTAAGGAATTAATAATAATAATAATAATAATAATAATAATAATACGGTAATAATAATAATAATCTACATCATCATCATCATTAGCTATCAAGGTTTAGGCCATTTGGCCTGTTCCGTCTCAGGTGAAAAGCTGGTCTCTCCATCGCTTCTTCGGGCGTCCACGATCTCGGTATCCAAGGGGTCTGTAATTTAATAATCTCCTGGGTAGTCTATCATTTGGCATCCGTAGAACATGCTCATGCCAGTTGCTCCGATACTTGTGGATTGTCTCTGTAATGGCTGCGATATTAATTCTTGTCGGATGTCTTCATTATATTTGTGGTCATAGAGAGTGTAGCCTGCTAGCGGTCTTAGTAATCTCATCTCAGCTACTTCTATTCTTTTCAGTTGACTAGTTGTTAGAGTCCAAGCTTCTGATCCATATAGCAAAGTTGGAATGGCCATTGTTTTGTAGGATTTCAAAATTGTGTCTTGCCGGACCTTCTTAAACAGTGTATTTCTAATTGTTCTTAGCAGCTGTTGAAATTTGGCTAATTTATTATCTATATCTCGAGAATGAATATAGGAGAGATTACAGCCAAGGTAAGTAAAAGCATTTACTTGCTCTACTCCAGAGTTATTGATAACTATTTTAGTTCTTATAGAATTTTTACCAATAAAGGCCATGGTTTTTGTTTTGTGTATAGAAATTTCTAAATTGTACTCTTTTGCTTTTTGATATAACCTATGAATTGCCATTTGTAAGTTGTCTTCGGTGTTAGCTAATATAATTACATCATCTGCGTAGAGCAGAGTGTTAAGGGGTTTATTATCGATCACAAAATGTGTGGCCAAATCAATTTGCCAGTCCTTAATAAGTGCATTAATATATATTAAATAAACAAGGAGACAGCGGACAACCTTGTTTTAAGCATTGATTTGTTATCCTAGTCTTTAAACTAATCTTGTTATTAATTTTAATAATAATGTGAAATACTGTTATTGAAACTTATCTAAGTTATCAATTAACCTGAATGCACTAGAAATGTAAAGATTACTTAGGACTATAATTTATGAAGTAAAAATAAAATTATTTAGATATTTAAATATACGGTTATCTAGAGCCCGGATGTTTGGCAAAATGCCTTTTTTATTGGGTGGAAGTAAATCATTATTCCCATAGATATAAATGTGATTTGAAGTAAATAAAAGTGATAGGGCTAATTTTTATTTTCCCTGTTTTGCCTTTATAAGATGTTTCTTACTAATAAATGTGTTTTTTTGTCATTTTAAAGCAATATTTCTTGTTTATTTTCAATTTTGTATCTAATTAATTGTAATGTAATGTGTATGAAATTTAAATATTTGAAAGAGTGACTAACTTTCGTATATGGAGAAACTTCCGGGCTTATACCGCGTTGTCTTGGTGCTAGTGGCTGACGTTTCGACCGCTGTGTTGTGGTCATCCTCAGAGCAGTGGATAGGATATAGTGTATGAGCTTGCATATAAGTCTCAGTGGGAGAGGACTTCCAATGATAGGTTGTAGGTTCGCCTTCTGGCATATGATTGGTTCTTCGTTGTCCAATCCGGTAAAAGTCTGCATGGATTGGACAACGAAGAACCAATCATATGCCAGAAGGAGAATTCACGACCTAACATTGGAAGCCCTCTCCCATTGAGACTCCTATATATATATATATATATATATATATATATATATATATATATATATATATATACACACATACAAGCTCACACACTATTTCCTTATCCACTGCTCTGAGAATGACCACAACACAGCGGTCGAAACGTCAGCCACTAGCAGCAAGACAACACGGTATAAGCCTGGAAGATTCTTCACATACCATGTACACTGGCCGTGGAAGCCTAAGCCAACACTTAATGACTAACTTTACTAACAAAGTAAACAAAAGTAATTTATTTCGGTGCTTAATCTGCTAATAATCGTGCTCTAATATTATTGGTGTAATATGAATAATGATCGACAATCCACATTTTCAAATATAATATTGTCAGGTCCTCACAATACCAACAATCAGCTTTATAATTTTAAATATTAAGCTCGTTCTCATAGAAGTTGTTACGTAGTATTTTCAATTGTTTTCTTTCATATTTTCAAATCTTTCTTTTACAATTATGTGCTACACTTCTTTATTATTCTAGGAGAAAGAAATTTGAGTGAGGAACATTCAGTTATTGTCGGGTGACAAGGTATAAGATCGGTTAAGGCTGGTTCACAATAAACCGGGAACGGAAACGACAACGAGAACGAGAACGGAAATAGTGTTAAAATAAATGTATTTAAATGTGAGTATTCACAACTAACTATTGTTAAAATAAATTATTTAAATGTGAGTATTCACAACTAGGGGAACATGGGGCAGGACGGGGTAGTTAATGTTTGAATGTTTTTATTTGGTATCAAATAATGTAAATGAATGGGTTTTATGACATACTGTATATGCTTTTATTACATTGTAAACAAGTAAAAAAATATGCACTTCGAGTGAAATCCGGTCATTATAAACTTAAAATAAATTAGTTTTTCGGAATGTGTGTTTTGTCCCGTTCTGCCCCACGTACGGGGCAAAATGGGGTATCTATTTTTTTTAATAATTAAATGGCAAAAGTGACAAAAATTATATACTGAAAGTGTGAATACTACAACATTTCACAAGTTTCCTTGAGAAAAAGTAATTCGCAAAATACGCAAATGTGCGTGGCATCCTCGTCTTCACTGTCTACTCCTGCGCAACAATTGTGAGCCCATTTCAGACATGATACGCATCTAATCTAACCTTCTTCTGACAAACAACAGAACGAACAACCCATTACAGGAGGTGAAATTTAATTAAATATGACGTGGGGCAGGACGTACTGTCCTGTTATGCCCCACCCCGTTTTGCCCCATAGTCACAATTTCTAAGTTATGAGGTATTGGCAGGAAAAATAACGCACGAAATTTAAGAAAGTTTCGGAATTAAAAGCCAGGTAAGCACTCTATAATATGACATTAAAATAGATTATCTAAATAAATCTCCATTCTACTTACGTGTGACAAGAGAACACTTTAAAGTTGCAAATGAATGATACAATATGATGCAGCAACCGAATAACATACAACAGATGCAAGGAATGGCAGTAAGTGTTGTGTGATGATATATTTACATGAGTTGACGAAGTTCTAAAAAAAAAAAAAAAAATTGGATAGATTGCACTACTCGTTGGGAAGATAGAGGCTATACCCCGTCCTGCCCCATATTCCCCTAACTATTGTAAATGCTCACATTAAATACATTTATTTTAACGTTATTTCCGTCCTCGTTCTCATTGACGTTTCCGTTCCCGGTTTATTGTGGACCAGCCTTTTAGCTAGAATGCCTAAATTCAGCAAACCATTGCAAAGTAAAATTCATGCTTACATTAGTGAATTTTTTCAACCGATGGAACAGTTTTGTTATGTAAGGTTTGTGAAAAGAACGTTAAAAGTATTTCATAAGTCACCATGTGTCACCTATGAAGTAAATATGTGAGTTATGTTGATATAAATTAAATTTATTGCTAAAATATATTATGCCTTTTTTTAATTTTTGTAAAGATTATTGTGCCCTTTTTTTACATTTTTGTTGCCTTCTTTGCCTGCCTATTTTAACTGTCCGACAGGTTTTAATGTCACCGGGAAAAGATTTCAGATTCGAGAAGTGTAGATTGTGTATGATTGAGAATAACAGCATGTTCTGTGCTTAGGTATAAGAATAATAGTTTCTTGTTGAGATCAGCGAAGAGATGAGAGATTATGAAACCGACATGAGAGGTAAGAAGTGTGCAGGATTTGATACAGCAGCGAGAGTGAATATAGTTTTCTGAGCTTCTCAAGTCGGAGCTACGACAGCTGTTCGAAGTATGGTGAAATATGGTCATATTTCCGAATGTTGCATATAAATCTAATGCACATATTATGGACACGCTGTAGCTTTATGGCTAATTTTGAAGTTATATCAGTTAGTAGAACATCGCAGTAATCAAATAACGGCATTATAAGAGTCTGGACAACGACTTTTTTCCGAGAAAAAGGGAGTTAGAGAAATAGAATTATAGAAATTCATATCACGACATGAAGTTAACATGAATTATTTAACAAAGGAAAAGACTGACTTAGCTGGACAAAGTAAATACAAAGTTTTAATGTTGCTTCAATGTCACGGATATGGGTTTGGATCTCATTTGGGTCACTGAAGGTTCTACATTTGCAATGTGTGAATCTGTGTTGACTTGGTTGCTGATGTCACGCTGATCATAACAGGAGAAATTCGCTGTCCTGTGTCCGTCTCGTTTATACGTCACACAGTGGTCTTCTAATGCAAATTTTGCGGGACAAACTAATAACTTTTCAGTTACCTAACAGATTTTTATGAAATTTTACACAGTACTTACAGGTAGCATATATGTTTTGTATACAAGCTCTCGTTACGTTAGTATAAGGGGAACTACCCCTTATAGGGGGTGCAATTAAACAACATTAGTAACTTTTCTACTATCTAACAAATTTTTATGAAATTCTACATTGTAGTTACAGGTAGCATATATGTTTTGTATACAAGCTCTCAATACATTGGTACAAGGGGAACTACCCCTTATAGGGGGGGGGGCGAAATTAGACAAAATTAGTAGCTTTTTCCCTAACTAACAGATTTTCATGAAATTTTATGTAATAGTTACAGGTAGTATATTTTTTGTATACAAACGCTGATTACGTTGGTATAAGAAGAACTGCTCCTTACAGAGGGATGCATTTAGACAAAATTAGTAACCTAACTTTTCTCATAACAGATTTTCATGAAATTTTATACAGTAGTTACAGGTAGTACATTTGTTTTGTATTCAAGCTTTAATTTTCTGAATTGTCTTTGTTTCGACCTCATACTTGCTGTAATGGATAAGTTTTCTTGGACAGCCCCGACTTTTTCCAGAGGTAGGCTAAGTTTTCTCTAAATTGTCATTACTATCACGTGAGAACCTGATTTAATAAGTATCTCACTAAGCCAGTATTCATTTCGTTAAAAAAAAGTCTCATGTTCTTTATCCTCTTGCTCACAAACGATAAATTATCTTATGGGAAAAATGTAACATTTTAGCTACTATTCCACCTTTTGGGCACTCGGGAAGCTTATTTGACACATAATTAACAATCTGTCGCCTTACATCCTCTGAATTGTACTTCGGAAGCAGATTCAGTTCTCAGATATTTAAATAACTGCAATCGAGCAAAAATTGCACTACTGCACCTGGAAAGAAGAGTGTACATAATTTATTACTTCTGCAAATATGCGCACTTTAAGACTTCATTTAAAATAGAGATAAATATTCGAAGAAGTGAAAAAAAATCATTTTATGACGGGAAAAAGGGGTGTTTTTTCTTTATCTTAGTCAAGTCAGCTCTCAATGGTTATATTTAAATTTTGTCTCTTGTCCATTCATTCTAATTTGACATCCTATAATAACATTAAATGTAACAAAAACAAACAATGTAACATACCCAAAGAACTGCTTGACATGTTGGTACCAAATATGAATGGAATCGACCACTTACAACAAAGAAAACGGCAGACTCGCGGCACTTGCTGAGTAAGAATGTTGGGTTGCGAAATGTGGCATGTTACCGGCTTCTTATCTCGCCCTGCAGTCACATCCGCTGATTAAGATAATCAATTGACTGTTACTCAGTTATATAGGAAAATAATTTAAGAGTTTTATTTCATTTTTTGACATGTCATTTTTCTACTTTTATCCTCCTAAATATGGATTTTGAAATGTGTCTCAGTGAAACGTACAGCACAGTTCGTATAGGTCAATTTCTGTCAGATGCGTTTCCAATTCACTGCGGGCTAAAGCAAGGAGATTCACTATCACCTTTACTT
Organism: Periplaneta americana; assembly: GCF_040183065.1. Lineage (NCBI taxonomy): Eukaryota > Metazoa > Arthropoda > Insecta > Blattodea > Blattidae > Periplaneta > Periplaneta americana. The sequence goes on from NC_091130.1 coordinate 113,436,117, forward strand.
TTTAACTCTACTCTAGAATATGCCATTAGGAAAGTCCAGGATAACAGAGAGGGTTTGGAATTGAACGGGTTACATCAGCTGCTTGTCTATGCGGATGACGTAAATATATTAGGAGAAAATCCACAAACGGTTAGGGAAAACACGGGAATTTTACTGGAAGCAAGTAAAGAGATAGGTTTGGAAGTAAATCCCGAAAAGACTAAGTATATGATTATGTCTCGTGACGAGAATATTGTACGAAATGGAAATATAAAAATTGGAAATTTATCTTTTGAAGAGGTGGAGAAGTTCAAATATCTCGGAGCAACAGTAACAAATATAAATGATACTCGGGAGGAAATTAAACACAGAATAAATATGGCAAATGCCTGTTATTATTCGGTTGAGAAGCTTTTATCATCCAGTCTGCTGTCAAAAAATCTGAAAATTAGAATTTATAAAACAGTTATATATCGGTTGTTCTTTATGGTTGTGAAACTTGGACTCTCACTTTGAGAGAGGAACATAAGTTAAGGGTTTTTTGAGAATAAGGTGCTTAGGAAAATATTTGGGGCTAAGAGGGATAAAGTTACTGGAGACTGGAGAAAGTTACACAACACAGAACTGCACGACTTGTATTCTTCACCTGACATGATTAGGAACACTAAATCCAGACGTTTGAGATGGGCAGGGGATGTAGCACGTATGGGTCAATCCAGAAATTCATATAGAGTGTTAGTTGGGAGGCCGGAGGGAAAAAGACCTTTGGGGAGGCCGAGACGTAGATGGGAAGATAATATTAAAATGGATTTGAGGGAGGTGAGTTATGATGATAGAGAATGGATTAATCTTGCTCAGGATGGGACCAATGGCGGGCTTATGTGAGGGTGGCAATGAACCTCCGGGTTCCTTAAAAGCCAGTAAGTAAGTAAGTAAGTAAGTAATCATGGATTTTGGACCACTGTGCGTCAGATGGAAATACGAGAACCCTTACCATTAGTACAACATAGACGACGACAAATAGAAATAAAGAGCTTCGAAATTTTAAAATTATATCCGATTACTCAAACAGTTTCCACAGCTGAAAATGAGTAAAAACTGAATTTTCCATCGTCAACAACAAGAAGCCGAAGTATTATAATTATTTCCTTATTTCTAAACTAAAGTGGAACAAAAGCGACGCAATTTGAAGTGATTACATTGCTCGAGTTCGTCTTGTGGTTGCGCGTGGAGAGGGGATGAGTACTATGACGCACGTGAAGGCCTGCGAGGGGGATGAAATGGAGCTCGTGACCTTTTGTGTGACGTGAACCTGCATTGAGGTCACCGCACGTACATCCTTCCCTATCTGAACGATTAAACGGTTCTTTGATAACAGATTTAAAACTCTGTTTTACGACATTTAATAGATAGTCATCATAACTGTCCATCAACTAGATCGATCTGGAAGTCGGGGACGGCTGATTAAGGCGCCAGTAATAAAGTGGCCCAGTTCTCAACGAAATTTTCGTGATTTTCTAGTATCTTCTCAAGCGAATTTAAAAAGAAATCTTTCTTCAATGATAACACTGAACAAGAATTTTGCTCCGACTTAAACAATGTGTCCCTTATGGTTTGGTGTGTGCTGAATCCAAAATGCATCTCTTTTCTTCGTATCACGTAAGGTTTTTAAGATATAATATGATTTCACTTTTCGATAAGCGCTCCCCCAGAAAACATTTTGCGCGGGTTGGGAGTTGCAAACCAAAACAAAAGCTAATGCATTTTATGAAGTTATGACTTATTTCCGATTTGTTATGATTGTTGGCATATTATTTTGTACTTCTAATATATAAACAGATATTGGTCCCTTCTATTCAGCAAATTTCATAACAGTTCAAAGTGAGGTCTACGCAATTAACAAATAAGAGTGTGGTTTTCAGTATTTAAAAGAAAAGTTTACTATTTTGAGTGCAGACATATTAAAAGAGGGCATTTTCGTCAGTCCACAAATTCACAAAGTTATGGCTGAGTCTTTGTTTGAGGAAAACTTTCCGTTACAGAAAAAATGGCATGGCATGCTTTCAAATAAGTTTGCTTAAATTTCCTTGGGAACTCTAGAGCAGACAACTACATAGAATTTGTTGTGGAAACCATGTCAAGTGCATATGAGAAAATGGGGTGTAGTATGTCTCTCAAAATACACTTTCTACATTATCATTTGGATTTCTTTCCTCCTAACCTTAGAGCGGTAAGCGACGAGCATGCGAAAAGATTTTATGAAGAAATATCTGAAATGGAAAGGCGAAAGGAAGATCGTCATCCAGCATGCTTGTAGACTATTGTTGGTTCCTTGTAAAAGACAGTCCCAGGTCTACTTCTAAACAGAAGTCATCCAGAAAATTCTATGTAACATCATTTTTGTATTCAGTATACATTTTCCAAGTATTATGAGGTATTTTGAATTCCTAGCGTTTTGTAATTTTACCAGTACCAGTAAAAAATTTATAAAAAAGGGTTTTCCATAAACATTTCATTTTCCCCGGATAATGATACGTGATGGGGCAATTTGGATTTCAAATTCAGATTTAGGACACACATACTAGTGATATTTACCTATTTTTATTTCGAAGCAAGACAAAAAGTAAAAATTTGTTGTTCAGTGTGATTATTGTACATAATCCCCAAAAATAACTAAATTCATGAAATTAATTAAATAACTACCACAATTGGAAGAACTTACTTCCAGAGTGATGTAAACCGAAAAAAAATTTATTGTTTTTATTTTTTGCTTTCATAAAATAGTTAATAGCTTCGCTCACATTATAGTAAACGTTTTAATAGATAGAGTAAAGTAGAGTAGGGCGATTCCGATCGAATTTGGAGAAATTATCTTTAGATTATATAATGCAACATGTTTTTAAAAACACTATATTGTGAACTGAAAGGTTTCTCCATTACCTCTAATCTGGAGCATGAAATAACCCTTTCGAAAATCATAATTTATCTTTTTTCATATTTTCGTGATTCTTGCAAACGATCGTATTCACCCTCCAAAGTCGGGTAATTCCGATCGCATGTCGGGTAATTCTGACCGTTGAAATTATACATGTGAAGACATACAAAAAGAAAAGTAATATTACTATCCCAATACAAATAAATAATAATAATAATAATAATAATAATAATAATAATGTGTATAAACAGTTCCTCAATAGTATTGATCATTGACATTGAAAATAGCCTATTCTATAAACTCTAGCATAAGAGGAAGAGCATTCATTGCTCAGCCCTGCCTCAAATATTCAGCCGCTTAGTCACGTACCTAATTACTCCTCATACACATGCCACAAATGAACTCTTTTTTTTTTTACCCTCTTAACAGACCGTGGATCATCATAATATAGAAAACAAGACTGGAACACATTTTCGTCTTTCACTTGCAATTTCTCATTTTCATAACTTCAGTCAATAATTTTTGTAGCCTGACAGTAATAATTCTTCAGAGACTTAAATAAAAATCTATAGAGAGGTCGTAGCCTGTGGGTTGTTTGACTTGGGAGAAAAATGACATGAATTTGGTTCTCCTCACTAAAGCTTTCAGACACTTGTGGCTAACGTGTCCATACAGAAAGATTACGCTCGTTGAAAAATAGCGTTGATGAATATGAGCCGACCTCGCTGACTGAGCCGGCATGCACGGCTCAATCGGCAGGCAAACTCCTCAGCCGACTGATAACACCGGTGGCTCGGTTACTATAATTCTGAGAAATTGTTTTTAATGTAATGCTCTTTTCAAAGTGATTTGCGAGGAAACTATCGATTACTTACCAATATTTTGTCTGCAGTTGAAATCATTATGAAAAGAAACAATTCAAAACACTGTGAATTAGTTTTCGTACTTAATTTCTGTAGAAGTGTGGAAATAAATATAGTTTCAGATATTTATCTTTTACAAAATTTGTCTTTCAAGAAATATTAAAATATTACTATTTAAAGTACAGCAAATTGTGTTTCAGAATATTGTTCTAAGCAAAACGCTTTTAATATTAATAACACTGGTCAACAAAATTAAACATATTTTTTGTTAAAAGATAGAGAATGGGCTATTCTTGTAGCATTTTCCGTGCTGATTTCAAAATGTTTTTATCACCCAGGGTTTTTGAGTAATTATAAGAAATGTACTTCAGACTTTTCTAGTATTGATACCTTGTAACATTTTACCTAAAATCATATTTATTTACATGTGTGTGAAATAAATTTTAGGCTATACCTCTCTTGAGAAACATCTCTTTTTGAGTGTCCAGCAGTAGTCTGACAGAATATTTGGGCTCCATTTTTCCTGGTAGCTCCTTTCCATTTCAGAAAAATCCTGATGAAAACGCTCCCCATGTTCGTCGCTCACTACCTGAAGGTTTTGAAGGAAGAAAAAATATATGTGAAACAAAGAAGTTATTTTAAGAAACGTGATACCCCATCACGTTATAGTTCTGAATCAGTTCGCTGATAAGTTCTCTGTAATCTTCTGATGTGGTTCCTAGAAAATAACAGTCTGTTGAATGATCCTTAGGTTCCCGGCATATCATTGGAACTGGTAAAGCCTATGATGGGATCCTTTTAGCCAACCAGTTGATACGGGGTGGGCAAAATAAAACTGGCCCGCGGAAAATATATACGAAATATATGAATTTATATAGGACTGACGCAGAAATGAACCTGACAAGGCAGAAAACCCTGATTTCCATACAAATATGGGTTATTAGATATTAATTAATAGGCCTATTCTTCAAAGAATATTCATTGTTACTGACCCATAATACATGTAAATATTAGTGATTTTCCGGGCCAGTTTTATTTCGCCCAGCCTGTAGAATCATATGCAGCACAACAGATTTGCCCAGTTCATGTCCTCATCTATTTTGTAATCAAAAGAACACTCGTAAGATCTTTTAACTAGTGTAGTAAAATTCAAAGTTAACTAATCGCAAACGTAACAAAAATTGTTTATGTGATTTATACAGTATTTCGAGGTATGTTTCACATTATAAGATACTTTTACCATACTTAAAATTAGGACAAAGCAAAGATAGATTATGAAACTTGTTTTATGAATGTAAGTTCCAACTCAACTGAGAATTAATACACTAACTATCACAGTCTAACGAGAAATAAAATTTATTTTTATGAATTCTGACTTCACAGGGAACAATGATCTAAAGTTATAGGTTAATTGTTAAAACATTAAAATGAAATATTTGGAATATTTTATTTCGATTAGTATGTTAAGGACTGTATATAGCAATAAAAATAAATAAACTTTTCTAAAATTACAATACAATGGTGGGTGGTAGAAAAATATGGCTTTAGTTTGAAATCAGCAGATGACATTATATACGTTTAACAAAATCATTGTTGACCAGTGTAATTATACAACCATCTGTGCATAATCTTTAGGAAAATTAAATTAGTATGAATTCTTCTTCTTGTTCTTGTATTCCACTATTCATACTATAAATTCAGGATATTCATGTGTAGTGCTTGTAAAATACGTTTTTGGGTAATGCACATAATTAATTCTTAATGTAACTACTAATCCTATTAAAATGTTTGTTAATGTGAGTTGAAAACATAATAACAAATGCCTTTCTCTCTTATACCGAACTTTGCACACCTCTACTCCCTCTTACTTATCTGTACTATTCCACAGTCTTTCTCGGTATCATAACTTAAATACTAGGTCACAATGTGATAACACGCTAGAAATACCACTGCACACATCATCTCTTTATTCTTCATCTTTCACTGTTGCTACTTCTCGTCACTGGAATTCTCTGCCGCCTGAAGTCAAGGGCTGCCGAACTTTAATTTCCTTTAAATGTAAATTAGAAAAATATCTTATGATGAGTTGCCAGACCTAACGTGTTGCAAATATTTAATGGAATGTGTTCCACTGTATTTATTTTTATTTTTGTTTCTTATTTTTATTATCTAAATCGTGTTTATTTATCTCTTAACGCCAATATTTATCCCACTGTGTTGCTTTTTTTTATTAATATATTTTTGTGTACATTTTATTCAATTGTCGCTTCGTGGTTTAATTATGTAAATCCTACTTAATTGTAATCTAATACTAATATGTATACTAATGTGTTTATTTTTATTTTTACTGTGTACATTTTTTTATTGAATTGTCGGCTTCTGTTTTTATGTGATTCGTATTTGATTCTAACAACATTAATACGTATTTCACTATGTTTATTTTTATTTTATGAGGTAAATTTTATGTAACTAGCTCTTTTGATCTCATTATGTAGCCTACCTAAATTGTATCAGTATGTCATTACTTAATTGCGATCCAGTTTTATGTTCAACTGTGTAAGCAAGTTTTAATCCTGGTTGAGTGTAAGAGAAGGCCTTACGGCCTTAACTCTGCCAGGTTAAATAAAGCCATTATTATTATTATTATTATTATTATTATTATTATTATTATTATTAAAAATATAGACAGCATAGAGAACTTTTTGTATTGAAGACGGCAAACTTTCGAGAAAATAAGGAAGTACGAGAATTCTAACAAAGGTCTAGACAAACCCCGACTGTGTGGTGAAGTATTTCCATTTCAGTAACTTTCGTGTTGGAGAAAAAAGATCGCGTGGAGAATTTGTGTTGCAAGATGTTTCCTTCAAGAATGTACCAGACAATGGGTTGGCAGTACCTACTCTGATAGCAAATGAACGTACTTGAAGCTGTCTTCTTTGAAATACGCCCAGTGATATGAAACCAGTCTCAATTTAAAGGTCAAAGTTCGTCTCCCGTTTAACAACCCGTTGTAGAATCACATTAAAATGGAGCAGGAAGGAAACGAGCGAACAGTAATGACCTGGGAAAACGTTTTATCAGGGGCATGTGCCTGTCTACAGAGATAGTAAAATTTTACACGACGGCATACACCGTGAAGTATTTCAGTTGAAGCATTACATAATGTACGGTACCAAGACTAGTACCCTTAATTTTTTAATATGGAACTACACCATTAAGCCTAGAAACAATATCGTGAAATATTTTTAATAATGTAATTTATTTTCTTTTTATTAGAGGAACAGTTCTAAAGTAAAATTATATGCTTTCAAATTTGGGAACTTCGGAGACCATAAAATGGCCGAAAATAGTCACCAAAGACTTTATAATTTTTTTGTTATTGTGTAACTGATGGTATGTATAGTAGTAGCAGTAGTAGTAGTAGTAGTAGTAGTAGTAGTAGTAGTAGTAGTAGTAGTAGTAGTAGTAGTAGTAGTAGGAGTAGTAGTAGTAGTAGTAGGTGTATTTTGCCTGGCAGAGTTAAGGCCATGAGGCCTTCTCTTCCACTCAACCAGGTTTCAATAATATACATGAAATACAAAATTAGATTACAAAACAACACAAAAGAAAATACCTTAGAAATTACATAAAATATAGTAGAAAATTACAAATAGTCAAGATCAGTTACATAATATAAAATTACAAATAGTCAAGATCGGTTACATTATATATAAAATAAAGTATAAAATTACACATAATCAAAATCAGTTACATAACATAAGTGGAATATACACACTCACACACACACACACACACACACACACACACACACACACACAAACACACAATTTATAAGACCTAAAATGCTCGAGATAAATTCGACGATTAATTCACTTGAGATATATTATACAGTTAATATACTAATAGGAGAATACATGTGGGTTACAAGACATAAAATGTTGATTAGCAAAGTCGTACTAAATGGCATACAAATACAAATGATTAAGTAATATATCAAGAATATAAAAAAAGAAGAAGAGAGAGGAGAAAAAAATAACAACTTTGTCATTTAAGAATATTTAGAAACTTCCGCAAGAGTCTAGTACTGTTCAATAAAAACATTTCTAAGTAGAGTGTACTTAAAAGATTTTAGACTCCGACTGCTCCTGATATAGTGGCGTTAACCTACATAAATATGCATAGCGTCATTTTGAGAGATCTTGACATTTGGAAAATCTCGACACTTTTAAGAAAATTAGTCATTGCGAGCACTGTTTCTAGTGAAAAAAGTCGAACTACATGAAATCTGTGTTGACTGTTTTTTTTTTTTAATCTCTGCGTCAGTGAATCTTGTGACTTCAATTTGTGTTTTACGTTCACAGAAGGCATTAAACACAATAAATGTGAGTTACAATTTTCTTTTCGGTCATGACATACAGGGTCATTGACGAGGACTTACCGTACCTTACGGAGCTTATTTCCGAAGACATTCTGAGCAAAAAATGTCATATAAACATTTGTCGTAATCTCAATATTTTCAGAGTTACACTAATTTGAAATTGTTTGTAAAATACCATTATTCTTTTTTTTAAGGATAAAATAATATTACATATAAAGAATAAACTATTTAGGAGTATCATTTCTTTAATTAGCTAGTATTCTGAAGCTAAAAATTTGTTGTGAATTCCATAGTTGCTTCGTATAGAATTTTTTTTTTTTCAATTTTTAACTATAAAATTACATTTTCTTATACATTTATCACAACAATTGTTACAAATCATGCCACTCTTGTAAAATCTTCAACACCCTACATTAGGATGCATAATTAAATTGTAAAGAATCAGGTTCCTAAAGTCGTATAATTTGTAATAATTTTTGTGATAACTCGTAAGTATGATATCATTTTTAGTTAAAAATTGAAAAACAAAATCTGTACAAACCAACTTACAATAAATTTTTAGCTTTAGAACACTAGCCGATTAAATAAATGACACTTCTGAATGGTTCATTCTCTATTTTTAATATTCTTTTACCCTTAAAACTAAAGAAAAAAAGGTATTTTACAAACAACTTCACATTAGTGTAACTTTTAAAATATTGAGATTAGGACAAACGTTTATATGACATTGTTTGCTCAGAATGTCTTCGGAAATAAGCTCCGTAAGTGACGGTAAATCCTCGTGAATCGCCCTTTATGAGATACCATATTTAGTTTATTTTATTTTGACTGGATGTGCGTCCTATTAGAGATGCACAAATTATTGCATATACATTTTACAGGTCAGTAAAGGCGCCGAAGTGATTACTCTCAAACAATTATCTTTGTCTCGAGTGTGCTGTTATCTTTTGTATGAAGGTGTATCTCGGGGAGATTTCGACAGTGTTTTGGGGAGATCTCGACATGTATCGAGTTCTGCCTGATTTCGCTTGTGGTCCTTTCGGGGAGCTGTCTCTATTAAAATGTTTGTGTTTCTTAGGAAAGTTTCCAGTCCTTCATAGAGTTTTTAGGGCCACTTTGTCCGTTTATCCCTTTTTCTCTCTCTCTGTGTCTGTCTGCTTTTGTATGAAACTACTCTTAATTAAATTTTATATTTTAATTTTAATTGATATCGGACAAATAGAAACAGACACAACTCTCCATACAAACATGGAAGATCAATTAGTTTGGCAAAGGTTATATAAATTAACAATTAACGATGTAAGAGAATTGACTTGCAGACTTACTGAAGTGCAACATTTTTTAGTACGATCTGGTTCTAGCCGAAAATTGGTGTCAAATTCGTCTTATAGAAAACATTACCACTCCCTCAAATACACCACAGACACCATCAGCACAAGGACATTTAGGCTTGCCTAATTCCTCACCTACTGATGTTTCCTTTGAACAACTGCCGCTAGTTTCGCTGCAAACACTTCCAATTGGTGGAAAAAAGAGTAAGAAAACTGCAATACTCAGACTAATAATGTCTGAAAACTACAGGAAACAGCTGAAGTGGACTAAATAACAAAAAGAAGTTAGGCTTTCCCACAGAATGAAGCCGTCTAATGCTCGGTGTGCAGGGGAAGGGAGCTAGTTCATCAAACAATCTGGACAATCCAAAAAAAACCTATTGTGCCGAGTGTAGAAGGTATTAGATAGAGCAGCGGTTCCCAAACTTTTTCAGCCACGGAGCCCTTTTTGAAGCAGAAGTTTCTCGTGGAGCCCCAAGAAATGTTAAGGTTTTAGTTATATCTGTGTTCTATGAAGCATATTACACATGATACGTAATATGAAAATATGAATAATAAGATATATTATATTAATAAAGGAAACAATAGTAAAAAAAAAGAAGGCCTACTGGAGATAATGTTATTTAAATCTACAACATTATATAACAAGTAGTTAAGATATTTAAAAAATGTTACAATGTTGCATGTACACTCGAAGTTACTTTGAAGAATGTACCTATTTCTTGCAGCAGAGTTTGTCACTGTCCGTTGTCACAGAAGTGAGTTTAAAGACGTTATATCGTCTTCTGCGTCCAAACAAGCTCGATATTTTGTTTTTGTAGCCATGTACCTCGAAAAGACCGAATCATAGGATACGTAGTATACCAAAAGCCAGTAAGATAAATTCGCGGGTGCTCGTGTAAAGGGGGTTAAGTTGATTTGGCTCAACTGGAATAAGTACAGATTTGAACTATCCACAATTACTTTTCTCTTGTGTTAAAGGGGTTAAGTCATTCTTCCATCTATGATGCAGTTACAGTGCTCCATATTTTGTGACAAAGGGGTTTTGTTCAGTACCAAAGGAGAGAAGTTTACAAACCTTGCAATTTGACTTAACCCCCTTTACCAGAGCACCCGCGTATTTAACTTTTGAACTCAATATCTAAAGATCCTCCCTTTACTGAGCCTAAAATTCCGGAAGTGGCTTTCTTTTAAATGATGCCTGACAGTGGCTGTCAGAAATCATATTTATAAGGACCTCATATTCTACCGCAGTGAGCGCTGCCGGTTTTGACTTCACTGGAAATGGATCTACAATCCACTCATACTTCTTTCGAATCGATTCCTGAGTGTCCCTTGGGCAGTATGAATTCAAATTTTGAAGCTAATTGCCAAGTTGTTCTTTTATTATTGCTATGAATGCGTCATTCATTGTTGTGTTATTTTCTTCTATAAAGTTTGAAATCAATTATTTTCGACGCTTTCTATGCAGAACGCTATCTTTTTCTTCAGCGCGGCAATTTTTTTTTATTGACATCGAATATAATTTTCCGGATGTGCTGAATTAGTTAATTTTGAAAAAAAAATGTCTGCCAAGTAACATAATTTGCACAGACATTCCTGATCAATCGAATAATCTGCTAGCAAACTGTTTTGGTCATTCAAAAGTGAAGAAACTTCCGTTCGAAGTTCAAGTAAACGGGACAACGCTTTATCACGCGACAACCAACGCACTTCTATGTGTAATAACAATGACTTGTGTAGGCCTATATTTCCCATATCTACGCACAGAATACTGAGTAGCCTACACTGCAAAGGTCGTGCCTTAACAAAGTTGATAATTTTGACGACGTTGTGTACGTAGTATACTTGCTTTAATAACGCTGGCATTTTTTCGTTACGAGAGCGTGTTCGTGTAGTACATAATGACTAAAGCACGGTCTTCGTTGCCCGCATTCATAAGTTACCTGCGCTTGGATAGTGTGGTGTATGCCTAGCTTGATGTGTGATGGGAGGGGAAGATACGGACGTTCCCTCCGTTGTAAAGGTTCAGTGCGGTGAAGGACAAAGTTGCACCTTCTTTACATGACAGCGCTGTTGTAAATAAATGCATTGTAACACATCCTTAGAACTTTAATAACATATTATTAATAGAATGCAATACTGTACAACAGTTTTCATTTATGATTCCCCTATTGATGCGTCCACAGTTCCATTACAATAAAGAACAATACATTTCCGTAAAGTGTCGAAAGAAAAACCTTTTCGCCTATCACTTAGAAACATTTTGAATTGAGAAAATGTGCGTTCCACATCGCAAGACGTAAGTGGTGCGAAACGAAAATATGAGCTGTCACACGTATCATCTGAGGGCTCGCCATTAACCGACAAAATATCTCTTATTTCACACATTGCTGAAAATCCACAGTTCTTTTTCAACAGGATCCCAAATTTCGTCTTATGCGGTTCCAAACTTGGATGTGGTTTTGCTTCACACAGACTTTGGTACAAATGTTCTACGAGTTGGAGCCCATTGGATATTTCGAGGGTTGACGATTCTAGTTGTTTTATTGTTGTGGGAACATCTTTGTAAACATCTTTTATGTACAACAGATTTTCATAGAGTGGTTCCAAAAATAACGACTTTGCAACCTTTAATGACGTACTCGCTTCATCATCAAATGTTTGAATTACACCACGGACTTCCTTGTAGTGTTCAAATGCCGCCTTCAACCAATTTCCCCACCAAGTTAAAATGGGCTGTGGTGGCAAAGAAATTCCTGGTATGATATCTTTGAATTGCTATTTTCGAGACGGGGACTTCAAAAAGATTTTCTTCCCGTTGGAAATTAAGCTGTCAATATCAGTGAATAACGACCTAATTTCTTCAGCTACTCTATGCGGACCATGGGCCAAGCAAGTTAAATGTAGCAGGTTTGGATATCTAGTCCGGATTTGGCGTGCTGCTTTTAACATGTATGCTGCAGCATCGGTCACAAAAGAAGGATATTTTCTCTTTGTATTCCATCAGGCCACAAAAGATTCATAGCAGTCTCAAAGAGAGTATCAATTGTGGAACTGTTTACTGCAGTAAGCACCTCGGTTGTTAAAATGTATTTTTGTGAAGGTTTGTCCGTAGATAATATTCCAACAATAACATTGTCAATAGACCTTCCTTCCACATCTGCCGTTTCGTCTATAGAAACTCATATTTTATTATTTGCGACAGATTTCCTAATGCCGTTGGTGACATGATCATAGCACGGGGATAGATATCTTTTGCGTAGAGTTGACTCGCATGGAACGTTTCGCCCAGTATATTTCTGCAGAAATTATTTGAAAGTAGCATTTTGTAACTTGTGTAACGGAATATTGCAACTTACCATCATATTCCAGAGGTCGTTACAAAACTCTCTCTGAGTAGGCTTATATGAATTTGAACTCGATGGTGTATCATGTCTGCCAAACAGCGTTATACTTTTTCATGTTGTTTAGACTTACAGTGCTTCTGGATGAAACTTTTTCTGTGGCCTTTAAACTGTATATGGCATACTTTGCAAAATATATTTACTTCTTGTATAGTGAAATAATCACGGCCAAATTCCTCCACATATTGCAACAACTTCTGTTTCTTTACGTCTGACATTACTGGCACTCTTGTTTACAACTCTGCACGGTCTACACGTGCCCGACCGACTGCTGTACGTATGGAGAATGCGTCGAGACGCCGTACCCATCACGAGTGATGTGGACGTGACGTCAGACTCTCGGTATAGTCCTTGTGCAGACAACTTGTATGGCGGCAGTAGGCAATGAAAAAGCAACGAGGTCCGCGCTTTAATAATGACTACGTGTGCAGTTTTTTTTTTAACTTTCTTGATACTTTTAATAGCGCCAGAAACAGGACCTACCATGACCTTTGCGCTATCTGTGCACACGTCAATGCAATTGTCCCAAGGTTTTCAATGAAATTTCAGTACCGCTTGTGGAGGATGGCTTGCAGAACAAAATATCTTCAAGAAAGAACCTGAAAACTCGTACCGCACAAACGTCATTAACGCAGCTAATCCGGCAACGTCCATGGATTCGTCAAGTTGTAGCGAAAATTTCATTTGACTGATACGCGAAATTATGATAACGTCGTTTGATAGATTCTGTATTCGATTACGCTCAGTGTTATTTGATAAGGGCACACTGGAGATCAAGTTTGCAGTTTTTTCGTCCACATGCACTTCACTATCTTCACTAATAGTGGTTTCATAAGAGTTCCAGCAAGAGTGAGATTTACCGGCAAGAGCCAGGTCATGACTAATCAAGTACGACGCTTCCAGTGCTTTCTCGTTATTTATTTTTTACACGAGATAAAAATATTGTCTGGACTGCATTGAGTTCGTCAGTTTTTCTTTTAAAATACTTAGTCTCCCGTTTCATTTTTGAAGTCAGGATGAGTTTTGAAATGCCGTTTCTAAGCTTGGCAGGGAACATAGAACTACTGGACAAAACTTTATTACATATCTCACCGTGGACGTCCATCAGCAAACTCAGTGAATCCTATGTCCAAATATGAATCACAATATTTTCGTTTTTTAATTCCTTTCAGTACTTGCACACTAGGCACCATAGACTCTGAAGCAGGATCATGTTCAGCATATTCCAAACTCAATCTCAAGGAATTCGCATTATCTTCTTTTAAAGTAAGGTTACAGCTGCTGTTATCCCTCTTTGACTGAGCACTGGTTGGTAGCTGATGATTATCAGGTATTACGGAGCCCGTCTTAAGCCACAGTTCCAGTTCAACGAAAGTTTAGCAATCAAATTAACATAAAGGTGTATATATATATTTTTTAGGCAACATAACAGTCAATAGATTGTAGATTCCACGTATCACAATTAGCAAACGCTACTTGCTTGGTATATAAAACATAAAATAAATTTCGAGAATCATTCAGTAGGCCTACTGGGCAAGAAAGAAAGATCGAGATAGTTCCAGTAACGAGTAGATCTATTATTGGTGCTTCTATCTAGAAAGAAAACGCAAACTATTTTCTGAGAAAGTATTTTCGCTTGATGGAAGTAGTTTGCGTTTTTCTCGCTAGAGACCAGATGGAAGCAGATATTTTTGTCATCTTCATAACTGTCGCGGACGGAGCCCCTGAGAATCATTCGCGGAGCCCCAAGGGCGCCGCGGAGCATACTTTGGGAACCGCTGAGATAAAGAACTTAGCATTCAGTGTGTTGCAAAATAACAAAAATGGTTTCACAAGGCAGATGTAGAAAATAACACCGATGAAAAATTCACATTTGACCAACGCGAGTAGGAGTATTAAAAAATATTTATCAATATTTCAGAAGCAAAATTTGTATCTTAAATGTCGAGTTTTAAAGTGTTTCCTATGTTTGTAATACTACGTCGAAATCTTCCCCACTTCGGCATCAAATTGTATTTTTTTAATACAGTGATACAACATGATGAAATTGGCACCAGATATACGAAACTTACGGAAAATTTTCCATACATATTAGGGGAAAAATAGAATAAAATTTGCATAAATTGGTCTCAAAATTATCATTTTTCCTTAGCATGTCAAGATGTCACTAAATGACCCTAATTACTTCCTTCACTGGCCAATACAAAGATTTTAGTCAATAGTAAGCTAATACAGGGTGTTTCAAAAATACGGGGCATAATTTCAGGTATGTATTTCCCACATGTAGACAATCAAAATAGTTCATTACAACATGTGTCCGGAAATGCTTCATTTCCTAGTTATGGCCTTCACAACATTGAAATTCACCGGAACGATTTTCTTTCCGCAGGTCGTTGTCATTACAGAAGATGTTCAAAATGTCCACATCCTGCTTGAATACAGACCTCACATCGATGTCTCATTGACCTGCGAACACGATCCCAAACTCCAGGAATATTGCGTATGTCCTCAGAACATGCCACAATTCGATTCCGAAGGGATTCCAAATCAGGAACCGGAGACGAATAAACCAATGATTTTAAATGGCCCCACAAGTAGAAATCGAGAGGGTTCAGATCAGGTGAGCGTGGAGGCCAAGCAATTGGGCCACCTCTACCTATCCATCGATTTTTTAGTAGGTTATTTTACGACGCTTTATCAACAGCTCAGGTTATTTAGCGTCTGAATGATATGAAGGTGATAATGCCGGTGAAATGAGTCCGGGGTCCAACACCGAAAGTTACCCAGCATTTGCTCATATTGGGTTGAGGAAAAACCTCGGAAAAAACCTCAACCAGGTAACTTGCCCCAACCGGGAATCGAATCTGGGCCACCTTGTTTCGCGGCTAGGCATGCTAACCGTTACTCCACAGGTGTGGACCCTATCCATCGATCAGGAAACCTTCGATCCAAGTACCGGCGAGCCGTACGACTGAAGTGTGTAGGAGCGCCATCATGCAAGAAGTGAATGTGTTGACGATTGATCAGTGGAGTGTCTTCTAAAACATGAGGTATGGTTCCGGTGAATTTGAATGTTGTGAAGGCCATAACTCGGAAGTAAAGCATTTCCGGACACATGTTGTAATGAACTATTTTGATTGTCTACATGTGGGAAATACATACCTGAAATTATGCCCCGTATTTTTTAAACATCCTGTATAAGTTAATTTCTCTTGAAATAAAATAGATCAAATAATTCTGTGAACATTGATCGCATATTATACTTTGATTATTGCGAATTATTGGGTGACTTAACACATAGAAGGGTCCAGGGGAAGAACCTGCTAAGTCAGATTTTACTGTTTTTACAGGAGAGCAAGTTAAAAGTTTCAAAGTCCATTACATTCTATTGTCTTTGAGGTATCATTCGTCAAATATTTCTGGCTTAATCAAGTTTTTACTCTGTACAATTAAACCACGGAAATCTCTACTGCCTGAGGTATTACATGGCATCCAAAACAAAAAAATTAATAATTTTGGACTTAACAGGTTTTTCCCCTGGACCCTTCTATGTCAATTTCATACAAACCTATAACAGCTGTCCTGGCTATGAGCATAACCAACAGTGGCGCCAACTTATATAGGCCGTGGGGTCAGAACCTACCCAATAATTTGTCGTTTTTATATTGTTATCACTTTTATTTATGAGATTTATTGATTTTAACTTAAAATTGAAATATTCAGCCCACTCAATGTTTTTCAAAATTTGGCGCCACTGATAAGCAATGTGAGAAGAACTAAACTTCATCACTGAAGAAAGTTAAAGTTAGACTAAAACGATTCTTTCTTGAGTCACTTTCTCTGGGAAGATGGCATGATGATTTTCTCTCGAACAGAACTCTTTGTTCAAGATTATATTTCATTTTTACAATATTCACTGTATTCATTCGTATTTTCGCCGATATTGATAATTTTATTGTTCAAACTCAGAGTATCTCGGATGTAGTAACAGCACAATCTAGTATATACAGTCACGAAGCTCAATACGTAGTAAATATGCATCCATAGATAGTTGCTAACCACTAGGATCGCTACTACCGCCTCATTACAGACAATGTGAAATAGTACCTGCACAATATATTGTTCCTAGCACCCTCACAACTCAAGCTTCGTGACTGTATATACTAGACTGTGGTAATAGTATCACTTTATGTGTTGAGAGAGAGAGAGAGAGAGAGAGAGAGAGAGAGAGAGAGAGAGAGAGAGAGAGAGAGGGACCTTGCCAGGGAACCCTTTCTCTGAAGCTTAGTGGCTTTTACAAGGAACGTCCTATCGTTTGGTGAAGTGTTAAACTGGAACACCATCGTAATTTATATCATTTATCATGTGCACTTGTGTTCATGTAAATGACTTCAATAAAAACTTAGTCCCAATATAAATCAGTCCGCAAGGACAATTTTTTGTCGTATTATTTCAATGGGTGACGTGTTGCAATCGTCTCTGTCATTCCTATGAAGACGAAACTATGTTCAAATTGTTGCACCGTTTATAATTTCAAGCGGTTAACTTTAAATTACACTTTATGTAGGCCAAAACAAACAAATGGAATACGATTTCACGTAAATAATCAAATGTATTCGGACAGTTGTCGTAGTTTCACCGGCCATGAAGCCATCATAATAGACAAACTTTCCTTGCGACGCTACACATAGCGTGACCTCTCCTTGAGTATCTAGCCTACATGTAATTTTTAATATTGTAGGCTATTCCTGCATATGTTGTAAAGTCAGAGAGCACGTGGAATTGTATCATCTATTCAAAGATGTTTGTTTTAGCACACTGGTCGGCAAGTTGTGCATTTGTGACGTCGGAGCAAGGTCAGACTAGATGAGCACCTGGAGAGAAGCACAGCTATCGCACAGCGGCAAGCTATTACAGTTATACACTATCTACCAAAAAGTAATTGGGCACCCAGGATTTTATGTGCTAGATGCCATGTTTCGGCGGATACTATGCAGTGGTATGCAGACAATAATGTTCACCGGTTGGACTGGCCTGCACAGAGTCCTGATCTCAATCCCATTGAGCACCTTTGCGACGAATTGGACCGGCGAGTGAGGTTTCGGGAAATGCGGCCAACTTCCATTGTCCAACTGAGAGCCATATTGCAAGAGGAATGGCGACGCATTCCAGTGGATATCCTTCACAAACTAGTGGAGAGCATGCCTGACAGGGTGACTGCTGTTATAGCAACAAGAGGTGGTACCACGAGATTCTAAAAGGGGCAAAACAGTGCCCAATTACTTTTTGGTAGATAGTGTATAATAAGTGGTTGAGGGGAATTGGTTAAGTTCTAATTTTATTTATACGTTGTATTGTATCTATACAGGATGATCCGTACGTAATGTCATTAATTGCAGGGGTTCATTCTTTGAAATATTTCGAACAAACAAGTTAAACACAATTTTGCTCGTTTTTACTTCCTTATCGAGATAAAAATTTTTCTATATGGAATATTTCATAGCATTTTTGTGAAAGCCATCGGTTTAATTCCCAGTATGCTCAGTTAATTTAAGAGGGCGGTGTATTATGATTAATAATTCATTGAAAGAATTTTAGTTTTGTCCTTTAAATGTGCAGAAATTTGATCCGAATAAATGTAACATTGTAAATTTCCTTTTGCTGAACGAAAAGTTACACTTCTTAAAATCAAATTTATACACATTTAAAGGACAAAACTAAAACTATTTCAATCATTTGTTATCATAATGCACTCCTCGACTGAGCATATTGGGAATTAAATCAATGGATTTCCCAAAATACACTAACGAATGTTTCATATAAAAACATTTTTGTCTCCAAAAGGAAACAAAAACGAGCAAAATTGTATAAAATAGTCACATGCACGAAATTAGATGTAGGCCTATAGGTCGTTACTGTAGAGTTCAGTATTGAAGCTATTCTTCGCTCTCAGAGCTCTGGATGCCGATGTTCTTAAAAGAGAGAGCGATTGCTCTGAGGGATGACGTCACAGACCATTGATTCTGCCGATCACTGGCTTAAAGTATTTATTTGTATATTTATAGTAGTTTCGGAGTCTCATTTATATATGCGAACGCTGCTGCAGCTGGCTGTGTTATAAATTTCATGTTATTGTAAGTACATTAAATTGGTTACAAACCAAAATATTTTGTTACATTGATTTATCACGGTTGTACAGTTTTGTTTTCGTACAAATGTATTGTAATTGTGCTATTCCCATATTATCTCAGAAGAATGGATTGCGCTCTGACAGTGCATAGGCGCCGTACCGCCACTGTTCAGTTGAATCTTCTCTCCACGCTGTGCTCAGTATGCAGAGTTTGGCGAGCAAAGAGCGTGGCGGCTCAGTGTTAGGACTTCATAGAGCACGGAACATGCCGCCACTGTTCTAGCACATTTGGCCTTCATGATGTCCATAATATCTAGACGTACGAGTAGCATTATAATAATTCATCGCACTGATAGAATGCTGCTACGTCAGCCACGTAAGTCAGATAGTCATAGGAAGCGGTGCATTACAGCAGCGATGTATAGGAGAAGAAGGAGACATACTGTCAATAATATGTGGTAAACATTGCATGTAAAAGTTCTGGATTTATTTTTTCTAGTTAAGTTAGGTGAAGAATACAATGCGTGCAATTCTGCGTTGTGTAACTTTTTCATTTCTCCTGTAACTTCATCCCTTTTAGCCCCAAATATTTTGGTAAGCACCTACTCGAACACCCTTAATCTCTGTTCCTCTCTCGAAGTGAGAGTCCAAGTTTCACAACCATACAGAACAACCGGTAATATAAATGTTTTATAAATTCGAACTTTCTGTTTTTTAAGTATCCTGGATGACAAAAGCTTCTCAACCGAATAATAACAGGCATTTCTCATATTTAAATCGTTTATTGTAAACACATCACAGCCGACATATTTTACAAAATGCTTTTTTGAGGATTTTGATTGCCAGCATGAATGCACACATTTTGATATAAAAATCTTATATCTAGCATGACTGTAGCATGTAAAAAATTGGACAAGAAATATGCACTTACTGTAAAAAACCCCACAACTAACATCACATATGGTGTTTTTCAAATAAACTAGTCTGCCACACTAGCTGACAGCAGCACTGTCGCACCAACAGCTGATTTCAGTCACAGCCGGATCAGTGTTTTGTTCTGTCTCTTGCTGATTAAATGTGTTGCCCTTACTATTATTATCTGTTTTGAGTATTTTGTTACAAGATGGTTAGTGCAAGTGATGAAAATGTTGCTAATGAGGATTATTCAGAACTCGTCTAAGTTCAAGGTAAAACGAGTTACAGCTAAGGTGGCGAAAATTTTATAAGCTATCTAGCATGTCTGACTCATCTTATGGCCGTGGTGTACCAAAGGATAAAAAAGTACATTTTAAAATTTCGAAGGTGAATGAGTTTTTTCACTGCAATGAACAATAAGGTAAAGTTCTTTGTAAAGAGTTCATTGACAGCATTGTACCGGCAGAAGTATTCAACATTCGAATTCCTGAGAAACGTGTTTGTGCTGAAAATTTACCGTTTGAACTGCCAACAGACCTAGCTTATAACAGCTCGAGGCTACCAATCAATGTTAAAAAATTGGAGGACCTTAAGAAGATTTTGCAGTACATACCGGATGAAGTGAAAGGATTCTACACGGAACTGTACACATGGCCTACCACCAACAAAGATAGCAATGACAGTGGAAGCGAAGACTAGAAAAATAATAAATCCAGATAAGAAAAATGTCTGTTGCAGCAGAAAAAAAACTTTAATTTTTTGTGATTTTATACTGTAGTTTTTAAATGGATTATAAAGTTTGTTCATACTTACTTTCATTCACTCTGATACTTGGAAAAGGACAATGGTTTGCTTAGTTTCAGTTTGTTGGAAAAATCCCATAACATCCTAATTAATTAAATTTTTGGGGGACTTAGATATATATTATAAAACAACTAGTAATGAATAAATCTCATATTTAGCAACTAATATCACTTGTTAAATACATTTTGACAATAAAAATAAAAGTAAAGAAATTAAACAGTTTTTATTGGTTTCCCAAAAGTTTTGTTTTTGTCACTTGTGGGGTTTTAGAAATAAATGATTCATTTATTCTGGGTTTAATTTCCTTCCGAGCGGCATTTATATCTGTTACTCTTGCTCCAATGTATTTGAATTTTTCTACCTTTTCAAAAATAAATTTCTTATCTTTATATTTCCATTTCGTACTATGTTCTGGTCACGAGACATAATCATATAGCTTACTTTGTTTTTTTTTTTTTAGGGGGATTTACTTCCAAACCTATCTCTTTACTTGCTTCAAGTAAAATTCCCGTGTTTTCCCTAATAGTTTGTAGATTTCTTGCTAACACATTCACGTCATCATCATAAACACGCAGCTGATGTACCCCGTTCAATTCCAAAATCTCTCTGTTATTTGGACTTTCCTAATGGCATATTCTAGAGCGAAGTTATAAAGTAAAGGGTACTATACAAATTATATTATATAAAATGAAATATGCCATACAACATATTACGCACTACATACTTTGCATTAGCAAAATCAACAATAAGATATGGAATTCAGGCTTAGGGTAATGTTTACAAACATGATCAAAATCGTTTATTTAGAATGCAGATAAATATTGTAAAAAATTAAATATTACTCCAAATTGAAACAAGACAAAATGAAAACGTGTTATTTAATTTCATTTATTCTATTCCATAGATCTTACATTAGCAATGAAGCTTTAAGTTGTGGAACAAGTCAAAATTTTACAAGACTATAATTTTTGGTAAGATGAAGTAAGATGACACCAAGGACTCGCTATAGATCACCCAGCATCCGCCCCACGCCTGGAGAAAACCTCGGAAAGAAACCAATCAGGCAATCAGACCAAACGGGGGATCCAACTCAAGCCCGAGCGCAGCTCCGGATCAGCAGGCCAGCGAGTCTGCCGACTGAGCTACGTTGTTGGCTAACTTATATATCTTCTGTTAGTAGCATGTCTGACCCTGAAACGAGTGGGACCGGGTTCAAATCCTGGTTCGGATCATTTATGAACTATGTGGGTAACTACTGGAATATTTTTTTTTACCAAAAGGGCTATATTACTATTGTATAATATTACATTATTTATTATCAGAAGAATATAAAATTAGTCGCGAATAGAGACGGGCGATAGCCACTTGCAATA
This sequence comes from Periplaneta americana, assembly GCF_040183065.1. Lineage (NCBI taxonomy): Eukaryota > Metazoa > Arthropoda > Insecta > Blattodea > Blattidae > Periplaneta > Periplaneta americana. Next base: position 113,458,232 of record NC_091130.1, read on the forward strand.
TAGGTAAAATCGATTGTACTATCGACTGTAGTTCTTACAATTGATAGTCCTATCGATAGTTATAATTGTTGTGCGACCGACACTTAGGTCGCACTGATTGCTAGCCGGATGGCTACTGCGTTCGTCTTCTGCTCTTTCTCGTCAGGATTTCCGACACCACCATTGTACACAACAATGGAAAACTACTTTTCGGGAATAACTGGAGCTCTCAGGATACTATAGGAAACTACATGGCTACTAAATTAAGTCTGAAAATGATTGCGTTATTGTAACACTACTTGATTTATTCTATATTTACAAAAAAAATATACAAGTTACTTACAGGGAATTTCATCAGATGACGCCATGCCGCTTCTGAGTCTCTCAAATTCACACTCTCTGTCAGTCTTCTCCAACTACCCAACTGCCTCACGCGTCTCCTCTCCAACACTTTTTATGTTTCGGTACCCGTTTCCCGCCCCGGTTACCGACCACGCCATCCACCAAGTGAGATGGTCTTAAAACACTTTTGATTTCACGTACTTACAAATATCGTCTTAATCAATCATTTCTTATACTTAATTTTAATTTAGTGCATTATAGCCCGACAAGACTCTATATCGCTGGCTAAGCAGCTCGACCGTGTATTCCGCTGACACTGTTCCACGTTTCAAATTTAATAGTCCACAGAGAAACGGAAATCATGCTACAGGGCGTTCTTTAGCCCTGGGGCATAACATAATCAAAACTATCGATACTATCGATAGTCATTATACATACGTTTTTGTTAATTTGTTATGTACTGAATATAAATTCAGATTTAATATCTGAACTGTTATTTAATAATATACAGGTTGATTCACGAGGATTTACCGTCACTTAGCAGCTTATTTCCGAAGACATTCTGAGCAAAAAATGTCATACAAAAATGTGTCCTAATCTCAATATTTTCAGAGTTACATGAATTTGAATTTTTTTGTAAAACACCATTATTATTTAGTTTTAAGAGTAAAAAAATATTACAAGAAAATAATGAATTATTCAGGAGTATCATTTCTTTAATTGGCTAGTATTCTGAAGTTAAATGTGTTGTGAATTCAATAGTTGCTTCGTACAGAATTTTTTTCCGTTTTGTAACTACAAAATTACATTTTTGTTACGCATTTATCACATAATTGTTACAAATCACGCCACTCTTGTAAATTCTTCAAGACTGTACATTAAGATACATAATTAAACTGTAAAGAATCAAGTTCCTAAAGTCGTATGATTTGTAACAATTTTTGTGATAAGTCCGTAAGAATAAAGTAATTTTTAGTTAAAAATTGAAAAACAAAATCTGTACAAAGCAATTTTACCTTCAGAACACTAGCTAATTAAGGAAATGATACTTCTGAATAGTTCATACTCTATTTGTAGAATATTCTTTCACCCTTAAAACTAAAGAAAAAAGGTAGGCCTATTTTATTAACAACTTCAAATTAGTGTAACTCTGAAAATATTAAGATTAGGATAAATGTTTATATGACATTTTTTGCTCAGAATGTCTTCGGAAATAAGCTGCGTAAGTAACGGCAAACCCTCGTGAATCATCAACCTCTATAATGAATTCAATCTGAATTACATACCAATAAAAATCAATATTATACTCTGTCCTTAAAGTCCCAAAATTAGCCGTCACTGTATGTTTTTAAACATGTGACCATTACTTCAAATTTCCCATTAAAGTAAGCATTTCCACTTTGTTTATTTATTTTATTTTATTGGGTTATTTTACGACGCTGTATCAACATCTGAGGTTATTTAACGTCTGAATGATATGAAGGTGATAATGACAGTGAAATGAGTCCAGGGTCCAACACCGAAAGTTACCCAGCATTTGCTCGTATTGGGTTGACGGGGAAACCCCGGAAAAACCTCAACCAGGCAACTTGCCCCGACCAGGATTCGAACCCGGGACACCTGGTTTCGCGGCCAGATGCCCTGACCGTTACTCCACAGGTGTGGACTTTCCAATTTGTTGGGATGCAGACGGTTTTGTCTTTCATTGGTTGTTTCCATGTTTGGAAAACAGTTTTCCGAGGAGACTGAAGATCCCAATCGGATACTTCCTGGCCAAATTAAGAGTATTTTATTCCTATATCTTAACATCAACTGACAAATGAGTTCTATTTCTCACTGCCTATTACAAAATACAAGGTCCTTCCAAACTATAGCTGTTATATTTTCTATGTGGGCGATGTTATTTCTGCCGAGTTATTATTGAACAAGATAGATTACAAATCGTGTTATACAGGTCACGCTCAGAAGTTCTCTCTCAGACACTGTCTCTGTACTCGTTCTTCATCCGTGTTATTTCTACAGCTGCAACGTTTATTTGTTCTACTGCTCCCGCTCCGTACTATCCAAAACACTCGAAGTCAATCATCTCCAAAATACTCCCGACAAAGTGCAAGATTTACACGTGTCTAAATAAGTCGTTCTTCTGAATCATGATTCTGAGAAGGTGAACAGATTTCAATCTAGACAAGCTGGAGACATTTCTCAAAGTCTCCTGAAATATATACTAATCACTTTCAAGCTACAATATTAGAATTCGTATATATACATCTTCATTACACAACTTTTAACACTATGTCACTTCGGAATAAAGTATTGGGCATTTCAAAAGTCAGTTCAAACATTAAACCGCTATAAATGTTATAATATTTGAGATAGGGAAAAAACAAAGACATCACAGTGTTGGGCAAACAACGGGATTTACAAAACATTGGGAAGATGTCCGCCGTTCTCTTGTTCAACGTACAGCATTCTGTCTGTGACACCATGCACAGCATTTTGCAGACAATATCTTGGAATATTGGCAATTTCTTGCGAGATGACATCTTTCAGTTGCGATAGGGTTGCTGGATGTGCCAGAAAAACTCGTTCTTTAACGTAACCCCACAACCAAAAGTCGGCCGGATTGAAATCTGAAGATCGCGGAGGCCACATTGTTGGAAAGTGCCTACTGATGACTGATGGCCCGCTCGTTCCACGGTCAGGCATGTTAACCGTTACTCACAGCGGTGGACAAATGTCGACGTTAATGCACGCTTTTTAATGTACATTTATCTATTTTACAACACATTTACACTTTTTGCAGTTTTTCAAGTAATTTTCGGAACTAGTTCCAACAACAAATCAAATAGATTGAATTTAAATAATTGAATTATGCGTTATCTTGTGTATCAGGGCTCCGAGTCTCCGATCATGCGCAGTGTTTTGTATCTGGGACTTAGACTATTCCATCGTCTCATTCTTTTTGGGGAGGAACTGTAGGCACGTATGTATGTACTGTTGTGTTTAGATAGCTTGGCTGGTGTAATGACCGTACATTTTGAGTAGGGGTGATGTGTAGTGAGTCAGTTTCTCAGCATATTGAGTGGGACAGGAGGGGAAAGAGATTTGCATACATGCTGACGAAAGTTATAGCTATGTTGAAAAACATTGGTCACGTACGTGCACTCCATGGGCGATGTCACTTTTTCCACTCACTGCTATCCAAACAATCGTACGTAACACAATACAGTCTTGTATATATAATTACATTGTGCATATAATTGTATTGTGTAGTGTATAGTCGTATTGTGTATTGTATTGTAATTTTATTGTGTATTGTTTATATTGTGTATACCACTGCCACCGGGTGCTTGCCCACTTGAGTGTAAATACATACATACATACATACATACAGTGTATGCTTAAGTGTGCTTAAATGCGACAGGCTCATGTCAGTAGATTTACTGGAATGTAAATGAACTCCTGCGGAACAAAATTCCGGCACATCCGGCGACGCTGATATAACCTCTGCAGTTGCGAGCGTCGTTAAATAAAATATAACATTTAACATTACATACATACATGCATACATACATACATACATACATACATACATACATACGTACGTGCGTGCGTACATACATACATACATACATACATACATACATACATACATACATACATACATACATACATACATACATACATACATACATACATTCTTTTTTCGATTTTCCATTCAAAATAAAATAAGTTACGATGTCGCTATTGGTTTCCATTCCGGTACTAATGTTTTTGCAATAATATACTACGCATTTGCACGAGAAAAATAGGTTAACCCTAACAGGTACTGCACAGCGACTAACCCATACACCCCTTTTTTCCTTGTCAGTATCAAATGGACTTGCCTGGTTTACTGCACATGATGTTATGATCGGTCAAGCTGCCATACCGCTTTCGGCATGACATAGGGTTAGCATACACCGTGTTCCATCTGGGACACCACAGGACATCGCACTGGCAAAGGACATTCATGCCTTCGAATCTACGAACTAACTCGGAGTTAGAGCAGTGTGTCTTAGCTATTGAGCGTATTTCGAAACTCAGAGTTGAGAATCTGATGGCATCACGGTGTTCCGAATTTCACCAATGATGTCAGTGATGCTCCACCGGTGTCGCACCGGTTCCATCAGCTTGCAGAGGTGGTGGCAATATCCATCAGCCGCTATCAGTGAATCTGATTGGTTCTTGTATAGGGCGGGAATTAGCAGACGAATGACATAGTGCACTGTTGTGTCATGGCGGTGTGTTAATGGCTTATGAGCAAACTTGTCAACAGACCAGTTATTACTACTGGCTCAAGAAATAAATTGTTTATGCTCTCTTTTCTTTGAACGAGATGACAGTACGGAAATTTCGCAAAATCTTGCTAGCGTAGCACAGACAATAACTTTTACAGCCGCCATGTTAGCCATCGAACCTTTCAGCAGTATTTATTTATTTATTTATTTATTTATTTATTTATTTATTTATTTATTTATTTATTTATTTATTTATTTATTTATTTATTTAAATCCACTACCAACAGAAGCACGCTTCCAATTACAGGTGGTTTACACAGATACATACATATTTCACTGCAGCGTGACGTCATTGATGTCCATCGGTCCGGTGAAATTCGGAATACGCTGTTTGCGTACAGTCCAGTCTTGTCAACTGATACCCATAGGAGCAAGAGCGCGCTTTAGAGCTCAGGAGAGCCTGAGCGCTTTACAGCGGAAAGGAAAGAGACAGACGAAAGAGGTAGTATATTCCGCTTGGTCGAGCTATATTCAGGGATGGCCAGCACTGATTCAATAGGTAAAGGGAAGAGAACTTATTAAAACTGTATCCATGTTAATTTTTAGATTGTCTGAGAAGTATAAGAGCGTTATAAGATTGTAAGTTTTAATTTTAATGTTCATTTTTCACAAGTTTGATTTTTTTTGTTCAAAATAAATATTTTCTCAACTTTCTTTTATAGAAAAGTGAAATTTTCAGATATAGGCCTATTTATTTAGTAGCCTTACACAATGTTTTCGTAAATTTAATATACCGTTAATACGTATTACTGAAGATAGTGTATTGCAGTTTTTGAAAATATTCGCATGGAAATTGTTTGTAAGGAAATGAATTAACAAAGCAACTACTGTTACATCATAAGCAAAAGATACGTGCCCATGTGTTGTAAAAATGTCAGCTCTATAGCTTCAGCACATTTCGAGAAAATAATTTAATATTCTGATGATAGGAAGTTGCTCACCAATATCACCTTAAAAGCATAATGCGATAAGAGTTTTCTTGTGGAATATTAGTTACACTTAAAACATATACAGCACCTAGGTAACTTTGCTTTGTACTGTAATATTGTTTTGATTAGTTCATTGATTACTTTTATAAGGCTAATGATACCACCAATATCAATTCCAACTTATCATGTCATACTCAATCTCTATTTTTGGGATATGAAATATGTGCTTCATCCATTTAGTACAGTACAGTTGCACTACTATGGAATTTATGTGAATATCCCTTCTTAACTCTTTATTATGTTATTAACGTTTAAAACATAACTGCAATATTAAGAAATTGGTATTAGTACTTTTATTTTAGAGACAATATAAATAATATCAAACAGAAAGAAGCCATATAAAAATAACGACATAAAATTTCACGTTTCGTCTGAAGTTTGTGCACCACTGTTTTCTTAATCCAACAGGCTCCTTATTCATATACACAACCCTTCCTCTTTCCATACTTAGCGCTTGATGCCCGCGCACGACGTCAAGGTCAGAAAAATGCGCTTGCTTTGACATCACTGCGTACACCATGGTCGGCAACTACAGTAAGTTAAGTTCATAGATTGCTCGTGAGCAGCTTTTCCTATCTCTCACACTGATTTCTTATTTTCCAAATCGTATCGTATATACGTCTTAAAAGAGCGTTTTTGTTATTTGAAAAATGCTTTTAGCACGTTCCGACGTATGTTCTTTCGTACTGCGTTTGTACACACTGTTGAATTCCAAGTAATACATTAAGCATACAGTAGTTAATTTAGAATGTGCACGATATAATCATGTATTTCCACACACAGTGTTATTCTGGGAAAGAGACTTTAAACACGAAAAGCATGCGGAAAATATTTCGATTTAGTACACAGTAAGATTAGAATAAGAAGCATGCGGAAAACATGTTGATTTAGTACATAGTAACATTAAAATATAGAAAGCAAAGACGTCAGGTAGACTTAAATAACTCTATTATTTGAAAATAGAAGCTTAACAATACACACAGGATTGTACGGTGTTGAAAACTCTCGTGTACCGTCTCCTGTGCCTCTGATCTAATTCAGGAGTTTTTACACCTACGAACGAAGTAAAACAAAGCGCTGAAACTCGCCAGTGGCGTACAGATTCAATAAAACAGATCAATTTGCATGTTAAAGAATTCAGGGAAAAGCCTGATAATTTCTATCGATTAAATATACATTTCCTCTACAGTTTTCATTTGAAGCGACGTTTCTTTTTATATTCTTCACGGGAAGTAGAAAATACGAGTATAAACAGATGCAAAGGATCTTTTTCCTACATCTGAATTTATACTTTAATCTAGAGATGGGCGATAGTCACTTTCAAAGTGCTGCATTGGAGTTAAATCGCTCGCTTGAACTCGGTCGAGTGTCGCACCCTCGAGTGAGATACGATCGGTCGTGATACGCTCGTAATAAATAGAAGCACAGTACAAGGTCATCTGACCGACATATCTTATCTCGTATGGAAGGCGACAGATAAGATACACATGTTTTGCTTACACGGTAAAAATAAGGCTTTATTTTCTGCGTTTATGACAAACGTTACTTTAATGGAACAGTCAATGGAACGTACCAGAACAGGAACATGAAGTTATAAATAAAATAGTATGAAAAACTTCGATATACAGTTATTATTGATAATTAATAATTATTCAATATTTGATTTACCACATATATAATATGATAGGTCCATACATAGTGTTCCGCCTATATATACTGCGACAATGTAGAAACGTTTTACAAAATATTATTGATATAGCAGTAGATTAATAGTACAGAGATAACGTCACAGAAAATATAATAAAACGAATAATCATGCTGTACAACTATTACAGACGCAAATATTAATACACTAATTATTAGAGATTATTATTATTATTATTATTATTATTATTATTATTATTATTATTATTATTATTACTAGAAAACTTGATACAGTTCTTGCATTATCGTGATTGTATTCTCTGTTTATAATAATTACATTTGCATCCAATAACATCTATGAGATGTGGCAAAAACAAAATCACTCCTGTGTGGAAAGAAAAAACATTTACCTACACCATTTATATTACATTTTAAAGCAAGTTTTGTAGTTTTACTATGGAGATGTTAGTTAAACACTGCAAAGTTTCGAAATGATAAACATCTATGATGTTACTACACAGTTCATCACTGTAACAAGAACGAATGTCTAACGCTCGGCTTATACCGTTCGAGGATTTATCGCTCGTGACGATTTTACCAATCATGCATGTGCGCTACCTATCGGATTACGCTATGAACTATCTGGCGCTCGAGCGAAAACGTCCGATGCAGACCTCTGCTTGCAATAGTATAGATTGTACAGTCGGTTATAGTTCTTACAATCGATAGTCCTAAACACACGATACCTCCATTCTGGATGGATGATCGTCCACCTCTGCTTCGGCATATGGAAGTGAGGCCAGCAGTCGTCTGGTCGGTCATGGTCCTTCATGGGCTGTCGTGCTTCGGATTATCATTATTATTATTATTATTATTATTATTAGATGTCAATGAAAGCATATTTGAGCTCTTAATAAAGCAGTGACGTAACCAGGAATTTAAGATGCGGTACGGGGGGGGGTGGAGCTAAGTTATTTTGATATTATAGGTTAACTTATCTGAATTCAACACAATGGTCTTAAAGACTGTCGAAAGATGTTGTAAATCAAAATTCATTCTTCGTCATTGCAAAGTGAATCAAAAGACGCCAACCTTATACAAATAACTTAATAATTTTGATAATCCATGTTGAATCTTTCGTACACCACTTTTAGCACTTGAATATAAAAAAATTGATTAAATGGCGATCTTACTCGTGTTAATTATGTAAGCATGTGCGGCTTACAGCTGTTTCGGTGCTATTCGACACCATCCTCAGAGCCTATTAGATCTCGGCGCTATCTCGCTGCCTGTTGTGTGGATGCGTTCGTGTGATGAAGAGTTGTATCAAATAGTGTGTGTGTTCTGAAATTGATCTGTGTGTTGAGAATTTGACTGGGGTGTGTTTTAGTGTGTCTGTATATTTCATATTGTTCTAGTGTGTTGAGTTTTTGGGCTGGGCCGAACACATAACTAATGCTAACCACACATATGTTAACATAAATACAGACATGGAAATCCTATACATACAACCCAAAAACCAAAAACTCAACACACTAGAAAAATATGAAATATACAGACACACTAAAACACACCCCAGTCAAATTCTCAACACACAGATCAATTTCAGAACATACACACTATTTGACACAACTCTTCATCACACGAACGCACCCACACAACAGGCAGCGAAGTTGAGATAACGCCGAGATCTAGTAGACTCTGAGGATGGTGTCAAGTAATACCGAAACAACTGTAAGCCACACATGCTTACATAATTAACACTAGTAAGATCGCCATTTAATCAATGTTTTAATAATTTTATTTTACCTATGTTGAGAACGATAGCTTCATACTTTCTTTGAAAACACCAGGCACTTTTAAACAACTGTCAGTGGAAATGTACACAGTAGGATTTGTTATTTTACTAAATATTGGTTATTGTAGGTGGAAAAGACAAAACAGTGTTTTTCTTCTAGTGTCGTATTCGCAACGCCAATGCTTCATTGTTTCATCAGTATTAAATCTAATTTAAACGTGAAAATGTTTTTGAAAAGTATTGAACTGCAGCCGAGTAAGCTCCCTGCCTACACCACTGATACAAATCAATACCTTCGTTAATTGTTAGTATTTATTCAGTATCTTTATCTATTTTACCTCATTTCAAACTCCTTCTAACTTCTTAATACAGCACTTTGGGGGAAAATGCTTCAAACAAAAGTCGCCTATTTGTTGAGAACAGAATATATATATATATATAAAACAGAGAAAAAAATATATATATAAATCCATCACTCTAATCAAAATATCAGAGCTGCCCTTGACCCACGAGTGCGTTCCAATGGAATGTCAGCCCTGACGCAATCCGAATGGCACCCTCCTCTAATGGGATTTAAAAAAATGAGCATTTATTTTTATTCATCCATTTAAGAGAAATTAACTTGTAAAACTTCATGTGAGTCACCTTGTAGGCTACAATATATATACAGGGTAATTCACGAGGATTTACCGCCACTTCCGGAGTTTATTTTCGAAGACATTCTGAGCAAAAAAGTCATATAAACATTTGTCCAACCTCAATATTTTCAGAGTTACATTAATTTGAAATTGTTTGTAAAATATCATTGTTATTTAGTTTTAAGGGTAAAAGAATGAACTATTCAGGAGTATCATTTCTTTAATTAGCTAGTATTCTGAAGCTAAAAATGTGTTGTGAATTCCATAGTTGCTTCGAACAGATTTTTTTTTCTATTTTTAACTACAAAATTACAATTTTCTTACGCATTTATTACAATTATTGTTACAAATCACGCCACTCTTGTAAGTTAATCAAGACTGTACATTAGAATCCATAATTAAACTGTAAAGAATTAAGTTCCTAAAGTCGTGTGATCTGTAACAATTTTTTATAAGTGCGTAAGAATAATATAATTTTTAGTTAAAAATTGAAAAACAAGATCTGTAAAAAAAGCAATTAACAACATATTTGTCTAGCTTCAGAACTCTGGCCAATTAAAGAAATGATACTTCTGAATAGTTCATTCTCTATTTGTAATATTCTTTTACACTCAAAACTCAAGAAAAGAGATATTTTAATTACAACTTCAAATTAGTGTAACTCTGAAAATATTGAGATTAGGACACATGTTTATATGACATTTATATATAAAGGCAGAGAAGTATGACAAGGCTGTCTTTTATCACCTACCCTGTTTAACATCTATTTGAAGGATTTAGTGAAGAACTGTTTTCAGAACGTGAGAGGAGTGTTAGTAGGAGGAAGAAGACTAAAGTGCGTAAGATTTTCTGACAATATGGCGTTGTTAACAGAGGAGTAGATTATACTAAAGGATATGCTACTGGAGCTAAATGACAGCTGTGAGCAGTATGGAATGAAGATAAATGCAAACAAGACCAACACCATGGTTATCGGAAGAAAAATAAAGAATGTAAAAATGCGAATTCTAAATGAGGCAGTAGAATAAGCGGACGGCTTCAAATACCGTACTTCGGATGTTCTGTAAGCAGTAACATAAGCTGCTGCCAGGAAATCACAAGGAAAATAGCAATGGCAAATGAAGCTTTAATGGAAAGAGGAGCATCTTCTGGAAAAAGGACTAAAGAATTGACTAGTGAAGTGCTTTGTGGAGTGTGATGTTGTATGGGTGGAAAAACATGGACGTTACAACGAAGTGAAGAGAAGCGAGTAGAAGTATTAGAAATATGCAGAAGAATGGAGAGTGTGAAATGGACAGAATAAGAAATGTAATTGTGCAAGATGAGACGAGACGAGATGATGGAATTTGCCGGGATGCCAAAGGGGAACCGGAGCTCACGGAAAAAACCTGTTACCTGGACCACGGGTCTTTCCTACACAAGTTAAATATGGAGGTCTAGCCGAGGATCGAACCTGGGCCCACGGGATTGTAAATCCAGTGCTCTAGACCAGCGTTTCTCAAAATATGGTCCGCGGACCACCTGTGGTCCTTCAAAAAAGGCAGAAGAAAAATAAAATTCAAACGAATTGTGTATCACTCTATAGCTGAAAATCTCAGAGTTTGGAAATGACACATGGCAATCGCCTTTCACTTTTTCTCTCAGTATTGACATTTTATGAAATTTATTACCCTATCCGTCTACCGACTTCTCACTCTACTCTCAACTATGAACGTGGTGTTCCTCGCCATCTTTTCCCTGCACATCTGGCGCCGCGCCTGTAACCCAGCCAGGGACCACCCGAATTCATAACAGAGGACCGAAACTTTTCATTTATTTATGACTTTCTTAACAGTTTTGCCGAAACCCAGTCTGCACATTGAAATGATCACGTACTGTACATCGTACACCAATAATACAACTCTGAGGTCACAATTTGAAACTTATTTTCCAAGTAAATATGACGAATTTTCATGGGTTCGTGATCACTTTTGCTATATTGAAACTAACAAACTTTCATTGAGTGAAAGAGAACAGTTAATTGAACTATCGATTAAGAACGGACTTAAAATGAAATTCCAAGGGGAAGGTATGGTTAATTTCTGGACCTCATCACAAGTGAAAAGAGAATACAGTGAACTGTATAATGGTGCTTTAGAGATTATAAATCAGTTTGTCTCTACGTAGCTGTATGAAAAAGGGTTTTAATCACTAACTCCAATAAAAAACAAAGTAGGCTACCGAAATCGACTCGATGTATGTCACGATCTCCGATTTAAGCTTACCAGCATACGTCCAAATATAGAACAACTGTGCTAGAATCGGTAGGTTATCCATCTCATTAATGTGAGTACCAACATTTGTTTTATTTTTAGTTAATAAGTTAAAGATTATCCAAACTTTAATAGCCTTGAATTATTAAAGAAACAAAAATGAATTTTCTTCTATTAACATTAGCTTAATTAGTTAATACTGATATTAATTTAATTAATTAATTAATTAATTAATTCTATTTTAAAATATAAGTATACTGGTATTAGAATGTGCTACAAAAATTATTAAATTTGCTTTCGAACGGAAAAAGAGTAAGGTGGTCCGCGAAACTGTTCTGATTTAAAAAAGTGGTCCCCACTTCAAAAAAGTTTGAGAAACGCTGCTCTAGACACTAGAGCACCGTGGCGGTCAGTAATCAGGTGTAGAACATTCTAAATGGTGTTGCTATTAACGTAAGGTACACAATAAAATCATGCGCTTGCCTATAATATTTGAAGCATGTGTGAACGTGTTCTGCACGTCATACCAGCTAACGCTTCAGTAAATTAAATAGAATGTTATTAACAATACGTAGGTATTTAAAATCAATAGCACAATGGAAACTTATTGCGTAAATTAACGGTGATCAAAGTGATGCATATCCATTTCGCGCGACCCTGGCAGTGTGACGTAGTTGTGACGCGGGTTGGCAGCTCAAGCGGGCGGTTAATGGCGAGTTTATCTGTCCGTGGAGTGAGACCGTGTCATCCCGTCTCTGGAGTTTCTCAAGCAGTGCCTGCAGCTTCAGTGCAAAAGCGGAACAAGCTCAGGAACTGTCTAAATCGGTTATTTAACAACGCTGTATCAACTGGTAACGTATGTTGAATTACTGATAGCGAGATGAGGCCGATGATTCTCTATGAGATTACAAAATATTCGCCATACAGTCGAGAAAAACATCTGTGAAAACCCAACCAGGTAATTGTTTACAGAGTCAGTGTATATACACTGACTCTGTAAACAATTACCTGGTTGGGTTTTCACAGATGTATCTAAAGCAGTGGATCCCAAACTGGGGGTCGCGACAGGTAGCGCAAGATGTTAAAACATAGAAATGCAGTTTTTACACCAGAAATTCGTTATTTTGTTCTTCTATAAAATTTATTTTCACGACTTTAGGTCCCTTTTCGCGCAACGGGTCACAATTATGTTAATGTGTTACATATTAGAAGCTCTGGGTGTAATTTAGCTAAAGAATAATTATACAACCGAGGGCCAAAATTAATGCTATGCTTTAGACCAGCAGATGTGAAACATTAGGTTCTACTAATGTTGAGTTATTATTTCGTGTTGTGTCATGATTATGTGCCTGTAATATAAACTTATTACGATTTTTATGACAAAATTTTAATAGAGTATATTTATAAATTTGTTCAATATTAAATACTTTAACTTCAGAATAAATTAATTTAGTTGGATAATCAAAACGTTTCTTCATACAAATTTTAATTATTCGTTTTTGTAGTAAATTTAATGGACTAAGATTAATTTTTGTACTTTCACCCCAAACAATAATGCCATATTGAATGATAGACTGAAAAATGACCAAATAAACATTTCGTAGAACTCTAATGGGTAAGTATCATTGAAGATTAACGAATTTATCAATTGTTTTACGAAGCGTCTTACAAAGATAAGTAATGTGATGAGGCCATTTTAAATTTTGATCAATAATGATATCCAGATATTTCACATATGTGGCTTCTTTCAATGATGGACATTTAGAACTTTTGGAATCCAAACTGTATATTATTAGTCTATATTCATCGCTAATTTTTAAATTTTCAACACTGGCAGTTGTTAACGAAAAACGAACTAAGGTTGATTTAGATATATTTAAAGAAAGGAAGTTGGAATCAAGCCATTTTTAAACAACATTAGCACCTATATTAGCTAATATTGTTAAAAATGGCTTTATTCAAACTTTCATTCAAATTTTGTACACTTGTCCTTTGTAATAATCTCTAAAGGTTGGACCACAATGGTTAAATTTGAATAAAAAATAAGCAATTTTCTAGTAAAAGTACATTGAAAAAGAAAAACATTTTTAGGTCTAATGCAAATTTAAAAATCTATAAATTTAGTATGAAGTCAGCCGTGATTCTTACTGAGGACCAATCTATAGATTATGACGTCAGATGTAAGGAAAAAAATAGTAAATAGCTATTCTTCTCTCAGTTTAGGTTAAATCGTGTTTTATGTAAGACAATTTTTTTTCTTGAAAAATTCAAAATTTCAAACATATTCATGGTTACTAGATGTATTGAATATCAAATTGAAGCTAACATCATGTAGAATAAGTGTGCAAAAAAGGAAAGATACATCATGAAGTGGTAGTCCAGTCATTTAATATGTTGTAAAAAGTGGAACTGCTACTGTATGAAACTCCTTAAAATCCAACTTCCGGTGGTATCCACTGGTTTTAAATAGGCTAAAATTATAGTTTTTGTGATTTTACAGAGATTTGTATTCTTCGAATGGAATCAATAATTGGTATGTTAGTAGGGGAGAGGTCACAAACTGAAGTCCTCTCCAAAAGTGGGTCGCCGCGCTTTCAAAAAGTTTTGGAACCACTGATCTAAATCAAAATTCGAACATAAGCCCGAAACTCCGGATCACAAAATCTGATGGATTCCCCTGAGTTAGGCCGATAGTTCATTTAAGATACTGTACAAAATGGTGCGAGTTTTTAGAATTTTTGGCGTAGAATATAAATTTCTCCTCACTAGGTATGAGAGGTAATTTGGGAATTCACCGGCTGAGAAGCTTGTCTGCCGATTCAGAATTGCGCTCGAGCGTGGGTTCGATTCCCACTTCGGTTGATTACCTGGTTGGGTTTTTCCGAGGTTTTTCTCAACCGTAAGGCAAATGTCAGGGAATCTATCGCGAATCAGACTCATCTCGCTAAAGACCATCTCGCTATCACCAATACCACTGACGCTAAATAAACTAGTAGTTGAAATGCAGCATTGTTAAATAATTAAGAACAAAACTTCCACACATAGTTCTACGTAAAGATACACAACAAAAAAGTATGTACCTGTCGATTTTTATCCCAGGTGGTGACAGGATTTTTCTCGTTGCCAAACTTTCAGAACGGCCCCGAGGTTCACTCAGCCTCCTATAAAATTGAGTACCGGGTCTTTCCCGGGGGTAAAAGGCGGTCAGAGCGTGGTACCGACCACACCACCTCATTCTAGTGCAGAGGTCATGGAAAGCATGGGGCTCTACCTCCATGCCCCCCAAGTGCCTTCATGGCATGTTACGGGGATACCTTTACCTTTTTTACCTGTCGATTCTTACATCTGTCAGAACTGTAATGGAATACCATAGGATAAAAACATACCCAATCAAACCAAAATATACCAGGTGTTTCAGACTATCCTATCAGCCTTTTTCTAGAAAACTATACGATACTGGTTGTTCATAAAAAAAAATTGAATTTCCCCTACGGTATGTAAAGAATCGATTGGTGGTAGTACTATTTTCCGTAACAAACCGGAAGCAGAAGTACCTGTGGTCAACTTCGAAATTTCAAATGAGAACATGGGTCATTGAAGATACTATTGGAAACTACTTTTAAAAAGTAACAACTTTTACTGAAACTTTTTTTTTCTAACTTTCATTGATTACTCACAAAGCAACGAAAATGGTATCTTCTGAGAAATGCTGTATGTTGTTTTTGTACATACACTCTTCATAGTAAGTGCTCAAAATGTACGCGAACCTGAGCTAAACAATGTTGTGATCACCTCCTAAAATCCGTGATTACACTTCAGCCAGCTGAGAGACCCACAGGCTTCTCTAATTCTTTGTTTCATGTCTTCTCTAGTTGTTGGATGCACCTGGTAGAACATATCTTTAATTCTCACCCACAAGAAGTAGTCATTTGGATCAAAGTCAGGATATCGGGCTGGCCAAACTACGGTCCTCCTCGTCTAATTCACTGTAGGGGAAATAACTGGTTAATAACTCGTCAAGCCCTACGTGAAAAGTGAGCCATACAGCCGTCCTGCTGAAGCCACATCAGTAACCGAAGCGCAAGGGGACATCATGAAGCAACTGGTGTATAACGTTTCGGAGGAAGCATGCTTTTTACCATTGAAATTTTCCCCAAAAAAGTATGGTCCTATGACTCGGTGTCCGAATTAGCCACACCATGTGTTGAGGCTCCGCACGTGATAATCCACTTCACGTAGCCAGTGTGGATTAACCGGAGACCAGTAATGGATATTGTAGAGATTTTGAAAGTTGCCTCATCAGTCCACAGAATTCTGAGCTCGAAATCACACTCTCCCCATCTCCACATATTTAAGATTAAATTTTTTAACAAAAATAACTATACATTAAGAATATTTACCAACAAATTTTTTTACCATACCAGCATTGCCACGCCAATGTTGACAGTCCTAAATCTGTATAAAATGGAAAGGAAAATATTGTTGGTTAATAGAGCCGAATTAGTAACCTCCACGGTGGCCAAATTTGTTTACAGGTTTGGGCAGTGCTGTAGTTGGGCCGGTACGCCGTATCGTCTAAAATGAAAACTCGCTGTTACCGTACCGGCAAAAAATATAGACTCGAAAATATATTAATTATGTTTAAATAATTTTAATAGATTTTTAAATGCAGGATGTTAGCTATTTAAAAAACATTTTGATTTTAATATATGGCATAAAAGTAGCGGCTGCCATCTCATATCCTTCGCCTGAGCGCTTGTCCATTCGTTGTTTTATCGAAAACCATGGTCTGGCACTTCAAGAGTAGTTGTGATTTGTTAGTTTCAAGCTTGCATACCGCCGTCGTATTTATATAAGTAATTAACACTAACTTCATGACATGGCACTTCAAGAAATCTGCTACACTGATTTTCTAATTTCAAAACTTGCGTAGATGGCTTCGCAAAACACAAGTTTTACGATCTGACGCTTCAAGAAATCTGCTACACTGATTTTCTAATTTCAAAACTTGCGTAGATGCCTTCGCAAAACACTAATTTTATGATGTGGTGCCTCAAGAATTCTGCTGCACTGATTCTCTAATTTTAAAACTCGCTCAGATATAATGCTAGCAGTTTGCTAGAGGAGGGAAAAATTGTTACTTTTCATGGATCTTGAGTCCAGTTACATATTATAGATTCTATTCCAATTTCAACTAAATAATGTGAATGATCATTACTGGAATGAAGGATATCTACACTAAGAAAAGGAATACTCTTCCAATGAAAGAATTTTTAGGTTTTTTCCCTAAAAAGTGTTGGGCCACCAATATCAGCGTTAGTTTCTTCCCTTATGTGTAATTGTGGCTGCGATCTGGAAAGAGATCTGCAGAGGAGACAGCATTACGAAGAAGTAACCTTGGAAAAGAAGTGCAGTACGAGTCCGTATGGAGTCTAGTCTGATTAAGGAGATTACAATAGTATCCCCTAAAATTTGTTTCAAACTACAGCACTGGGTTGGTGCCAAATTAGGTGTAATTAGCATCGATTGGGAGCGAATTATTAAATTTCATAGTTGAGTGGTAATTATAATACCGTCAACTGCAAAGGAAACATCTGAAAAATAAAATTTTAAATCACGACAGACTGGCATCGAAGATATCCACTCAGTTGAACTTGGTCTCTTTAGAATATTTCCATTTCCTTCTATTTGTAACGAAACTTGACATATATACACTGTGTTCATAAAGTCGTATATATAAAGTAGTCGTGGAAATAGTGCGTGAATCACGTGGAAATGACACAAAGAAGAAAAGGACGGTTTACCTTACCTGCACATGGTCTCTTCCACACACCTGTGCTCACGGTTTCTGGTTTCTCTGGTGAGATGCGGCAGTCGATGACTCAGCAGAGTGGAGACCTTCGTTCCATATTTACGAGAATGCAGTCAATTCCGCGCTTGTTGTGTTTGTTTCTAACCAGTGCAGTGGCGTGGCATGCCCTCCATGGTACTGTAAGCAATCGTAAAAGTAATGTGAATCCCAACTGTCAATGTCAATGGGGGAAATGGAATGAAAAACATTTTAAAAATGTACGCGAAATCGCATCTTTGCAAGATAAAGTGTCAATGTGGGTTCCAAGCCTGTTGGTCACTTCGATTTTCGCAGTTCCATATTATACAACTTTGAACGGTATCTGTTGGTATCGAAAGGTATCTGTTGAGACGTTTTTGTTTACATTCTCCTCTCGCAAGTCTTACAGCGTGGAGTTACTCACTCCCATTGAGGAGCAATGACCTCAAACAGCACTACTAATCTTTGCAGCGTTGCAACACGTTGCATTTCGTATTCTCAAAACTATTGGAAGTATAAAAAATTATTTGACAAAACTTCTTCGCAATGACTTGATGAATGACCTCTATGAATTAATGTAATAGGTTCCATTCCGCCTTGTATTTGATCTATTTGACCTTTCTCTAGACCGAGAGTATTCTCACATGGCACGCCTCTCTGACCATGTGGTCTGCACAGAGCCACTGCAGAGACGTTGTAGGACAAACACAAGGCAAGGGAAAAGCGCCCAGTCCTGTGGAATGGAAATCTTCTGCCATGCCGGGAATCAGACTATGGACCGTATGGTTAGGATCGCACGTACGTGCAATCCACTTACAAATGCATGTCAATGACACAGACAAAATTACGAACTGTTATTTATCAGAGTCCGCTTTGCGAGCGCTGTGTTTTGAGTGAGCGTAAGGCCGTCCACATACGGCTCGACTATGGTCCGTCCCAGGTATCTGTAGAGTGAATTGGCGCATATGGTGGCGGAGTCTACCTGTGCCCGAGTGTATTGCGGGCAGCATCAGCTCGAAACCGCTAAGGGGTAAGATGCTCGTGGTATAATGTTCAAATAGAAATTATCCCCTCCCTGCAAGCGATTGGTAGCTTCATTCAACCAATGCCTCCCCCAAGAGAGGTCATTGGACCTAGCTCTTCAACATATCACTTGCACAGAGGTCTTATTTCGTCTTTCTACTCTACAGAACCCTAGGACGGACCACAGTGACCGGTTGCATGCGTGTATTTAAGTGGAGCTCCTCACACAGCTCGACCAAAACGCGACTGGTCAGCATGCACTCGGTGTGCAGGACACAAACCAACCTTAGTCGCATGGTTGCATTGTTTTCGGAGCGTTGTGTTTGGTGTTGTGCAGTATGAAGGAACAAAATAAAGCAAACATCAAATTTTTGGAAGAAGTCGAAAAACTCTCTTTACTACATAAATATAAGATGCCAGGTTACTCAAGAAAAGATTTAAAAGAAAACGCGTGGAGCGAAGTGGCAAAACAATTTAACATATCGAGTATGTAACTCATTATTTTTTATTATACTCGTACATTGTTGTCATCTGAATGAAACGAAAAATAAACTAATTCTCACACATTACATTTTTTCACATAGGCCTATTTGTAGATTATCTTTGCAAATGTTGGAATTCATTACAGTGTATAATGACGTGAATATGTTAGGAGAAAATCCGCAAACGATTAGGGAAAACACGGGAATTTTACTGGAAGCAAGTAAAGAGATAGGTTTGGAAGTAAATCCCGAAAAGACAAAGTATATGATTATGTCTCGTGACCAGAATATTGTACGAAATGGAAATATAAAAATTGGAGATTTATCCTTCCAAGAGGTGGAAAAATTCAAATATCTGGGAGCAACAGTAACAAATATAAATGATACTCGGGAGGAAATTAAACACAGAACAAATATGGGAAATGCGTGTTATTATTCGGCTGAGAAACTTTTATCATCCAGTCTGCTGTCAAAAAATTTGAAAGTTAGAATTTATAAAACAGTTATATTACCGGTTGTTCTTTATGGTTGTGAAACTTGGACTCTCACTTTGAGAGAGGAACATAGGTTAAGGGTGTTTGAGAATAAGGTGTTTAGGAAAATATTTGGGGCTAAGAGGGATGAAGTTACAGGAGAATGGAGAAAGTTACACAACGCAGAACTGCACACATTGTATTCTTCACCTGACATAATTAGGAACATTAAATCCAGACGTTTGAGATGGGCAGGGCATGTAGCACGTATGGGCGAATCCAGAAATGCATATAGAGTGTTAGTTGGGAGGCCGGAGGAAAAAAGACCTTTAGGGAGATCGAGACGTAGGTAGGAGGATAATATTAAAATTGATTTGAGGGAGGTGGGATATGATGATAGAGAATGGATTAATCTTGCTCAGGATAGGGACCAATGGCGGGCTTATGCGAGGGCGACAATGAACCTCCGGGTTCCTTAAAAGCCAGTAAGTAAGTAAGTAAGTAAGCAAGTAAGTAAGTAAGTGTATAATGCAACACAGTTCGATGTAACTAATTTACTTAACAATAATTTAATTTCCTAAATAATTTCTTAATGCATTTGAGGAAGAAACAGCATTTATTGTAATGTTTTGTTGGTAAATTGCGTTATTAAGCGATTTTATTAAGTTGTTAGCCATTTCAGGACATTGTTGAAATTGTATCTGTATGTAGTCTATCCCTTCTCGTTTGCGAACATAGTTATGAGGAATGCAGACGGTTTTTACAATATTATTGACCTTTTCTGTTGTACGGCATTGTATGGGTCCATTAAAAACTTGAAACTGAATTGCTATTTCAAACATATATTCAATAGTTTCCCTTTTCCTCCTCAATCTATAGTTGAAGCACAGTCTAGCATATACAATCACGAAGCTTCAGATCTTGAGGGTACTAGGAACAATAGACAGTGCCAGTACTATTTCCCATTGTCTGTGATGAGGCGATAGTAGCGATCCTAGTGGTTAGCAACTATCTATGGATGCATATTTACTACGTATTGAGCTTCGTGACTCTATATACTAGACTGTGGTTGATCCTTTTCACATTGTCTACGATTCTTGGTTAATATGGCCTCTTTAATTAGTTTGTTAATGATAATGGTTTGCAACAATGTCCAATGCGGTTAGGAAGATTTCACAAAGACTCAACACGATCAGCTATCATTTTCCATTGCTCTCCGTTTCGTAAGGGCATATAAACTTCATTTAGCACATTCCCAAATTATTTTTGTTTAAAAATCTTTGGGACGGTTACCTGGTGCCACGAGTTGGTTGCGCCGTTTTGTGATGGTTGCCCTCTCCTTCCTCTGCCGCGTCTCCGACAGAGTAAAGTCGGTTTGCTCAGTTGGACGTCGGTGAAAGATGTTGTCCCCCGGTAGAGGTGATCTCTTCTCAGGGACCTTGTGGTTTTGTGGGTGTAGGATATAATGTGATGTTTGTCATTCACACGAACAGAAACCAAGGAGTAAAGTTCAACTAAGTATGTTTATTCGGATCACGTCCCTTACTTGAGTTCAAGCGACGGAATACTGGCTGTTGTCGTCCGTGTGATCTCGGCAACGTAATTATCTCGTCTAACGCCAGTTTAAAATCACTGCTACCACTTTTTGAGTAAATCACAAACTAAAAAGTGCGAAATCTCCACTTTATCACTTCGATCGGCTTAATGGCCGTGAACTATATCAGAAACTCGATCGGCTCAAAATGCCGAGAACTTACGACATACGCGATCGGCTAGAAAGCCGAGAATTGTATGATCACGCGATCGGCACAAGTGCCGGTAATATTATGAGTACACACGCCATCGGCTCACAGGCCGGTGATATTTTGAGTAAACACGCGCTCGGCTCACTGGCCGGTAATATTCTGAGTAAACACACGATCGGCTCACTGGCCGGTAGTCTTATGAGGACGCGTCTCGGTACGCCGTCCTTTTAAATACTAGCTATGGTGACGCGCTCACCAGATGCTACTATTGTTTGCTAGCTTCAAACAACGCTACCAGCGCGTTCCTAGACAAGGAAAAACCCCCGCTTCTGAAGCCTACGCTATGCTAAAGTTCAGTAACCTACCTCGCGTCTACTGGTTTTAAATGCGATAGGCGCCTGCCAGACTGTGAGAACAAAGTGCCTATTACACGCTTCGCTGATCCCCGTCGCGTAGGTTAAACACTTCAAAGAAATAGAGAAATATCTAAGATGAAGCTATACTATGACTTATATAAAAGAAAAATATCTTCCTATCGCTGGACCATCCGACTACAGCTTCATCTTACATTTAATTCTTTACATTATCTTCAATCTTTTAAATTTTTATGACGTTCTCTAGAAATAATTCTTCCAATGTTAGTATTGCTGGAAACTATTCTCATAATGGACTACATGTAAGAATTTGTCAAATTGGAGTACGCTACAAAGAGTATCTAAGAAATCAACACGTGTATATTTTTAAGCATACGTAGTGTTTGAGATGAACGCTGGTAGGGGAGAGTCGGGTAGTATCGGACATCGGGTAATATCGGACAGTGAGTTTCTTTCATCTACCACACGATGATAGTACCTGATTGACATGGTTACATTTCTGTGGTGTCGCATAGAGAAACGTAACCATGTCGTTCAGGTACTACCATATGGTGGTAGATGAAAGAAACGCACTGCCCGATACTACCCGACGTCCGATACTACCCGACTCTCCCCTATTGGTAATTATCGAGTCTAAGAAACAGCATCTCTTACCTTTTTAGCCAAAAATAGGGTTTTGTGACATTATGAAGGAGCTACAGATTGAACCTACAAAGTTACAGGAAAAACTGGTGACTTGGCGAGTCAGGTGGTAGACTAAGATACGGCAGACCACCACCAGAGGTATGACATCCGGATTTATCGGCTGGAGAGGGATGCGGATGTTGGAGTCCGCTTAGCCCGGTAGCACAATCCGCACATAACTCGTTCCATCGTATAAATAACCTGGATGCGAATTAACGGAGGGATGGGAGATTTCGACTCTGACGGAAAGTTATCCCCCTCTGATAAATTCATATTAACATCCCTGCCAGCGATAACTTCTATCCCCCTCACAAAATATAATTGTTTTATTACGAGTTTATGTACTTTATAAAGTATAGTGTAAGCAAAGAAAATAATATTGATGTATTACCATCACCGGTAAGCTGACAACAATCAATAACTTAGGAATTTTATTACACATCTTATCTTAAGTCTGCTCATGGATATAATTATTATTATGATCAAGATGCAAGACAAGCAACTCAGTGCGACCAAGCGTTGAGCCGTATCGAATGAGGTTAATAATAATTTTATGTATGGTATTCTCTGTTAGAATTCTATCCTCCCCTCATCAGAAATCTTAATTCGCATCCTGTAAATAACTTATTTTAGTTATATTACAAAAATACCCAATGGTATTTTCTAAACTCCAAACGCTCTATACTATAAGACAGGGCTAGCAATTAGCTTCCCGTATGGGCAAATGAAATCAAGTTTGTTCCCTCGCGAGCAGGACTGCTACCCCTCTCTAAAGTAGCGGTGAAGGGTAAAGTAGGCAGTTCGTTTCTTGCAGATCAGAGGTGAAGTATTTACTACGTATCTCCATGAATGTCGCAAAGCAGAAACCTGGAACTGGGTTTAAAAATGATTGGAAATTGTTCTTCTTTTTTTAAAGAATCAAAATAGGGAGATGGACAATGTTTTATTTATAAAAACATGTCAGGTGAGAAAAATATAATTTAAAGCGGCATTATGATGTGTTTCATGCTGAAAAATATAAAGAACGTTAGTGATGAAAAGATGAATTTACTCACTGTACTAAAGACGTAAGGCGAAGTGGTATTATTTCAATTTATATTTAATGCGTTTAACAATCTAAGGTTCGAGAGAACAAAGACAAATTAAGAGCAAGTGTGATGGATTGCACTTCGTAGGTTAAGAGCTGTAGAGAGGATTGCTGTATCAAAGTCCATTACACCATCCATTTGAAAATATTATTAAAGAAGACGGAAAAAAACAAATGCAAGATCTTTGTAAATCTGTTTTTTTTGATTAAGATATATTTATTATTTTGTATTCTGAATTTAAAAACTGTTGGCGTGCATGAAATTTATATATTCCTTTCTGTTACGTTAATTATTTTCACTATAATGTGCTTGTTCGCCAGGTGAGCTCATGTACTGTGATAATGTTATTTTCTTTGACAAGAAATTTAACGCAAAAGCTGTGTTATAATTTAGTACGAGTAGAATAAACATGTTTAGTTACTGTTCATTTAGTTTGTTTCTCTAGTTACTACTTATTTTATCAGTTACAATTTATTTACAATCACACAAGCAATGGTGATAAGAAATAAGCATGACCTTCCACCGCCCCGCCGCTAATGTACAGCACTACTGCACAGCACGTCACCACACACTACTGCAGATACGTCAGGTAATCAGCTGTGTTCCGTACGGCAGTGGTGCCAAAGCAAGCTCATTTTTCTGACCTTGACGTAGTGCGCGGGCATCAAGCGCTACTTATGGATGGAGGAATAAGCAGCCTGTTGAATGTAGAAAAGAGTGGTGCAGAAACTTCAAACGAAACGTGAAATTTTATGTAGTTATTTTGATATGGCTTCGTTTTGTTCGAATTATCTATATTGTCTGTAAAATAAAAGTACTAATACCAAATTCCTAATATTGCAGTTGTGTTTTAAATGTTAATAACATAATAAAGAGTTAAGAAGGAATATTCACATAAATTCCATAGTAGTACAACTATACTCTCAGTTGGGTCCGTGGACACAATGGTTTTAAGAGGAAATGAAAGACCTGATGAGCTAGCGAAAGCTCCAGCATCCAGCAACGAAACTCCAACATACAGTTTACAACCGATATCATATATGAAGAAACAAATACGACAACAGACTCATCAAAACTGGAATACTAGATGGACGACATGCTTAACCGGATAACTAACAAGAGACACCTACTTCCCAACAATCCACGATCGACTCAAAAGCCATCACTTCAAACCTACTTTCGTATATAACAACGCAGTTTCTTTCTGGACATGGGAAATTTGGAACTTACTTCGACAGATTCAACATTCCAGCAGACATCGACTCTACATGCTCCTGCCGCGAAGACCTTCACAGTGTGAAACACCTTCTATTTGACTGTCCTATTATTGAAGCAAAGAGATTTCAAATAGACACATCTTCTGGACTGCAACACCGAATACAGGACTCCACTATGAGAAGTGATCAAAAAACCTTGTTGCTACAGACAATTTATAGACTTGCTAAACTTTATCTTTAAAAGACTGTAGATACATATTTCACCATTATCTGTGTAAAAATTAGTATAGATAATTAGTATGCCATATAACAAAAACTAAAACCCTAGCATACCGCTTGGTGAATTAGGGTTCTTTTCCACGGATATTTAATAATAATAATAATAATAATAATAATAATAATAACTATACTGTACTAACTGAATGAAACATATCATTAATAAAGAAAGTGATATCCCAAAAAAAAGAGATTGAGTATGCCATGATAAGTTGGAATTGATCTTGGTTGTATCGTTAGCCTTATAAAAGTAATCAATGAACTAATCAAAACAATATTATAGTACAAAGCAAAGTACCTTGGTACTGTATATGTTTTAAGCGTAACTAATATTACATAATAAAACTCTTATTGCATTATGCTTTTAAGGCGATATTGGTAAGCAATTTCCTATCATCAGAATATTAAATTACTTTCTCGAAAACTGCTGAAGCTATAGACCTGACGTTTTTACAACACAAGGCACATATCTTTTGCTTATGATGTAACAGTAGTTGCTTTGTTAATTCATTTCCTTACAAACATTAATTTTCCATACGAATATTTTCAAATTTGTAATACACTATCTCCATACGTATTTACGGTATATTAGATTTACGAAAACATTGTTTCAGTACCTGTAAGGCTACTAAATAAATAGGCCTATATCTGAAAATTTCACTTTTCTATAAAAAAAATGAAAAAAATATTCCTTTTGAATAAAAAATACAAACTTGTGAAAAATGAGCATTAAAAGTAAAACTTACATTCTTACAATGCACTTATACTTCTCAGACAAATTAAAAAATTAATATGGATACAGTTTTAATAAGTTCTCTTCCCTTTATCCATTGAATCAGTGCTGACCATCCCTGTATATAGCTCGACCAAGCGGCATATACTATCTCTTTCGTCTGTCTCTTTCCTTTCCGCTGTAAAGCGCTCAGGCTCTCCTGAGCTCCAAAGCGCACTCCTATGGGCATCAATTGACATGACTGCCGTACGGGCTCCAGTTCTGTATTGTCAAAGCGGTGAGTATTCCTTGCCGGCCCTGCTATAGAGTCTATAGCTTATTTCATGCCGTTCATTAGACACTCTTACATTTTGTAGCAAATAAAATAGTATTCATTTTAATACATTCCATTCCTGTATAACTTTACACCCAATCATACGAATTTCCACAAATCCCTTGTCACTCGTTTTACCTGTTAGCAATCAGTGAGGGAAGTAGGGAAAAAACCAGAGGCGGTATGCTACTCCAAGATTTTCCCCTGGCATATCTCGATTTAAAAAAAAAGCATACCCCCTTCTTTATAACATAGTACACCAGTGCTGCTCATCGGAGTGACTACTATCGCGGAGGAATCGGAGATTACGAATAAAGCTCTCCATCGGTGATCTCCGATACTACCGTAGGTGGAACAGGAGACATACGGAGGGATGCGGTGATTCGGAGCGAAGCTACAGTTAGCTCAAGGACGACCGACGCGTACGGACTGACGGTAGTTGTGAGTGGAATAAAATGGCACCAAATCGGATATACGTCGCATGGAAATTCTTTAATTTAGTTGAAGGTAATAATAAAGTCGCACACTGTAAACTTTGTGGGCGAATTTACTCTAAGGGTGGTGGAACTTCGAATTTGTTAGACCATTTGAAGCGATCGCACAATCGCGAACTTGATGAAAACAATCACGCAAAACATTTGACACGATTTATTTTTAAATTGTTTTAGTGCTATTGTTCCCAAAGGCTCACAGTCTAGGAAAGTCTTGAAATTTCTCTAAAACTTAACTTTCGAGGCAATAAAAAACATATGAAATATTTACAAGACGACTTGAGTTATATTTTGTTGTTTAGACAAGTTGAGTTATATTTTACTGTTTGGATTAAAATACTTCTGAATGAAACTAAAGAAACATCTGGTAATAATATAATTACAATTATTCTTAAGTTGATATCCGCTTATATTTTTATTGCAGAGAAAGAGTGGCGCATTTTTAGAAGAGACAGTTCAAATACTGACACCCTTTAACACAATGATCACAATCCTGTCCGGTGAAGAACCTGAATAAATTATGTTGGACAGCAAACTTTAACCCACTGATAGTCCACGTTTCTTTTGTTCCATTCTGAAGCTTCCTTAATATATTTTACGTTAAGCTAAACCGATTAGAATAATAATTGACAAACCCTGTTTGCGATTAAACGAGAGTTTCTAGGAGAATTAAAGTATAAATGTTTACATTAGCTACTGAAAAGCTTTACTTCTGCGTTACTTTTGCAGTTAGATTGAATGTTATTAATTTGATCAATGACATAAAACTAATATGTCTTTCCACATATACTATGAATTTCAAACTTAGAAAAAAAAATCTGTCAGCTAAGGTAGCACTTTAAGCAACACAAAAAAAGAGCCGAAGAAAGAGAGAGAGATTAGCATAAAAGAGAGAATAAACAACAACAAATTACAACTTATTTTAAAAGACACGCAGACGTCAGCGGACTCGAATCACTACCTGGTCCGATTAAAGGAATGCTCAGCGGAAAGTGTATGTATGCGCCACAGCACATATACAACCTGCGCGGCATCAATCGGAGGTCTCCGATTGAAAGCACGCAAACAACCGCTCCGGAGAAAACCTAATCGTAAGCAGCACTATAGTACACATACATGACGTATACAATAAATTGTTTCGTGCAGTCAGTAACGCGAATCTTTTAAGCTTATGCAACACATTAAACTTCTTAATAAAATTATTACAATTTATTTCAGTTATTTGCTAGATTATTTTGCAATGTCATTGAGACTTATCATTTAAAATATTGTTAAAATAATGTCCAACAACAACAAAAATGACACAGTCACTAAATTGGCAACAATGGTCACCAGAAGCTACAGAACAAAGCCTTGTATACTTGTAAGCATTCCGGGGGTTGACTTATCAAATAAACGTGTCTAAATACATGTTGAATACAGTTCCTGAAGGCTGTGGTTTAAATTTACGAAGCAAACAAATGGCATTCTTTGTTGTGAAGAAATGTATAAACAAATTTCTACGGATCACATTTTTTCATGATGGTATGTCATTTTTCACTAACGGTATGTTTTCTGGCCATAGAAACCAGTGCCGGTATTCTATACCGGCGCATACCGTCTCACTTCCCTCACTGGTTAGCATACCCACAACTCAAAAATGAGGGAAGATAATAATTGGAGATATTGAATTCGTAGCAAAGACGGTTGTTCATATTGCAAAAATACAGTATAACTCGAATTCAGTGATGTCTGCACTTAACAGTAAAAGAAATGGGATTCCGCAACCTTTCGCACCCTTCTCAGTGTTAGATAATCTCGACCATCTGCCTCGATTTTTGTCATTCTTTTTTTTTTTTTTAATGAAAGTTTAGAAATATGATTCTTTATGAAACGAAGAGTTTTTGGTTTACAACTGAATGTTGAGATTTAAGATTTCTAACGTTTCGGGATTACTCAAACGCTTCTTTATGGCATCATGAGGGTCATATTACCAAAGATCTGAAAGATTGCCTGATTTGTTTGGTCCAGTACAGTGAATATTATGTTTCAACACACGACTGGAAATCCAAAATTCTTCGCCTGAGAGTTTATAAAGTTTGTTGTTCAGTCAACTGTACGAAGACGGTTTGAACTTCATAAGAGACACCAATAAGGCATCACTCACGAGGCAACTAAGCCAGGAGATAATTGGGTAGTGTGGTCAGTTCCTTTCCTCATCGCTGAAGAGTAACGTATTACATTGAGGCCGTGTTCCAAAACTCAAGTCTGTATACTACATGCTAATAACCAGGCTTCGTATTTTTGTCACACTGAATTGATAGAGAAATATAGCCTTGTACAGAGGGAGTTCAAATGTCTGGCGCTCACTGTATAAAGTGGCGGTACAGTAGGCCTAGGGGAATGTAAATAATGGAGC
Organism: Periplaneta americana; assembly: GCF_040183065.1. Taxonomy (NCBI): domain Eukaryota; kingdom Metazoa; phylum Arthropoda; class Insecta; order Blattodea; family Blattidae; genus Periplaneta; species Periplaneta americana. The sequence goes on from NC_091130.1 coordinate 113,487,341, forward strand.
ATATCATATCATGACAACACTGAAACTTAATTTTAATGGTTTGCACAACCGAAACGTTTTGAACAAATATTTTTGCCCCTCCATTGACTACAATTGCATTTCAAAACTAATAATCTGATAATGAATATACAACAGAAGTTTTATACATATATATATATATATACAAACGATAATTTACGCCTAATTTTTTTAATAACTACTATTAAAATGACAAAATATACATTCTGAGATTATGTAACTGAAACCTTTTCAAATTGTCAGTTATCATTAAGAACAAATCGCTGAAAAACTGCGAAAGGTCACAATTAGAATCTGCATCTCTTGCAGCAAGAAAAAATTGCAGATGTTCCGTATGTTTTTTACAGTCACAGTGAATTTGAGTACCTCGCCGTCTTTCTACCTTCAGTTCCACTGTGCACACTTCACAAAATATGTTACCATTCCTTACACAAAAATAATAATTTCCAGATTTCGAAATAAACAACTGCAGTGTATCGGGCAAGCACATAATTTTAGTTTCAAACTAGAAATGTTATTCACAGCTCACGTATAATATTTAATATAAAATGAAATCTAATTAAGGAAACATAGATGTAGAATAAAAAAGGAATGAAAATCAGTTGTATCAAAAGCACAAATTTAGATTGAGAAAATTGTTTAACTGCATTTTGTGTAGGCACTGTAGGCCATGACTTTAGCAAGACAAGGAGAACACGTGTTCAATATTGCCAAGTGAGCTGTACTGCCTGATAATAGTTGTATGTATAATATTAGAGGTGGGGTGTGACAGCGTTCTGCAACCACAGCTCCGAACTGTGACAGCTCCGAAAAATCGCTGTGATATATAATAGTGATTTTGTCACAGTGTTTGTGTTAGGATAATTCTTGGCGATTATGGGGCAACGTTTCTTGTCTAGATTTTCAAGTCGTATAGAACTTAATATCACTGTCACAAAGCTCGATTCAACGTTATTGGTCCCTATCCTTGTTCGTTTGGCTAGCGAATGAGCTGTGTGTTGCGTCATAAGCAAGAAATTTAATCACAAATTTGCATAGGAGGGGAAGAGGAAAGAGGAAGAATGAAAATAATATCTATGCTCATAGTTGAGAGATAAGCTACTCATGTCAAGAAAAAGTCATCATGACATTGTTTAGTCAACAGTCATAGTGGTTTAACGGGACGTGTGGAAGAATATTGTGTTTTAAGATGGAGTTTACAGCGACATGATAAGAAGGAAGTGTAGGTGTGCGATCTGACCTGTGTGACCCAGTCCGCCAGTGGTGATGGAAAAACTCGCTCTCAGTCTATCTACTTACTTTTTGCAGGGGCCAAAATCCCTGAATCAAGCTGTACTTATCTCTGAACAAACCACGAGGAATGCACATTTCATGTTTCTCATCCCGAGCCGACGGATGCTTTGTTTATGGCTCTTATGTGAATTGAATTGATATACCGGTGCCATGTCTATATCAACAATAGAGTTTAGCACGGCGTGTATACTCAAAATACTCTGAACTATTATCGCAAAGTGTGGGCGCATATACGAGGTCGGGCAGTAAAGCAATGAGACTGGTTTAAAAAACACTGTTACTTACATTTTTAACCAACTGCAATGTAATCACTTTCAAAGCAGTTCTCTTGAGACTGCACACACTTATTCCAACTGCTGGTAGCAGCTGTGGAACTCATCTTTTGAGACACTGTTTAATGCCTGGGTTATAGCCTTCTGTTGTTTTAAAATGGCCTACTTCCACAATAAGAAATAAGATGTTGCATGAAGAAAGGCCGGGTGAAAATGGAGGCTGCGGCAGTGTTGAGACAGATAAGCAGCCACATTTCTCAGTTTACCTCGCTGTTGCCTGATGAGATTTTTGGGACGATTTTTGTACAAATTTTTCTCATGCCCAGGCCTTCAGTTAGAATGAGGCGAACAGCTTCCCGATTCATGTCCAATTCTTGTGGTATCATTCTGGCTGATGATCGCCTATCAGTTCGTACAACTTCACGTATCCTGGAAATGTTGTCATCTGTCCGTGCAGTTGTTGTTCATATATTAATGATTTATTGGCAATTAACTTAAAGAAATTCAATGCTGAGACATTTTCGTGTGCGGATGACACGGTTATTACTTTTGCAGCTAAAACTTGAGATGATACCTACTTTAACGCAAACAATGGCATCACATTGATTAAAAATTGGTTTGATTCCAACATACTTGTCTTAAATCATTCTAAAACTACGGTTGTAACATTTTCGTTAACATCTGTTGGTATGAAATCTCCTGATTCACTCTTGTGTTTAAAAATTCATACACCCAATTGTTCTTCTAATAGTTGTAACTGTCCCATTCTAAATGAATCTCTCGGAATAGTAATCGACCAACATTTACGTTGGGATAAACATGTTCTTTTTTGTGCAATAGATTAAGAAAAATTCTTCACTATTTTGTCATCCTACGAAATTACATGACTGTTCATACTTTACGACTGATTTACCTCGCATTAGTACAAGCTATATTACAGTACGGCATTATAGGATGGGGTAGTGCTTATAGTACCTCCCTCATGCCAATAACTCTGCTACAGAAAAGAATAATAAAAATATGCCTTAATAAACCTTTTGATCATCCTTCAGAACTGCTGTATTGAGAATTTAAAGTATTTGACTTCCATCAAAGTTATAACAAAGTATTATTGAATTTCGTACATAAAAACCGAAATATATTTAATTTATATTCACATAAATATAAAACCAAAAGATCAGACAACATGTGCTTGACAGTACCTAAATGTACCACAACTGTAGCATATAATCACAGTAGCAATTCGGTTCAAGGCTTTATAACATGATAATAGATAAATTTCCAAACATACAATTTGCTAATGCTCCTTATTTTAAAAAATCTATTAAAAATTTCTGTAAACAGAGAAAATTTAAAGGTCAATTATTGTGGCGTGTTTCTTCTTCTTTTTTTCTTTTATTACTTTTTACTCTGTTATTAAATAAAATGTCTTAACATTAACTTATGTGGAATGCCCCCGAGCACGAGTATATAACTTACTCTTTCTGGGGGTGCTAGAGAGTTCTTATATAAAAAAATCAGTATGTACCTTTGTTCTAGCAATAAAGTACTACTATTACTACTACTATTATTATGATTATTATTATTATTATTATTATTATTAATATTATCATCATCATCATCATCTTCAATATTGCTTCTTCCCTCGGCAAACATTTTATGTTATCGGAAATCTTGTGTTCTTGACATCACTTCCAAAAGCCTGCTAAAGCTTTCCATACGTTGTCGTGACATTTTCACAGAGTTTCACACAAGCGTGATATAATGTGATTTCATTGTATTGACGAGGAGCAAACACACAACTCCATTAAACAAGCAGTTACTCCACACTTACGGCTTGCAGGATAGTACCAGCTGGAATTCAGGTGGAGGAAGGATTAAGATCAAACATATCTCTGATAGGAGGCTGCAGGGTTGCCTCATCAGGTGGGAAAAAATCAGTCGCATTACTTTATTGTTGGACCTCGTATTCGTCTTACGAATGATTAAGTGAATCATTTGTAGAAGAATATAACGAGTGCATATTTTCAGGATCAAAGAGTTGTCGAAGTAAACCTTTTGCCTTTTCCGTGGGACGAAAATTAATTAGATCCCTGTTATGTTGTCCTTCAAATTAATCCTCCGACTTGCACTTGTCTGGACTCTTGAGCTGTCAGGTATATAGGGCTATTCCATCTCAAATCGACCGAAATATAGAGAAAATTGACCTTGCAATTTTTAAATACAATGAAACTTTTTCTGTCCATAGACAACTGCGATATAATGCTTTGTGCAAAGTTTGAGGCATCAGAACTTAATAGTGTTTAAATTAATAATATTTAAATTTATAGTAATTTCTGAAAATTAACAACTTTGAACTGTTGTGGCTCTTTCACCCAATGATCAAAATCATGGTTTATTTTGATGCTGAGAAGTTAAAGTTTATATTGACATGTAAACAGTTTTTCTTACTTTTTATGGAAATGGAGAAATTTAGATTTTTCTTCATTAAGATGCCTTTGGCTACGAAAAAATATTTTTAAAATATATGGTTAGATTCAGCATTGAAAGTACAAATAAACACATATTTTTCACTGATGGTACGTTGATAAGAAAGTATTGAAAATATCAAATAAAGAAAATAAATAATACGCGCGTGAACTAACCAGCTGACTGTGAGACGGGAGGTAGTCAAGACAAGCAAGGCCAGGAGACAAACGCGTGATGTGTTGTCTAGAAGTCATCGCTGGGCTAGCTTTATTACAGTTTTCATAAACACAGGAGTAAAATGACGCCCAATGCTCGCTTATCTTAAGCTCTCGGCCAGTGCGTGCAGTCTTGGTGCGGTACTGAGCCGTTCAAGTCTAGGCGTGTGAAAATAATTTATTTATTAGCCTCGAAACTTATTGCCAAGCCACTAAGCAAACAATGCCGAATTCCTCTTTATAATGCAAAGTTTTTTCACAATATTTTTTTACATTTTTACAAGTGGCCAAAAAGCCTAAAAGCAAGTAAAATCAGATTATCTGTCTCTCTGTGTACAGTAACAAATAAGGATTACTTCTTAACATAACCTACCAAATGTCAGCTTCAAAATAAGCTCTCGTTCAATGTTCTGCAGTAAATGGTTCCAGAGTTCTGAGCGCTGAAAGAGGCTTGTTTTTATAAAATACGCTAAATTTGTTGCTCAATAATACGAAAACCGTTTGACTTTCGATAGTATATTTTTGAAAATGCACTCCCCTCAGCACCTTGTATAAGTAGGGAAAAAATTAGAGTATAAGAAAAATGCGAGGTTTTTTACTAATCGATTTCATATGGAATAGCCCATACGTAGCCTACAGCTGTCAAAAAAAAAAAAGTGGCCGCACTCGTGAAAAGCTAATATTTTCTAAGTCCATTTCGGATCACGGTGATGTTACATGGTGCAATGCACTTGTAGAAACAGTTTCGGAACTATGGAGTTATTCGATATCTGCGTCTCGTAGAGAAGCGGTAGAGAGCTCGCTTAATGATTCGAAGTTTGTGAGTTCGAGTTTTGTTCAAGTTATCATTTTATTTTGTTATCGTTCTTTAGCGATATAAATAATATTCAAGTTATCATTTGTATTCTGTTGCCGTTCTTTAGAGATATAAGTAAAAAAATTTTATGTTAGATTTGAAACAATAAAGTTACATAATACTAGTGTTAGTTTTTTCTTCTTATATTATTACATTATACTACATACTGTAGCACTATACAATGAAAAGGATTGATAAGGATTTGAACCTGAGGTGTAAACATCTAAATTCCGACGTTCTTCCTACTGAGCTATGGGGGCACAAGTAAAGAAGCGAATGCGGAAAAATAGACCCAATCCCCCTCCAAGAATCCTGATGATTTGTGGAAACTCCTCCAGGATGCCTGGAATGCCGAGGCTGAAAACTGAAAAGACTAGTCGATTCCATGCCCACTCGACTGCAAGATGTGATCGAGATGGGAGGAAGATGGAGTAAATATTGAATCATGGCTTTTTGTTTTGTTTTTTTAACTTTTAATTGTTTGAATTTTCTAACGCAGACACCAGTAAGTTTGTTTTGTTTATGCCACAAAATATATTTTTGTTGAGAATATATTTTTTTTTTCTTTTCATTTGCAGCCATAATGTCATAATAAATAATGATAAAGACATTGCGTAATACGTTCATGAACCTTATTTTAATTACTAAAAGAGTCATATAAGAGACAGAACAATAATTATATTTTCTCTTTCTCTTAAAAAAAACATAAAAAGCTCCAGGTTGTGTTTGGACTCACGATCTCACGAAAACCAGCGCCGAAACGCTACCATTGCGCTACAACAGTAAGATGGAAAATACTTTAATTATAACTGTAGATATCAGGCAACGTGGTCCAACAACATGCAACATCGCCTGTCTCCGAATTGTACCGGAGATACCCGAAGGGAACTTCGTTTCTACAGAGTGGCCACTTTTTATTTTGACAGCTGTACATCAGTCCCCAACGCTGAGAGTCACATATCTTTCAGAAATGGCGATTTCTCGGAGCTGTGATTTTGGAACTGTAGTCACCAGAGGTCTGCATCGGACGTTTTGTCGCTCGAGCGCCAAGTAGTTTATAGCATAATCCGATAGGTAGCGCACATGCATGATGGGTAAATTGTCACGAGCGATAAATCCTCCTACTGTATAAGCCGAGCGTTAGACATTCGTTCTTGTTACAGTGATGAACTGTGTAGTAACATCATAGATGTTTATCATTTCAAAACTTTGCAGTGTTTAACTAACCTCTCCATAGTACAACTACAAAACTTGCTTTAAAATGTAATATAAATGTTGTAGGTAAATGTTCCCCCCCCCCCCCACACAGGAGTGATTTTGTTTTTGCCACATCTGATAGATGTTATTGGATGTAAATGTAATTATTATAAACGGAGAACACAGTCACGATAATGCAAGAACTGTATCAAGTTTTCTAATAATAATAATAATAATAATTAATAATCTCTAATAATTAGTGTATCAATCTTTCCGTCTGTAACAGTTGTGCAGCATGATTATTCGTTTTATTATATTTTCTGTGACGTTATCTCTGTACTAATATTGTTATTAATCCACTGCTATATCAATAATATTTTGTAAAACATTTCTACATTGTCGCAGTATATAGGTGGAACACTATGTATGTACCTATCTTATTATATATGTGGTAAATCAAATATTGAATAATTATTAATTATCAATAATAACTGTATATCGAAGTTTTTCATACTATTTTATTTATAACTTCATGTTCCTGTTCTGGTACGTTCCATTGACTGTTCCATTAAACGTTTGTCATAAACGCAGAAAATAAAGCCTTATTTTTACCGTGTGAGCAAAACATATGTGTATCTTATCTGCCGCCTTCCATACAAGATAAGACATGTCGGTGAGATGACCTTGTACTGTGCTTCTATTTATTACGAGCGTATCACGACCGATCGTATCTCACTTGAGGGTGCGACACTCGACCGAGTTCAAGCGAGCGATTTAACTCCAATGCAGCACTCTGGTAGTCACAGTTAGAACTAGTGACAAACCTATAACAGCGACAAAATCATAAGTCTTCAAATCACACCCCATCACTAGTAGGTCTACATATCAGCAAGAACCTCAGTAAGAGGACGTGTTAGAGAGTTGACAACTGTTGTTGTTTTATTTAATAACGGTTAATAAAATCGCATAAATTTGCAGCCCAGACGAAATCAGTACTGGTAGAAATTCTATCTCTGAAATAAAAGACTGCTTTAGTGTCGTTACATCTCTTTCTCAGCCGTAGTCAAGAATCTAGAGATGAACAAAACTAACTGCCGCTCTCGCTCGCTGTGTTCGTTGCATTTGTCTCTCGAGTCTCGTCTCGTCATTCTCGTGCGCTTCGAGTCTTGCTCATCATTCTCGAAATAGTATTTGGCCAACGTGGAAAGATTTCGTAACTTTGAATAACATACATAATTTAAATAAATAACATTAGGCTATAGATGTTTGATACAAAAGAAAAAACAGAACAGTATCATAGTTATCAAAATGTTCTGGTTCTATTATCTGATATTACCTATGGTTATATAAATAGACAAAAGTTCTCAAATAAATGTGCATTTCTAAGAAACATAAAACATAATCTTAAATAAAGCGTTAATATCTTATACTTGAGATTGTACATTTGATCTAAAACATACGAAAGAGAAATGCTATCCTTTTAATAAGGGCCTAGTAATTAAATACAGATTGGGGAACGGATTATTATACACTGAAAGGTAGAGATGGCGTTTCAAATAGTCTACTTGATTATTTGGGTATGTAACAGTTGCCAAAACAGATAAAAGTTCAGTCTGGTATAAACAACTGTGAAGATTCAAGGCCGCTTGATGTTCGAGAGTTGACCACTCCCGAAGTCTTGATCGCTTGATTCACTCACAAGCAGTCAACGACGTCGTAGGCAATACTGTCGTGCGGGTTTTCGGCTTTGCGGGCGCTTTTAGTCTTAATTTCTCTATCGTTGTTCAACTCTGCAAGAATCTCTGCTATAAAACAGATCGCGCGATTTCCTTTCAGTCGATTTAAACATCTACACTTCTCACTAGCTCTTTTATAAAATACACAAGCGTACTGAGTAACAATAACGGTATGTCTGAAATGAGGACGGACCTTACATTGATATATTACGAGTATATCTTGGACTTATATTGTGTAACACGCAGACTTCAGAGCAGAACGGTAAATGTGTAGCGACACCATTTATAAACACGAGGATTTATATTGGAACGCAATAATAATAACACGTAATGCTTCCCAGAATCTTTTGCTGTAAGTACATCATGAATATATCAAAATGAGTTATGAGATCAGCCGCTAAGTGACAAGTCGATACAAATAGCTCCAGGTTATCAACACGGAGTCTGGTGCAAATATAGAACAACCCATATGTTTGCTCACATACAATTTGTCTGCCGTAAATTCAATTGCGTATATCTATATAGCTTCAGAATTGCGTATTTCCAGTGTCAATATGATTCATCAATGAGAACAAAACCTCTTTGATTATACTATAAATTTAAAATAAACACAGGAAGTGTACAAATGAGGACACCCCAACTCTATACGGTTTATGCCTTTCCCAACTATATAGCTATTGCTACGGACAACGCATGTGGCTGAGGTCATTTGGCACGTCGAATCTGTTTATTTCCTTTTCGGCTCTTTTCTCAGAATCTTTCAACGGCATAATCCTAGCCAATGGAAAATACAAAGAAACGGATGACGTTTAGAGATCAACAGAAATATAGTACTTTAAACAAGTATAAAATAAATTGTAATTTTGGTGAGGATTAGAGTCGTGCATAACTGGTTACGAAAGATATAAAAGACATATTGCTACAGAACGCCTGGCGCTATAGACAGTATGCGAAGCTCTTGCGTATCACGGAGTGGTCCAATGTTCGGTTTAACGAAAATCCGAGTTTCACTCGGGTGGACGGCTCTGGATCATGAACGACAGATAATATTGAGCCATCCAGGAGTTCCAAGAATCGCTGCAAAAACGCGATTATCATCGTGTACCTTTCAACTGATATTTCCTCCTCTCTTCCCATTTATTCATTCATTCATTCATTCATTCATTCATTCATTCATTCATTCATTCAGCACTCCAGGTGATGTAACAGCACGCATCATGAAGCTACATTAAACTTATGAGTGTTTTTATTTTTGTTACCAACTTTGTCTCCCTAAAAACGATTTATTAGAGAAATACGAGGGGCATCCTGAAAGTAAGTTTCCCGATTTTTTCCCCTTGAAAGTAAACGTAATTATCCGTGTCAATTGTGCATGCGTAACAGATATATGACGTATCAATCATATGCCAGCCGGACAGTCCCGCCTGGTGCCAGTAGCGTGGCAGCAGTGGTTCGAAATGGAAGCTCTTATTCCTTCTCCCGCCGCCTCGAGGTTCGGTCGGTGATAAAGTTCTTTAATGCACAAAGCATTGCCAGCTCTCATCGGCAGCTGTCAGGCCTATGGGCCGAACATATATATCTCTCTCCCTCTCTCTCTCTCTCTCGCTCTCTCTCTCTCTCTCTCTCAAGAAATTCCTGTCCTCCTGTGAGCGTTTTGGCAACGACGAAGAGCTGAAGACGTCTGTCACACGCTGGTTCCATTCACAAGCGGCAGAGTTCTACGACAGAGGGATACAAAAGTTGATCCCACGATACGACAAGTGTCTCAATTCTGATGGTGGCTATGTTGAAAAATAGCTGAAACATTGCTGTACCTGTTGCCAATAAATGATTTCCTTAAAGTGTGTGTTCTTTTTTTTTTTAAATAAGGAAACTTACTTTCTGGATGCACCTCGTAATAATACATCCTCTTAGAACAATTAAAAGACATAGACTATATTAACAACTACTCTTTTAGAGATAGCTCATGCATATTGAGTTTAAAGTATGAACGTTACAATAGTACGACTAAGTGTGTACATATTTGCTCTTCTATTTTGTACTTGTAATTTATTTTATTCTTGTATCTGTTTACATGTCAGATTTCATCCATGCATTACGCTTATTTCGTTTCTTGTTACCGGTGTCCATTAGTTGGTTTATATATTAGTTATGAAGATAAATGTACCAAAGTGTCCAATCAATTATAATCTATTTCAAGCTAACCTACTTACTTATGGCTTTTAAGGAATTCGCGGGTTCACTGCCGCCCTCACAAAAGCCCGCCATCGGTCTCTATCCTGTGCAAGATTAATCCAGTCTCTATCATCATATCCCACTTCCCTCAAATCCATTTTAATATTATCCTCGTATCTACGCCTCGGCCCCCCAAGTAACACTCTATAGTATTTCTGGATTCACCCATACGTGCTGCATGCCCTGCCCACCTCTGGATTTAATGTTCCTAATTATGTCAGGTCGAATATAAACCGGTTGTAAGCGCTGTTCTGCAGCACTCTGGTGAGGATATTCTAAATGGAAACATCTTATGATCTGAATGTGTTTACGTTTTTGTTCCAAAATATGGTACCCTATATAAAGATGTCATTAATTCTGTTCCTGAATGTGGTATAGATTTGTTAAAGTTCTCAGTAATATAATGTAACTTTAATACATCTTCCAGATACTTATTTGTTCGGTAAATTAACAAAAGAAAAACATAAAAATAAGGAACATTTCGTTCAGTGTGATGTCAAATTAATAAAAGAAAAAATAAGTATTTTTTCGGAGAGACAAATTAACATAAAAACTGCAATAAATTACAAATCGTTTTTATACTACTGCTGAGCAAAACTGTTCAACAAGCTGTGACTTCAGTGGCGTATATTGTGGATTATCTTGTTTGTATGCATCTGAAGTCTGACTAGTGTAATATGTAACTAGTCGGCGATGTATACAATGGAGGAGGAAAGAAACCGGCCACCCTAACCCATTATTTCCTGGTATAGTTGCCTCAGTGGTGCCTTCTTGGTATCACTCAGACCTGTCTTCGGACAGTTAACTAAAGAACAATATCAAATACAATATCGTATCCGGCACCCAAATAACCGGCAATACCAAAACAACGGCACTTTTGGCTAGTCATACAAAAGGGAAGAGTCGGACGAAAATTTGAGTGGTTTTCGTGGATCGCACATGCCGCATATGGTGTTTAATCTTTACATTGTTCACGCTTAAAAAAACATAGACAGAAAACTCTGTTATGTCCATGGAGTAGATTGGGTAGCATCGGTAAGCCGTCACTTGGACCTTGCAAACAATGCGCAGAGACAATTGCTTTAAATTTACCACTTGAAATCGCCCGTTTCGAAAGGGTCTTGGACGAGTCTAAATAGGGAAGTATGAAATTGTTTGTTACGTTGTAACGCGTAAAAGTTTCATTAGAGTGATAGATAGTACATATAAACAAGCAGACATTAGAGATATGTTAAAGAGGTTCAAATCATCGAGCGCTACTTCATCTTCATAGTTGCGACGTTGGCTACACTGCTCTTCACATCATATGGCCGCCTAAAGTTACGAAAACTTTCAGTATTTGTATTTTCAGTAAGTGTGAATCTAGTTACTTCAGTTATTGCCACACATGAATAACCGATTAGTCAATTTTAAATCTTAATGGGATTTTGGAATAAACAATCTGATAAAAACTCTCATTTTCTTTTTTCCTCCATTCGATGACTTGCACTGATTGCCTTCTAGCCGTCCATATAGTACAGTACATACGAATTCGCGAAGTGTGCCTCAATATCTTATTAAATACACCATAAATTAGTGGTAGTGGTGCAGTAAGTCATTGTGAACATCTGTTCAAGTAGTCGGCTCTTTCGTAACGTTAAGTTGATGAGTGGAAATTTACAAACCCCGGAGTCCTTCAAGCAAGGCACGCTCCAGAGTTTGGTCTGCTGCATTGACGTCATGGGATAAAAAGAGATGTTATTTTTCAATATTATGTGTGGAAGAAAATGTGAATCTATGGTTGTATTCTGATTGGCAGATGAAAACTTATTTGTGTTTCATTTTGTAGAGCTTCTTTCAACTTGGAGAAAAAAAAATTCGTTACAATGTACACATAGCCAGACTCTGCTGAGATGACGTGTTCCTACCACAGCAACCTGCGTCAAGTCCCGGTGAGGTTTGTGGTTTTCTAAGAGACGGAAAGGTATATCTTTTCCACTTACTTAGGTTTCTCGTGCCATTCTCGTTCCGACATTACTCCGTTATAGCTCTGTCATTATCTGATTGCCACTTAATTACCTCTTTGATTGAAAAGATAAATTTAACAAAGAAATACAGCGTGTCTCTAAAAAATGTTAACACTAAATCAGAGTTTAAGCTAATAAATAAATAATTGTCGCAAAAATACACAAATGAAAAATGATGTTTGTGCAAATTGCGAAATGCTTGTGAAATGTGCAGAAAAATAAAATTAATAAAGTATGATACACTTACTTACTTACTTACTTACTTACTTACTTACTTACTGGCTTTTAAGGAACCCGGAGATTCATTGCCGCCCTCACATAAGCCCGCCATTGGTCCCTATCCTGAGCAAGATTAATCCAGTCTCTACCATCATATCCTACCTCCCTCAAATCCATTTTAATATTATCTTCCCATCTACGTCTCGGCCTCCTCAAAGGTCTTTTGCCCTCCGGGCTCCCAACTAACACTCTATATGCATTTCTGGATTCGCCCATACGTGCAACATGCCCTGCCCATCTCAAACGTCTGGATTTTATGGTCCTAATTATGTCAGGTGAAGTATACAATGCGTGCAGCTCTGCCTTGTGTAACTTTCTCCATTTTCCTGTAACTTCATCCCTCTTAGCCCCAAATATTTTCCTAAGAACCTTATTCTCAAACACCCTTAATCTCTGTTCCTCTCTCAAAGTGAGAGTCCAAGTTTCACAACCATACAGAACAACCGGTAATATATCTGTTTTATAAATTCTAACTTTCAGATTTTTTGACAGCAGACTAGATGGCAAAAGCTTCTCTACCGAATAATAACAGGCATTTCCCATATTTATTCTGCGTTTAATTTCCTCCCGAGTGTCATTTATATTTGTTACTGTTGCTCCAAGATATTTGAATTTTTCCACCTCTTCGAAGGATGTCTCCAATTTTTATAGTTCCATTTCGTACTATATTCTGGTCACGAGACATAATCATATGCTTAGTCTTTTTGGTATTTACTTCCAACCCAATCGCTTTACTTGCTTCAACTAGAATTTCCGCGTTTCCCCTAATCGTTTGTGGATTTTCTCCTAACATATTCACGTCATCCGCATAGACAAGAAGCTGATGTAACCCGTTCAATTCCAAACCCTCTGTGTTATCCTGAACTTTCCTAATGGCATATATGATTCACTTATATAAGCAAATCATTAGACGTAGGTATGTTTAGAATCAATTTCTGCTGAATTTACATCACATTAAAATACGTTATTTTATGAGCACTCTAAACATCGAAATTCTTTATTAGTAGGCCCTACAAGATTTATTGTTAGCAGAGTGCTAACTATTTTTACTCAAAGGCGGTTTCTAATTCCAGTTTTTACAAGATTCATGCACCTAAATCCTCGCTTACAATTTACAGTATTCGATGGAATTATATAAATCAATTAGAAGAAATTGTTCACTTAACTTACATGAATTGCACCAACTCTTTGAAATCAATTCCTGAACATCTATTTCTCAATACCTTTTTGAACATCGCCCATGTCATTAGCATTTCATTTAAATTCAGATTAGTTCAAAAACATTTCTGATTTCTTTTTCCCCATTACCATCTTCGTTTCTGAAGTCCAATGTGGTTGTCGCATTTTTTCACATTTACATTCAGAGTTGTTGTATTTTTAAAAGTCGAGTAGCAAAATGCGACAAATGCGACTGTGGCTTAAACGCTGCACTAAATGAGTAGTGATTCACATTTATATACACTAACCTCAAAATTTCTCCACTTGTTCACTTTTGTGTTTAACACATGTTACCGAGCGAGTTGGATCATGCGTACCGCATGGGACTCGCATTCGAGAGGTCTGTGGTTCGATTTCCGGACCGACCAACCTGATTGTGGTTTTTCCGTGGTTTTCCACAGTTACCTAGGCAAATTCCGGGTTGGAATTTTCATTGCCACGGTCCATTTTCCCTTCCCCTCCCGTGTAGAAAAAGAATTTAGATTTATATATCATATCATTCATCTTTCTCATCTCATTCAGATCAAGACGCATGTCTACCTACACTCGTTTACGGGAGGGGGCGTCCTCTCTACAACCGTTCCTGAGTTCCCAGCCTTCCGCAATATCTCTGCCAGGATTCATTTCTTAAGATCACTTCCAAGGGCGCTTCGACACCTTAGAAGGACCATTGGAATGGATTCTGTGCTGCTTGGTCATCTTGGCGGTATTAACTTAGAGCGGGGGAGGGTAGGAGGCCACCCATTCGGTGAGCGGGTGAGGGATCACATGCGGCCGGTGAGCTGGTACACCTAATTCTCATTCATCGCATACACTTCAAGGTGCACAACAGGCCTCAGTATGGCCGATGTGCAAAGAGTCGTCCTAACCCGCCCGTAGCCACCGTGACCTAACTTAACACATGTTAGGAACCTTTCCCATGTGGTAGGTTACTATGCTGAGTTTGGCTGCACATTTCTTGTGGAATTGCTGCAATTTCATCCGTTATTCTCTAGCAGATCATCAATATTACGTGGCTTGTTTACATTATACATTCAGCATAGACTATCCCACATCCAAAGACAGTAAGAACCGGCGAACATGCTGGTCATTGCGCTGTCCTCATCTACCAATCCAGCTTCGTTGAAATGTTTTGTTATGTTCGGACATTCCTAGCAAAGTGTAGTGAAGCACCATCCAAGATTTTTCCATACAATTGGGGAGACCAGATTCTGCACTGTATAGTCTTATTTATTTGCTTGGATTACTTAAGAAAGCCTGTTGTGCAGCAACTATGTTTTCAAGGGATCGCCCTGTACATGGTCAACCGCTGCTCACTTTGTAATTGTCAGCAACTGAGCCGTTTCGAACGGACTTGTAATAAATGCGGTAAATGGTTAATCTAGATCTAGATGGCGAATCATTGTTGAAATAGGCTTCATATTTTTTGCGAACCATCGTGGGAGACAAACACTTCTATTCATAACTCAATCTTTCGACTTTGCTCCCTTCTGAATCTTGTAGCTATTTATACAATAGATCAGATCAAATCATCATCATCATCATCATCATCATCATCATCATCATCATTTTCAGACTACATGAAAACAAATTCATTGTAACCATGTAAATACCATGACCTACTTTATTTTGGAGACGACTGCTTTCCATGTAGGAAATACAAGTTCAAATTCTGGTGAGTCCAAGTGGGATTTGTGGTAGACAAAAGTGTTCGCAGTAAGCTTTCGCAAGGTATTGCCTTTGCCCTGTCGGGATTTCACAATTTATTCATCAGCCATTGTCACTACTCAGGTTTAACGTAGTTCTATCGCCCTTGATGTACCACGGGAAATATCTAGAACGACTAATTATGTAAATTATTTACAGGATTTGACGTTCGTCCGCAAGTGGGATGCTTGAAGTTGATTGATTAGAATCTAAGTTCTTATCGTTAGATAAAGAGGACGCTTAGGCCCGGTTTCACCAAAGCTTTACTTTCGATTAAACTTCGACTTAATCTCAAGTAAGGCCTCGTAGCGTTTCATCACTCACTTCTGCGTTGTTTCGAACTGGAGATGGGAGTGTGTTTTTTATATACTGCACCATAAAGGATGGAAAAGTCTATGATATTTTTTTTAAATTACTTCGCGTTAGAGGTTATTGTGCTTGAATATTAATTTTCATAGCAGTTTAGACTTGGAAAAAAGAACTCAGTTTGTAATATGTATGATGAGACTTTGTGTTAAATTCTAACGTACCTTGTTTACATGTTTCGACATGTGTGCATTTTTTTTTTCGTATGCAACCACATTCAAGAAATTAAATCACAACATCGCATACAGAACAAATAACACTCTACAAAAACATCTCAATACACGAACAACACAAACAAACAAATACAACCACACAGGCGTATACAAACTCAAATTAACACCTGCAACAACGTCCACATAGAACAGACAGGCAGATCATTTAAAACACGTTACAAAGAACACATCACAGGCATAACAAAATTACAAAATACCTCAACATATGCAGAACACATCACAAATGCTAACCACACCCACAGAGACATCAACACAGACATGGAAATACTACACATCCAACCAAAAAACCAGAAACTAAACACACTAGAACAATATGAAATATACAGACACACGAAAACACACCACAACGAAATTCTCAACACACAAGTCAATTTCAAAACACACACACTCTTTGACTCTACACTATACCACACGAACGCACCCTCACAGGAAACAGAACAAGAGGCGTCAAGACCAACAATGACGAGTTCTGACGATGACCCATAAATAGGTCGAAAGATGTAAGCAAGATACGTTAGAATTTAACACAAGAAAGTCTCATCATACAAATTCCGAAGTGATAGAATGTTAAAAGTTGTGTAATCAAGATGTATAGTATCAGTTTGTAAGTTTAATTTCGTGTGGAATAGAAGAAAGGAACTAGGCAAGATATTATATTCTCGCTGTTTATCAAAAAAATCTTTTCTTGTATTTAATGCGAAATATGACCTGTCCACTGATTAATTTTGAAGGGCCGCGGTATTTTAACCGTGCAAAGGTAGCATAATCATTAGTCCCTTAATTGTGAACTGGAGTGAATGCTATTTTCTTTTAGACATTTTCATTAAAAGAAGAAAAATATCTTAAATATAAATATTTGTAAGATGTACAAGATGTGTCTAAAACGGGCAGGGCATGGTTGCGCCCCATGATGAGGTAAGATGCAGCAGATAAAAAGGGTCCCTGTTTTGTGGGCATAGTTGCGCCCCGTTCCCATCCGGTAGAGAAAAGGGGCATGGCATAGTTGCGCTCCGATGAAATAGGTAGAGAAAAAGACATTATGGGAACTCGAGCCTCGTAATCAACCAATCTTATTGATTTCTTATCCGATTTAATATTCATTATCGATACCGGTAAAATGAACACCATGAAGTTGGCAGTACTTTATTAACTGTTTTTCTATTGTTTATACAGTGATTATCGATAGCTTACCGTTAAAATGAACACCATGAAGTTGGCAGCACTTTATTAGTAGACATATACAAATGAGTGAGTCGTTGGAATATGGGGCCTTAGCAATCGTGATATTTTATTAGTGATTTTCACACCGTCTGCGGCGTATAGAGAGGTTAATTTAAAATGAATGTTACGTTTAGTAATAAGGGTAAAGAGTTAATAATTCACAATGGTTCTAAGTTTCGTTTTGCGAAACCCTGTACCGTAGGGTTAAGATATCGGTGTACAAACAAAAAATGCAGTTCATTTATTGTGTGTGATCGCCAAAAAAAGGTTATTTTAAATATTAAAATTGATCATATACTACCTGTTTTCAGTGCAGCTACCACTATAATATTTTTAAGTAGGCCTAATATATTTATTTTATGACAATCACTTTCGTGTGTACTATGCTCATCGGAGCGCAACTACTGTATGCCATGTCCATTCTGCTACCTGACTTCTTCGGGGTGTAACTATGCCATATCGTTTAAAACATGTCTCTTTGTTCTGGGTGACTATGAAGTCTATAAAGAGTCTAATTACACTGACCGGTCAAAAAACGGAACAGCTTGAATATTTCCAGGTAACATTTAATTATGGAAATTTTATTAATTGTTATGAAACGAAATTGATTTTTGAGGTAAATAAAATTACCCTGCGATACAAATGTACAGGGTTGGGCAGATAAAACCGGCCCGTGTTATGACATTGATAGGTACTAATGATTTGAAACAAACTTCAAATGGAATGAAAATAAAATGCTTTTACCTTCATAATAAATGTTGGAAGTGCCCTCCATCTGCATCTAGACACTTCTGTGCACGTTTTAACAGGTTCATGAAAACACGTGTCAATTCCTCATGGATGATACTGCGGATGCAACTGCAACCATGTTCAACAACCAGCGGCAGAAATTTACATGTTTAAGTTATCTCTATCGGGCACTTTCAATTGTTGTACAGCTGTCACTCGGTACGGTTTGAATTTCAAACACTTCAACGCACGTCCGCAAGTTCTCCTACTCACATGAACCTGTTAAGCCAATCTCGTGGTAGACTTTCGAGGACTCCTAGTCATAAATTCATTAATTCGCGCCGTAAGTTGAGGAGTCCGGACAGAAGGAGTTCTGTTCCTTGTTACATTTTTTATGGATCCAGTCGTACGCCATTTTCGCACCAAATCTTGAATGCTGCTTTTCGCTGGTACTGAGCGAAGCGGATATTTGTCTCTGAATAATTTGCTTAATAGAGCTGGTCTGTACGTACGCCTCCACAATGAATATTCGCTCTGGTATTGAGTAAGTCATGCTTATTTAAAGAACAACTCTTTATATGTGTTTAGAACGTCTGACTTTTAAACAGCAACCAGAAAAGGTTATAAGCAGGGAAAGGATTTATATGTAAATACATATTTACTTATAAAGCTAATATAATTTATATTTTGCATTATCTTTATGTTTCACAATGTGTAGGGTTGAAAAATCCTACTTTTATTTTCCATATTTTTCCATATTTTAGAGTTTAGTACATATTTTCGTTAATTTCCATATATTTTCCATATTTCATATAAAACAGTCCATATTATATTAGGTTTAACAATAAAACAAAACAAAATTCCATTAACTTTTAAAAATACATTTCAACAATAGAGATTTAAACACATGTTCAGTAATCCCTTTAACATCAGAGTTATTTGAAAATTAGCAGTCCTATCAACAATGGGAAAGTAAGTTACAAAACTGTATTAATTTAATTTAAAATTTTTAACAGACTTCAGTTGTGCAGCTCAACAGTTAAATGCCAGTCAGAGTACACATAGGTTCAGTTTTGTAAATCATACTATAAAGACGGTAAATATGCCAAAAGTACGTCATTCAGTCAATTTAAAATCAAAACTAACAAGTTACATTTCAGAATTTAAAGAAGATGGTTTATCAACTGACAATAAAATATTATTTTGTAATTTGTGTCAGTGTGCAGTATCATCTACACAAAAGTTCCTGGTGCAACAACACATTACAACTAGTAAACATCAGGCCAACAAACAACTAAATTCCAAGCAGAGACAATTGTTTTTAACACAACCAACAACATCGAATGTAAGATCTGAGTTTAACATCGACCTGTGCCGTTCTCTCATCTCTGCTGATATTCCTCTCTACAAACTAAAGAATAAGGTCTTCAGGGAATTCCTTGAAAAATATACTCAACATACAATCCCGGATGAGTCAACACTTAGGAAGACGTATGCTCCATCCATCTACGATGAGACAATACAGAAGATAAGAGATGAAATTAAAGATAGTTCAATTTGGGTTTCCATTGATGAGACTCCCGACAAAGAAGGTAGACTTGTTGGTAATGTAGTTATCGGTTTGTTAAGTGAACAATATTCTGAACGAATTCTTTTACATTGTGATGTTCTAGAAAAGTGCAATAACAAAACTATAGTTAAACTGTTCAACGAAGCTATGGGTATCCTGTGGCCAAAGGGTATTATGTACGATAATGTGTTATTCTTTATTAGCGATGCTGCCCCTTATATGGTCAAAGCTGGACAAGCATTATCTGTTGTATATCCTAAATTGACTCATTTTACTTGTGTGGCGCATGCATTTCATCGTGTGGCGGAAGTGGTCAGAGACAATTTCCCTAAAGTAGATTTGTTGATTTCATCAGTGAAAAAAGTATTTCTCAAAGCTCCCAGTAGAGTTAACGTGTTGAAAGAAATGTACCCTGAAATTCCATTGCCACCAAAGCCAATTTTAACTAGATGGGGTACATGGCTAGAAGCAGTTGAATATTATGCCGAACATATAGACTCTATTAACAATGTTCTCCTTGCATTGGACTCTGAAGATGCAGTCTCAATTGATACTGCGAAAACAGTTACCTGTGACATAAGTGTGAAGAATGACTTAGCTCACATTCAGCATACATTTTCATGCATCATAAAAACGCTCAAAAGTCTCCAAAATAGGCACCTTTCACTATCTGAAAGTTTTGAAATTATAAATAGTACTGTGGAACAACTGAATCGTGGTAGAGGTAAAGTTGCAGATGCAGTAAGAGCTAAGGTGGACACTGTACTTTAAAAAAACCCTGGATATGAAGAACTACAAAAGGTTGTTGCTGTGATGAGTGGTGAATCAACAGTGAAGATTAACTTGGACTTATCCCCAGCAGACATTGTGAAATTGAATTATGTACCAGTTACTTCTTGTGACGTCGAACGCTCTTTTAGTCAGTATAAATCTATCCTCAGAGACAATAGAAGAAGATTCACTTTTCAGCACTTGAAAGAAATGTTTGTAACCTATTGTTATGGTAACAGACAATAAAAATTGTGTTTTGTTGAAACTACATTGGAAGATAAGGTACGTCCATTATATTTTTTGTTTAGTTTGATTAAAATGTACCAATATTTAACGTACATAGTCATTTTTTTATAATTTTAAGTCCATATTTAATTCAATATTTTGGTAAAAATCCATATTTAATTCCATATTTTGGTAAAAATAACTACATATATATTTACATATTTCATATATTTTTAGTCCATATAAATCCGTTCCCTGGTTATAAGCAACAATGGCGCAACAACAATGACACAAAACACGCGGAAGATACAGTATAGCCAACATAATTAGCCAACATAATTACATTTTCAAGAAAAAAGAAAGAAAAGAAATAAATACCCTACATAATTTATTTTCCAAATCATATGACATGAGATGGGGCCGGTTTTATCTGCCCAACCCTGTAGTAAAGTATAAAACAAAATATCAATCAATTTTTATAGAACAGGCGTCCTCAACTGACCGTAGCGCTAGTTACGTGCAGCGCCTCGCCTGCTGTGTAGCGATGTCTGTGCAGGAGCACGGACACAGTTCGTTCTGTGTAGTACACAGTGCCGGACCAGAAATGTCAGAAGAATGGATGTCCGATAGATCATCCTCGCCGCTGAATTTGTTATTATGGGAAGAGTCATTTGTATTTGCTGAAAAGTCTGTAGTGCCCACGTGTTTGGTTTGTGGTAAAGTTCTGAATAACAGAAGGAATTTCAACTCATAACACTATTTTTCGTCCTGTCACTCTATGAAAAGTATAAGGAGGAAGAACGAGCCACTCTCATCCAAAAATTACTTATAACTAATGTGTATTATATTAATAATAATAATAATAATAATAATAATAATAATACTTATTATTGGCTTATTTTACGACGCTGTATCAACATCTAAGTTATTTAGCGTCTGAACGAAATGAAGGTGATAATGCCGCTGAAATGAGTCCGGGGTCCAGCACCGAAAGTTATCCAGCATTTTCTCCTATTGGATTGAGGGAAAACCCCGGAAAAAACCTCAACCAGGTAACTTGCCCCGACCGGGATTCGAACCCGGGCCACCTGGTTTCACGGCCAGACGCGCTGAAATAATAATAATAATAATAATAATAATAATAATAATAAACTAAGCATTACACATACTTTCCCTAACTCTATCGGTACAAAAGTAACTAATTTTTGTAATTCGTTATCTTAAAGTAAGTTTAATAAGATCATTTGGCATTTACTATGTTTCTAGAAAGGAAAAATGTTTGTTAGATATACTGTACAGGAAAACAATTCTTTAATACAGGCTGTAGTTTGATGGAGAAAAAGTATTGAGTATAATTTATTAGTTTTTATTAGTTGTATATATTTGTGGCCTTTATTTTCATGTAATAATTTAGTTTACGGTTGTTGAACGAAGGAATACTTTATGTTAAACATAAAATTGAAGAAATTGTTTCCACCTTTAGGAACAAAACGGGTCGCTAAACTCAGTATATTATTTGGGTGATTTCAGCACATTTAATATGCTCGATTTGTTTACTAATTTGCCAGAATAAATTAATGATTGCGTGTTTCAAATTATTTACGTTCTAGGATAAATTTTATTACGTATATTTCAAATAGAAACGCATGGAATGGTGCATAACCAATCTATACTAATAATAAATCCGTAGCCGAAATTTTTCTGGTAATTTTCGATTTTCCAAAAATTATTGGTCCTAACATATATAATTAACCACCCTGAAACCGAAAATCGCTTTTTTGACATTTTTATTTGTATGTCTGTCTGTCTGTCTGTATGTTTGTTACCTTTTCACGCGATAATGGCTGAACGGATGTCGATGAAAATTGGAATATAAATTACGTTCGTTGTAACTTAGATTTTAGGCTATATGGCATTCAAAATAAATTATTTAAAAGGGGGGTTTATAAGGGGTTCTGAATTAAATAAATCGAAATATCTCGCTTATTATTGATTTTTGTGAAAAATGTCACATAACAAAAGTTTCTTTAAAAATAATTTTCGATAAGTTTTATTCCTCGAAAAAGTTTGATAGGACTGATATTTAATGAGATAAATGAGTTTTAAAATTAAAATAACTGCCATCTAAGGCCGTGTAATGAATTAAAAAACAAATGACTTCGTCTATAAGGGGCCTTGGACAGCAACAATCGAAAGCTATGAAAGATAGCCTACAGAGAATGTTTCTGTGTTTGTATGAAGTAATATCGGAAGCTAAATTAACCGATTTGTATAATCAATTATTATTTCACCATTGGAAAGTGTAGTTTCTCTAGATGGACATAATGCTATAATGTTATTACAGTAACTTCTTATATTATATGATATAATATAATATAATATAATATAATATAATATAATATAATATAATATAATATAATATGTAATATTATATAATATAATTTAAGTTATTTGAAGGGTTCAGAACCATAGTGGGCCAAGCGCCATTTACTGAATACGTAGAAAACAAGGGTTAAAATTAAGTTATTGCCGTAATTCAATGGAAACCTATAACAAGTAAAATAAAATATACACATTAAATCTAAATGATGTCAATCTTCATTAAACTATGGTTACATGTAATAAAAATTAAGAAACATGTTAAAGGAATTGTCATTTCACCAAATGAGTGTCTCTGGATCAAAATGATCGCATTTTAATTATTTGGATGCAATTTAAATTAAGTAATATATTAAACGATTTATCCTTCTATCAAACACAAATATTCCTTGGATCAAATGAACTATTTTAATTATGTAATTACTTTATATTTATTTCTAACGGGTGCAGCGGAGCGCACGGGTACGGCCAGTAGGCTATAAGAGTATAAGGGATACGGACAACGCTTGAATGATTGTACTGGTAGACCACCACTGAGCTGGTTTCAACTATCATCCCCTTCCCTCTCCTGCTCAGCAATAGATTCACGAGTAGACTTGTGCACTGTGCAGCTCCAGCCTGCACGACTGTGCGATCGGTTGACGACGCCTGTTATAGAACTTTGAGATCGTGCGTATTTGCTTGGTTTCCGCATAAAACCAATCCGCGGAAAGTCTAAAATTCCGCATTCAGTATTCCCAACCTAACACACATAACAATTTCCCTCTTCTTACCGCTTAAGTGACATATTGATTTTACTGCTTTAGGCTTTTAACATATTATTTTTAGAGACGTTCAATATAGTAATAATTATAAATTGGACACTTACCACTGCAATTTCACCTAAATTGCACTGTTAATTATTGTTTTTAAATATTTGCAAAAATTAAGTAAACTCTACAACTCCACTAAAGTTACTGCATTCGTGATGCAAGTAACATTAAGGAAGCCGTGAAAAAATCAACAAGATTCCAGACTCATGATAGACTGGGGGAAAAAAAGACACACGTATATCACGGCCTGCTGGAGTATAGTAAACACAGAAAATATGTTAAAGCAACAATGTTGAAGATAGATATTTTTGTTTTGCAAATTTGCCGTCATTGAACAGAAACCAAGATGGAGATTTCATTGCAACTAATTAGAAATTCCTCTTTCAGGTATGTAATAAACGATCTTCACACAAAATAATGTACGATACACGAGCGGTATGTTTTCTTTCAATTCTCGGAAATTAAAAAAGCTCAACTACGTTTCGCTTTTTCAAACTTTTCCTCGAACATGAAAACTTCAACATACCGCTCTTATAACGCATATTACTATTCTCAAAACATGAGTTTTCAACTTAAGCTGTTATTGCACCCAGCGCTTCAAATACAACTACAGTACTCATTTTTCGAGCGATATTAAAACTGAATCTTGATCACTGCATACACAACGGCTGGTGAATAGTAGGCCTATTTATGCAACTTGACAACATTCACGCGTGTAGTCCACACCTGTGGAGTAACGGTCAGCGCGTCTGGCCGCGAAACCAGGTGGCCCGGGTTCGAATCCCGGTCGGGGCAACTTACCTGGTTGAGGTTTTTTCCGGGTTTTTCCCTCAACCCAATACGAGCAAATGCTGGGTAACTTTCGGTGCTGGACCCCGGACTCATTTCACCGGCATTATCACCTTCATATCATTCAGACGCTAAATAACCTAGATGTTGATACAGCGTCGTAAAATAACCCAAGAAAAAAAATTCACGCGTGTAAGCAATTTTTTTTCACTTAATGGAACAAATTGGAATGAACAGGACCTTAGTAAACAAAACCTGAGGGCCTGATTAGGAGTCACGAATTCAACGCACTATTTCACTGAATCTGTCTGGA
This sequence comes from Periplaneta americana, assembly GCF_040183065.1. Classification (NCBI taxonomy): domain Eukaryota; kingdom Metazoa; phylum Arthropoda; class Insecta; order Blattodea; family Blattidae; genus Periplaneta; species Periplaneta americana. The sequence continues at coordinate 113,512,250 of NC_091130.1, forward strand.
TGTAAGTTGCCCTTCAATGAGAAACAGACATGCTTGTGCGCTCGTGCCACGTGTGCAGGGTTGAAAATAAGACATCCTCCTTGCCACTCTGTTCAGTACATAATGGAAGTGGAGGACACGCGTTCTGTCCACAACTAAGCCTTATTATCTGTTGCGTGGAGATCAATTGCGTCAAAGCGATTCGAGCAAATGGAAAAATCCGCACTCCTCTCTCATGGGAATAGAATCCGCACGTGTTCCTTAACAAAGACGTAACAAAAGCAAAAGTGCCGGTATAGGAATAGTACTGCCAGATTCTGATAGCGAACTATACCTTTCCACTATTTTATAAATCCCTCTAGTCCAGATCTGCAAAACTGTAGCTCCTAAGAGCGACTGCTTTACTCCCCTTTCTTACCCAACCCACCTTTTCTACCAGTGCGGTCATGACGTTCTAGTTACGGTCGGCTGCATCAACATTATTTTATTCTCGCGGCAGCAGATATACAATATCCTATCAAGAATTACAAATGAACACATAATAAAATCCTTAGGAACATACCTGTAGAAAGTAAGAGAAAAATGAATGAGGGGAATAAATAAATTAAAAGACATGTAAAATAAATTTTAAAATGTATGTGTGCATATAATGTAAGAAGGTCTACCTATGTATATATCGTCCTATTACTAGTAAAGCCGATTAAATCCACTTTTTGTGTAAAATAAGTTAAGTACAGTCTCCAACTTGTCTTTCCGTGCTCTGTATTCTACTAAAATTAAATAAGTCCGAAATGTTGCATGCAGGCAACAAACCAATTACTTTATTTGAAGAATTTGTTATGATTTTTCGTGCATTAATAGTTTTAATTCCTGTTTTTATAAAACTTGTATTACTGGTCTTAAATGGTTTTACTATTAATAGGACGATAAATAAATTGTACTTTGATAAGTGAGTGACAACTATATGAGCGGATGACAATGCTGTCATTCAACATTGTAACGCACTCCCGCCAAATAAATAAATAAGTAAATAAGTAAGTAGGAAAATAAGTAAATTAATAAGTAAAAAGTAAATAAATAAATAAATAAGTAAATAAATAAACAAATAAGTAATTAAGTAACTAAATAAGTAGGCCTAAATAAGTAAGTAAATAAGAAAATAAGTAAACAAAAAAACAAATAATACGCGTACTGCAGTTTAAAGAGAACTTGAACATGACAAAATCTAAACCCGTGAAGAAATACTACTTCCAAAGGAAATGGGAATATGATTATTTTCTTGTTGAAGACGAAAGAATTGCTTGTTTATTGTGCCCCATCCAATTTATTTCTACTCGTCATTTCAATATTAAACCACATTTCAACAAAGCCCATATTAAGAATTATGGAATGCACAAACTTTCGGGTAAGTTCATTATTACGAACTGTATATTGATTATTTATTTATATACTGTAAAATTAAGGACGTCACTCCTTGTGTTCATTTTGAATTGAAGTTAATAGTGACTTTCAAAGTTCATTACTTAAATGCTATAAATTTATGTTTCCGTAGGTGATGATAGGATGAAAGTTTTCGAAAATCTAAAACAGGTTAGGTGCAAAGAAATATCAAAGAAACTACCGACAGGAAATCTAGCAAACCTTGAAACGAGACAACGCATTATAAAAACAATGAATTTATTACAATCCTTTTTGAAAATTACATGCCGCCACTGATGGACCTTTGACGTCCAGAGAATGTAACTAACTCTACACGGAAGTCGATCATCCCCAATAGAAGTGGAGTGAGGCTGACGTCATATTTCCTCTAGTTACAAGTTCTGCAGGCCTGCTCTAGTCCTGGAAATGCCTCTGTATCATTATCAGGGAAAGGAAGTTCATGCCCTAAAAACGTGAAGAATATGTATGCATTTATGCCGTAAAAATAGATAAATATGCTACAAAATATGCATTATCAGTCTGAGATTATTTTAACAGAATAATAAGGTATAGGTAACTTACATTTAGTCTATGGATTTTGAAGTGCTTTCATCATTGCTGAATGCTCCATTTATGCTGTTAAAGTTCACAACTAAGCAGTGACGTATGTTTTCTGTTGTCATTCTTCGCCTGTTGTCTCTCAGCGTAGCTATGTAGCGCGAAAAAAACTTAGAGTTTTACCTCACAGGAAGTAAGAAGGGCTTGCACAAAAGCTGTGAGCTATTCTATAGAAAATTTTGTTGACTTTTTGGGGTGTTTTTCCTTCTCAACTGTTTCTGTAATTATCCAGAACAGCTACACCAAATAAAGGTATAATTTTCTTTTCTTTCATTGGCTTCTGCGATATGTATATAGTGGTAAACACGTGGTCTTAGTTTGCAGCCACACTTTCAATAAAAAGTCATTTTATACCTGTACTGCCAAAAGATAACGAGATAGGGTGGCCAACTCCTTTCCCTCTCCATTACATACATCGCCGACTAGCTACATATTACACTGTCATTCTATGAATTTAATTCCCTCGGGCTTAGTTGTTTATTGATGACGGGTGAGTTTAAAAGTGTCTCCAAAATGTCGAAAAGTCAACGTGCATATTAAGCTGCAGACAAAGAAGAAAACTAAAGTGGAGTACAACTGGAGGGATTATCATGCTAGCCAGACGAGACCTCCATTTTGGTAGGATATCGGCTACCTCTGCTTCGGCATGTGGACGTAAGTCCACAAGCCCGATGGTTGTTGGTTTGGGCACTTAAAAGAGCTTTAGCGCCAAGGATTACACTGGTCAACAGTCATTTTGCGCCAAACATAAAACTAACAAATTCTTATTAATTTCATTGTTGTGAATTCAAAAATAACAATCAAAATGATCTATCGAGATGCATAGTATAATTCATTTTCTATGCATTTTATTTAAGAAATCACCATATTTCGTGTGGAACTATTTTGTTTTACAAATGTGATGACCTATTATATGAAAACAATATTAGTATAAGTAGGCACCATGTTAGAAGCACTTGTAGAAACGGAAATTATTTTATTGCCCTTCTACGAGCTATTTTGAGGGGGTGAAACAGGTTCGCGGTATGAATTCATTTGAGTTTACCTGATTTTACTTGAAATGTGTATTTCTTTCACTGTGAGCTTTAATGACATTACTGTAGTTTATATTTTGAAATAGACCACCTTGTCAAAACCACTTCTAGAAGAGGAAATTGTTTTATTGCCCTTTTCGGTTCCATTTGGAGGGAAAGAAACAAGTTCGCCGTATGAAATCGCTTCAGTTTACCAGGAGATTTCCGTGGTGTTAGTATTCTGTGTAAGATGTATATTTCTTTAAAATGTACCTTAATGATAATATTCAAAGTACGGATGGTTTATATGCGCGGATTTGAAGGTTGTAGCATTGCATCTTGGAATGAAGTTAGGCTACACAAAATTTTGCTGCTTTCTCTGCGAATGGGACAGTCGCGCTCAAGATAAGCATCATAAAATAAAAATATGGCCAACACGACAATCACTAGAGCCAGGGAAGAAAAATATTATACCTCAAATTAAAGTAATTTTACCCCCTTTACACATTAAGTTAGGATTAATAAAGAATTTTGTTAAAGAGATGAATCATGAAACTGAAGCATTTAAACATATCCAGGAAAAATTTCCTGCTATTACTGATTCAAAAATAAAAGAGGTAGTTTTCAATGGACCACAAATTAGAGAAATAATGAAGGACAATCACACCGAATCTTTGTTGGAAGGAAAAGAAACAGCCGCCTGGATTGCATTCAAGGAGGTTGTATTAAATTTTCTGGGTAACCGTAGAAGTGAGAACTATGAAGAACTAGTGTAAAAATTTATTGTTGGTGTATGAAAATATGGGTTGTAACATGGCCTTGAAAATTCACTTCCTTCACTCCCATCTTGACTTTTTACCCGAGAATTGTGGCGATTTCAGTGATGAGCATGGTGAGCGCTTTCATCGCGAAATTTCTGTTATGGAAAAAAGATACCAAGGACAGTGGAGTACCAATATGTTAGCAAATTATTGTTGGACTTTAGCTCGTGATGTAAATGATGCCCTGTATAATAGAAAATGCAGAAAAAGAAAGCTATAATCTTCTGAACAGTGAGTATTTTAACCTTTTTATTGTCATATTCGTATTCGGGAGGTTCAAATTATATAGAAAATATGTATCACGTGCCCAGCGCAAAAAATGTTAAAATTTGTTACGCAGTGTTATTATTATTATTATCATCATTATTATCATCATCATCATCATCATCATCATCATCATCATCATCATCATTATTATTATTATTATTATTATTATTATTATTATTATTATTATTATTATTATAGGAAAGCAGAACGTACCAAAATTGACACTATCTTTGAAAAATCAGATTCTAGTAAGGGGTCAATCCACAACACATAACTTATGTGCTGAAAATACGTGTACCAGGTGCGAAGAGTTGATAAAGTGGGTTCATACAAGGCGTCTGTTTCTAGTGTCGTTTCAGTTAATGAAGAATCTACTATTCATAATATATTTTATGAAGTGATGAGAGGTAAAGTGCAAATATCCTGTGAAGAGCCTGTAATTGAATGCAGTGAAGAGAGTGCTATTTTCCTGAATAAACTAGTAAACGTTGAGTGAGAAGAAATGCAGCTTGTATCTCATGCGAATAAAAATATACTGTTCTCAACTGATGGGGGCAATTTTCGTGACAAATTAGATGATGACGAAGCTAAAAATTATTTCCGGAGAGCCATGGAAACCACATAAACCTTCTCGAAAGATAGTGAAACTTACAGCTTTTTCAGTAGCGACTGTACTGGGATGCAGAACCGGGCGCCAGTTGTGGTATATGTCACAAGCCGGATTACGTCATTCATCCCTTTCACAACCCCACGGACCATTTCCGTAATAAAGTGGAAGGAATTTGTATTCACTGTCTAGTGGTGGAATTCTGCGCAAGGTCGTTCGAAAAATACCAGTTTAAAGAACAATGGGAAAATGAATACGTCTATATTCAAGACAGTCACAAAGCACTCTTAGATTCCTACGGTTGTTCTTGCAGGAATCATATGCACTTTTCGGGTTCAAAGTTATTAGATGAAATTTTACTTGAAGCAAGTAAAGTGATAGTTTTGAAAGTGAACCCCGAAAAGACAAAGTAGCCTACATGTTTCGTGACCAGAATATTGTACGAAATGGAAATATAAAAATTGGAAGTGAAAAAATTCAAATATCTTGGAGCAACAGTAATAAATATGAATGATACTCAGGAGTAAATTAAACGCAGAATAAATATGGAAAATGCCTGTTATTATTCGGTTGAGAAGCTTCTGTCATCTAGTCTGCTGTCAAAAATTCTGAAATTTAGAATTTATAAAACTGTTATATTACCGGTTGTTCTGTATGGTTGTGAAACTTGGACTCTCACTTTGAGAGAAGAACAGAGGTTAAGGATGTTTGAGAATAAGATCCTTAGGAAAATATTTGCGGTTAAGAAGGATGAAGTTACAGGAGAATGGAGAAAGTTACACAACACAGAACTGCACGCATTGTATTCTTCACCTGATAGGAACATTAAATCCAGACGTTTGAGATGGGCAGGACATGTAGCACGTATGGGCGAACCCAGAAATGCACATAGAGTGTTAGTTGGGATACCGGAGGGAAAAAGACCTTTGGGGAGACCGAGACGTAGATGGGAGGATAATATTAAAAAGGATTTGAGGGAGGTGGGATAAGATGATAGAGACTGGTTTAATCTTGCGCAGGATAGGAACCGATGGCGGACTTATGTGAGGGCGGCAATGAACCTCCGGGTTCCTTAAAAGCCATTTGTAACTAAGTAAGCATGCATTTTAATTAAATTAAAGCATCGTGATCTGGGAAGGTTCCTTTGTGAGCTACGCCGGTTGTTGTGAAGTCTTCTTTCTCCGCCTACTTTTTTACAACAGGAGCCCACAATCCTGCAAGTATTTCTCTTCAGAAACAGGCAAAATTAATAATTCTATTATCCTCGTTAATTCATCACCTTTCTGTGAGGTTCGGATTCTTGAACCTCGGGTGTAATACCAAGCATTATGGGAGAAGAATTTCTAGAACCTATCTAGACGGTCCTTGGCATGGCAATGCCGGGGAAGAAATTAATAACACGGAGTCCCGCGGCAGTGCGTCTGGTAATTATGGGGAAGCTCCACCGCATGCACTTCAATACTAAAGCTTCTTAAATACGTGACTCAGGCAGGCAGAGCAGGCGTGGGCGGCTTGCACCCACGCTTTCGCCCTGCTCGACGCCCACGCTGTGTCCGTGGAATCAGGACGCAGTTCTATCTAATTACAGCAATATGAACGAATGTAATTTTATTTCAGCCTCGTTACACTCGGATGCATAACATTTTTATGGATGTTCAAAGTATTTCTTTACGAGTATCTCTCCTGGTAGTGGCTTTTAATTGTATAATATAATTAATTCCACGCTGTTATAATATCACATTTGCCTCTATTGTATTCTGACAGAAATGTGTGAAATGTTAATTACAATGTAGATTGAATTTTTCTGTCATATTCTTTAGAATACACTCACAAAATCCACGCCCACATGCACTTTAACGGGTTGTAGTTCTCACACCACACTAATTTTTTGCGATCATGTGTTAACAATTTCGTTTTTAGTTGTGCGCATAGAACAGTACGAAATTTATTTATTTATTTATTTATTTATTTATTTATTTATTTACCTATTTATCTATTTATCTATGTATCTATCTATCTATCTATCTATCTATCTATCTATGTATCTATCCATCTATCTATCTATGTATCTATCCATCTATCTATCTATGTATATATCTATCTATCTATCTATCTATCTATCTATCTATCTATCTATCTATCTGTCTGTCTGTCTGTCTATTTATGTATTTATTTATTTAATACTTTACACTTCAGCTACATTAGACATTGCAGCCCGAAAGAGCAGAAGCTCGTGCTCGGGCGCAGTTCAGATCAATTACACAAAATATATCACAAAATTAAGAGAGTTCATTGAGCACAATAACATTAATAAATGGTAAAATACATACAGCATGTAATAATAGTGTCTATATACAAATAGAAAATACAAAAGTACATGAATATTAGAGTATCAATTTTAACTCAATTAGCTTAAACAATTAAATAATTAATCTGATTTGTTTCTTAAATCTATGTGTGTTAAGTGAATTTAGCTCAGGGTAAGCTCTAATTACTGCATTATATATTTTGGGTCCAAAATCCATACTGTGTTTTAATCCAGCAGTTGTGTGGCATTTGGGAGTATTTAGAAAGAAACTGTAATTTTGTCTCGTATGGTATTCATGAGGATCAAATTTAAATTTATTGTGATTTTTATGGAAGTAAATCAGAAAATGTTTGTTTATAAATTTGTTCTAGATTTGGTACACAAATTCCTGAAAAATTAATTTTGTTGGGTAATCAAAAGGTTTATATAGACAAATTTTGATAATTATTTTTTGGAGCAAATTTAAAGGATGGAGAGTCGATTTTGCCATTCCTCCCCAACTTAAAATACCATACTGAATTATTGATTGAAACAGAGCTAAGTACACAGTACGCAGAACATAAACAGGTAAATAAGAGCGTAAAATGGAAAATTTGTGGATTGTTTTACGCCATCTGTTACACAGGAAGGAGATATGCTTGTCCCATTTTAAATGTTGGTCAATAACAACTTGTGAGGATATACTCAGAGCGTCACATGAGCAAGTAGGTAGGTTACAATCATGTATTGTTATACTTCTATTATTATTTATTTTTAGTTGCTCAAGGCCATGTGATGTTAATGAAAATGGTATTAATTTTGTTTTAGAAACGTTCAAAGAAAGTAAGTGACCATCCAGCCATTCTTTAATAATGTTAATACCACTGTTAGAATTTTGATAAGTTTCATTCCAACTCGAACCGCTAACTATAACCACAGTATCATCAGCATAAGAATACAGAGTACCTGAATATTTCTCAATGTCAATTTTAAGTAAATCGTTGATAGCCTATAGGCCTATATTAAAAACAAAACAGAACCTAAAATCGTCCCCTGAGGTACACCTATATCAATGTTACGTGATTCACTAAGGTGATCATTTATTTTAGTTGCTTGAGTTCTGTTACTTAAGTAAGATTTAAATAATTTTAAAGCCATTCCATTAATTCCCAATCTATCCATTTTATTCAAAAGTATATTGTGATTGACTGTATCGAAAGCTTTTTGTAAGTCTAGAAAAAATCCTAGACATTTATTTCCTACATCTAATTGTTGAATTATTTTTGAAGTAACTGCCATAATAGCATCATCAGTGCACAAATTTTTCTGAAACCAAATTGATTATCATTTAGTAGTTTTTTTTTTAATTGTATTAACCGTGATTTATACATTTTTCAAATATTTTAGAGAGACTGGGTAATAGTGAAATGGGTCTGTAATTATTAAAATTATTTTTGTCACCAGACTTATGAATTGGTATCACCACAGCATGTTTTAGGGGTGAGGGAAATACACTTTGAGATATGCACAAATTAAATATAAAGGCAAGTGGTTTAGAAATTGCTTCGATAATAAATTCCAGGGTTTTTGTTGTAATACCATCAATACCAGGAGCCACATTATTTTTTAAACTGTTTACAATATTAATGATTTCACATTCATTTATAGGAAACATAAACATAGATGATATACGTTTATTATAAGTAAGCTTATAGTGATGAGTATTAAATACTTTCTTTTTTATATTAGATACGATGTCATGACTTACATTAGTAAAATGATCGTTAAATTCGTTTGCGATAGTTTCCTTATTTAATTTTATTTATTTATTTATTTATTTATTTGTTTCACTTATTTATTTATTTATTTATTTATTTATTTATTTATTTTTATTTGCTGCGAAATGAGGCCGAAGTTGTTTTCTGTGGAAGTATATTAAGCCAGTAGTTCTCAACCCTTTAGAGACCGTGGACGGACCGGTAATTTCTTTTTGTTTGTTTTTTTTTTATGAGACGAGTGCCGGTCCCAACCAATTTATTCGTAAATACCTTTCATTTTTTTTTAAAGTTCATACATTTAATTAACATAAATATTAATAATGAAGTATGGCGTAATCTTAAGACTTAAATAATATTGAAATATGAAAAGTCTGAAATCCCATAACGGCAACGGCCTCCTACAGTAGTATAGGGTGAGCTCAAAATTTCTCGAATTTTGTGGCAAATGCTGATTCCTTACACGTTGAAAATATTTTCTAATCATCTGATTGTTCGTAAATTTCAGATGATATATCTCACTTGTTCTATTTGAAACATGCAGATATATCATAGCCTCCGAGTCCTGAGAGAATAGCATACTATATCATAGTTCATACATGATTATGATATAAGATGTACGTGCAGAGACTCGAAATATAGCATAGGGCAGACTTGGCTAATTTTGTGATACTAAGGTTTTGGTGAAAGAATAAGGTATCTACAAATTTAAAAATAAATAGTGCCGGAATATGTATTATATGACTTTCTCGTGTTAAATTCTATCGTACTTGGTTTATATGTTTCGACCTGTTATTGGTCTTCTTCAGAACTGGTCGTTGCTGGTCTTGGCGCCTCTTCTTTTGTTTCCTGTGGGGTGTGTTTGTGTAGTGTAATGTGGAGTCAAAGGCTATGTGTGTTCTGAAATTGAGTTGTGTGTTGAGAATTTCATTAGGGTGTGTTTTTGTGTATCTGTATATTTCATATTGTTCTAGTGTGTTTAGTTTCTGGCTTTTTGGTTGGATGTGTAGAATTTCCATGTCTGTGTTGATGTCTCTGTAGGTGTGGTAAGCATTTGTGATGTGTTCTGCATATGTGGAAGTGTTTTGTAATTTTGTTATGGCTGTGATATGTTCTTTGTAACGTGTTTGAAATGATCTGCCTGCCTGTCCTATGTAGAAGTTGTTGCAGGTGTTACATTTGAGTTTGTATACGCCTGCATACACATCACAGCCATAACAAAATTACAAAACACTTCCACATATGCAGAACGCATCACAAATGCTAACCATACCTACAGAGACATCAACACAGACATGGAAATTCTACACATCCAACCAAAAAGCCAGAAACTAAACACACTAGAACAATTAGATTTCAGGAAGTTACACGTCAGCATTTTTACCTCAAATGAATTTATACAATAGCCTACTTGCAAACAAGCAATACACATAAACAAAAAATTTAGCACTCTAGAAGGGCTGGTATAATTTCGTGATAGTAGGCTACCAAGATATTTTCATGATAGTCCTTAAATTCAAAATACTTAGAAATATTCAGTATAACTTTAAATTTCTCAGTCAGATTCGTACCTACAACCCAAACAATTAAAGTTCTTTTGCCATTTTGAAAGACGTTGACATGTTTCATGAAACCACTGATCATAACTGACGCACAGAATCCATTTCCACCATGCTTGCCGTCCTTAAAATTTCCTGAGCAAGATCGCAATAAATCATTAGAGTTATATTCGGCTTTCCTTTAAGCACAGATCTTCTATGTTTGGCTCTTAAGATGATGCTGTTTCGTTGTCTATCTCTTTAGCTCACTTCAGAGGCGGAAATGTCATTATCATTGATTGCTGCTTTGGTCCCGTCTGGTTCTCGTCGAACTTGCCAAGGAAAAGACTAGCATTCTCTGCGCAGTAGTTTTCATATGTTTAAGACGCAATCTCTTTCATATCACTTATATTGTATTTATTTCCACATCTGATTATCCGCCATCTGCAACATTCTCGACATGCATAATATATCAGAGATGCTATCAATACACACACAAATATCTTACGTTTCATGTTTTTTATATTTCTTCCACTTGAGCAGGGCTTTCCAAATTACGGCCCGCGGGCCGAATCAGGCCCGCGAGCTACTTTTGCTCGGCCTATTTACTAACTTGAAAAAAATTAAAAGTCAATAAAAGAAGATCAATTTATTCACGAATTTCGATTGATGAAATCAAATCAGAGGCCCAGATTCTTAAACAAATTGCTCATATACTGTGGTATAGTCGGAGGCACCGATTTTGGCAGATGACCTCGATGACATTTCCAGTAGGCCGAGCCAATATTGTTTGTGTAAGCTGCGAGAATGAGATGCGATAACATTCTGAGTCGTTCATATTTTCGTAACAGCAGCTCATATCAATTATTCTTATTATGAAACACACCACGGTACAGTCCTACTCAAAGAATACCTTTAATAAATGTAACATATTTCCATTTCGTACAATATTCTGGTCACGAGACATAATCATATACTTTGTCTTTTCGGGATTTACTACCAAACCTATCGCTTTATTTGCTTCAAGTAAAATTTCCGTATTTTCCCTAATCGTTTGTGGAGTTTTTCATAACATATTCACGTCATCCGCATAGACAAGAAGCTGATGTAACCCGTTCAATTCCAAACCCTGTCTGTTATCCTGGACTTTCCTAATGGCATATTCTAGAGCGAATTTAAAAAGTAAAGGTGATAGTGCATCTCCTTGCTTTAGCCCGCAGTGAATTGGAAAAGCATCAGATAGAAACTGGCCTATACGGACTCTGCTGTACGTTTCATTGAGACACATGTTAATTAATCGAACTAGTTTCTTGGGAATACCAAAGACACATACTGTATGAGTCATTCCACGTCAAAACGCACAAAATTATACAAATTTTGACCTTCATATTTCCGATCGCGTTTATATTTTTTTTATCAACTCTATGGGTCTAATAAACTAACAAGTGTATTTTTATTTCCTCCTAAGTCCACATGTTTTTTAAATATTGCATGTTAAAATTCGTTAAAAATGTCGCACAATGCAACATTTAAAGCGTCATATTTCCGAGCACATTGATGTTAAAATTTTTTTGAAAAATGCATTTAAACGCTTAAAATACTGTCTTTTGTTAAATATTTATTAACTGATTTTATTATAATTATTACAAATATTTTTTATGATTCAATTTTTAAAAGTTAAATATCAATGTGAAATAGCCGTATTAAAAATCTAAAAAAATACCTACTAGGTGCATTGAAGTATTCTTAATAATTAATGGAAATTTAATTACTTACGAAACAATGTGTAGCAGACCGGTGCAGCAGTGGACGGGAAGCGTTGAGCGCGCGCTGGGAGGTTTATCGGCACTGGATGATCGAGCGAACGTTACTACATTACACCCACTACGTATCAAGTCACTCGAGGAAACACTACTAACTTACATTAATTGTATTCACTTATTATGATAATGTACATATGTTTTTTAAACGTCTGTTTTCATTCTCACTACACTTTATATTTTCACTCGCCTACCTTCTTTCTCGAAAGAAAACTGTTTCACTACAGCTTCAGTTTTTGACAACGGAATGAAAGAATGTAATTTTAATGTACCAGTTATTGGTTTTAGATTGTGATATCTGGCCTGCAAATTTTCATTGTGGTTTTTGTGCTTATTCAGGGGACAAAATATAAATTGCACGTTAGAAATGGTTTTTTGTGCCCAGTCAAGCAGTTTTTTTGGTGTTGTTATAGGATCTTGACCGGGTTGCAGACTGGCTCTCGTTGCAAGTCTTTTAACAGTTCCTCCAATTCCATCACATGGACCTTTACCATGCGACGTTGCAAAGAAGTGCCATTCAGCGCCAATTCCATAATCGTCTTCATGTAAGCAGATATTTTTAAAATTCTTTCTGTTTTTGTATTGTGAACTTGATCCATCGGGAAAGTAGATAATTTTTTTCATATCGTTGAATTCTTGCTTTAAGAAATTGGTTGCTTCAGATTGAAAAAAGTGAAAGTAATCAGTGTCATGTTTCATGCTTTCTGAGATAACAACAATACTTTTGTGACGAATTTCTGTACCTTCTTTGAAATATACTACGAAAGGATGTATTGTGGCTTGGCTGTTGTTCCAATGCACACCCTGTACTGAATCTTGTATTACAAATGAATAATTTTCAGAAAAGTCTGCAATAACTATGTAATTTTCAGGTTGTATATTTTCTTTGCATTCCACCAAAAATTGACTTTGCTGCTGTGCTATGAAAACGTGCGGCAATAAGGAGAGAAGTTTGCTTGACAATTTGTCTAAAAATTCATCAGTTGAAGACTGAAGCGTTTCTAAATTAGTGCGATCAACTGTAACCCATTGTTTGTATGTTATCTGCTCAATAGCCTCGGCGTCAAACTGTTCTCGGATATGTTTGATTATATTGTCAGGTCCTGGACAACTTGAACATTGTTTAAGGTAACAATAAATTGATGGAGGATTACAAAGAATGTGTGACAGCGCTTCTTTGTAGTTATTGACAACTACACTAGAATTTGATGTTAGTAGTGGAATGTTTGCACCATCTATAAGTAATTTTACATTTTCATGATGTGTACAAACACATACACTGTGCGTTCCATTAGTCCCTGGCAAAATACATTCTTTTGGTCTCAGTTCTGCAAATTTAGAAAAACTTATTTTTATTAGTGGATATTTGTCCTTGAAACACTTGTATGTTTCCTTAAGACTACATAAAATTAATCTTTTCTGCTTATGAACTTTTTGACCGTCCTCTTTCACACTAACAAAATTCTTTTTTCCAGCCATTACCCTACTCACATCGTCTGATCTGCAGAACTGCAGCACCTTAATCACTGTAGACAGTTCCAAAACTTTACCGAGTTTATTGTTAGGAGTGGACAAAATTCCACTTTCTTCAGCCAGTTTCTTTGCCACCCATATCATGTGATCAGTCGCTTCAAAGTTTTGTTTAATTTTATTGTAGGACCAACTTTCAAAAATTCTTAAAATTTGAATTTTTACTGTCTTGTCATCTGTTGTGTGAAAGGATTCAATCAATTTGTTAATAATATCATTATTGTCTGACTTTTCAATGGGCGTCGATGCATCTTCTACATGAAAAACTTTACTTGCTAGGGAGCCTTTTACTTTTTGAAACTTTTCACGGGGGTATCGTTTTTGTAGTAGTTTTCTTTTCTTGATTGGGGATTCTCCTATTGACACCAAACTTTTGTTTAGCACCTCAATATTACTAATTTCTAGCGCTGTATCCATAGAACTGCTAGAAGAAGAACTGGGATTATCACTTTCATTGTCCGCACTACATTCATTTGATTCATGTTTATTAATATCACAAGAACTACCGGCTTCACATATACTTTCACCAGACTGTCCGGAAGTTGATAGACTTTTTTACGGCACGAATCACATATTCGCACATTAAAAGACTCCGCTAAATTAAGCTTTATCAATAAATCGCGACTTACGCGTCTTAGTGTACTTTTCTTTTTAAAAGCGTGATTAGGAAGGTCAAATGGATTTAAACACTTGTTATATATTACGCGATCTTTACCGTCACTCATGTTGTAGAAGACACGTCACAAGCGTTAATATTCGACACACAGAACTTCACTCCATGAAATTCAAAATCTAACTGATTATTTTTCTCTTCTATATTTTGTCTCCGGCCATCTGTTTACTGTCATAAAGTTTACTGCCTTATCCAGCCTTGCTATCGTTAAACACTTGGCTATATAGTACAGTATAAACATACAGCATTGTCAAAGGCTCCCACTCTTAGCTGAACTGACAATAATAAAATCACTTTAGATAAGATATTTACTGTTCCTTAAGGCATTAATCATTTGTTGTGTAGTGTGCGACATCAGTTATTATAAGCAACGGGGAATTTCGCAGCCTTCTAGCACAAGTGTAAGTGTAGGTCTGCTGCCGCAAGCGGTTCATTAGCTGGGGATCGCGAGCGCGTGCATGCCTCCGGAAAATAAATTGTTGCAAATGTATGTATGCAGATCCCACATTTTTAACTGCAGTAGTTTACAGATAATACATCAGGGAACAAGCCTATATTTTTTCAGATTTTTAACTTGGCTATTCAACGTAGTAATTTTGCTTTGAAAAATAAGTCATTAAAAAATTAGGCCAAATTTGAAATTTATTTGTGATAAGCCTAAAGTAATAAAAAGTGTTGTATTTAGTCTTTCAAATGCGCCAAACCCCAAATCTCAATTATATGCAGAAACAGAGTTCCAATTGAGTTTATGTAACAGTGCGCGCATAATTTGCGTATTTTCAAATAGTCATAACTACACAAATAATTAATAATTGTGGAAATAAAACAATACGGGTCTCCTTATTTGATGTCTGGAATTCATGAAAAAAAATTCGACTATTTTCGAGAAGGTCGTGTTTTGTTGCTGTGCGATTTGACGTGGAATGACTCATATAGACTAGTGTAATATTTGTTTAGTTTTTGAAGTTGACTGTCCAGATCCAATAGAATACTCGGGCGTGCATGTTTACTCTTATGTCCTACCCATTCCACTGCGACAGAGATAACAACCGATCTTGCAGCGGTGAGGAACTCGCTCTCGAGTTCACATTAACAAAATCCATCTGCCGAAATCCCTGGTGCCAACTTTTTTATAACAATGATGTTGCTACAATACAGGCTACTGGTCGCAAGAGTTCAGCCGCCAGACGACCGTGGGTTGTCCAGGCCAAGCACGAAGTGTGGCAACAGAGCAACCAGAGATTGCACCGCTGTAAGTTGACAACAGCGACTTCTTTCGGTACACGCTCACACATAATAGAGCAGTGAAGATGTGAACTGGTAAATATTATTCAGTTAAGAATAGTATTATCACGCTGAGTTAATCCACAAGCATTTACTAGTAGTTATTACAGCGTAACTTAACTTTAATTATGGCAGAGAAAGATGGGCAGTAAATGTTCTGTGTTTAAATAACAATGGAGTTGCAACTATTTTATGATTCAAACTGGAAATAAAGTAATTATGCCTGATTTGTAACGAATCATTGCTGTCTTTAAAGAATATAATATTCCCAGGCATCATGAAATCAAACATTTTTCAAAATTTTCACAATTTACGGGGAAGTTACGGGATAATAAATTTGAAGCAATGAAGCGTGGACTATCATCTTAACAGAATATTTTCAACAAACAGAGATCAGACAATGAAGCAGCAACAGTGGCTAGTTTCGCATGAACTGGCGATGGTGAATTTATTGAATCGTGCATGATAATGGCGGCAAAGGAGATTTTTGTCCTGAGAAAGTAGATTTATTTAAGAACATTAGTCTTTCAATATATACAGTTGCTCGCAGAGTGGAAGATATTGCCAAAAACATAGCTTGCCAGTTGAATGAAAAAAGAAAGCAGTTTGAAAGTGTAGGTTTTAGGTCAATAAAACACAAAGTTTGAATATTAATGTTATTTATGATCTTTGTTTGTTATACTTATACTTGTGACTTGGCCCGCGATTCTTTCTCGGATGGTTAATGTGGCCCTCGCTGTGAAAAGTTTGGCAAGCCCTGCACTACAGTGTTTTGTTATAGCACAGAAAAAATTTAAAGAAAAAAATGGCCTACTGGAATAAGAAAAACGCTAAGAAAATAACCTCCAAAGATAGATCTCTGTTACATAATCAGTGCATTGATAGGTATAGGTATATTTTTCACCAAGAAGAATAGAATGTCAGTACTTACCACAGACAACTGTGGAAGAAAAGGCATGATGGCTTTAACTTCGCCAGAATAAATAAATATTATTATTATTATTCATTCATTCAGTCATTCATTCATAGTGTTCTGCCCAAGGACAGGTCTTTCACTGCAAACCCAGAATTCTCCAGTCTTTCCTAATTTCTGCCTTCCAGTTTAACTTCTCATATGATCCATATATCTTAATGTCGTCTATTAACTGACATCTTCCAACAGTATCAAAATAATTATTGGAAACAACACCTATATCGTATGAACTGAACAAGACTTCCAAAATCAGCATACCAATACAGACCCATCAGGACATCGAGATACAGGAGGACCCAAGAATAGATGTGAAGAGATGTTGTGAATACGGAACAGGTGGTTCACTTAAGCACAGTCTAGTATATACAGTCACGAAGCTCAATACGTAGTAAATATGCATCCATAGATAGTTGCTAACCGCTAGGATCGCTACTATCGCCTCATTACAGACTATGCAAAACAGTACCTGCACAGTCTATTGTTCCTAGTACCCTCATGAACTCAAGCTTCCTGACTGTGACTTAATCGTGAAGAAGAAGAAGAAGAAGAAGAAGAAACTAATAATAATAATAATAATAACTGCGGCTGTGGACCCCTGCGGTAGCTGCGTAGTCTATACCTTAAACCTGCCATGCAATCGATCAGGATTCGAGTCCTGGTCAAATGAAAAATTTGTAGTGACTCTTGTGACGGACAAGTTCGCTGTTGGGGTTTTCTCGGCGTTCTACCTTTTCTCCATTTAACTTACAGGTATTTCATCTTTCCCGTCATCTCCGCTCCGTTCTCATCTTCATGGTATTTCTCCGATCAACGGTTGGAGAAATGTGAAATAGGTTGACCTAAGGATATGTAGTTTTTCATACATGAAACGTATACCTGTTTTTTTTTTTTAAGATGGGGCATGACAGGAGCGTTGCGATCGGAAAAACAACTGAATGTCACATAGAGTTGGTAGGCCTGTTGCTGTGGAACAACGGTTGAGCTGTCAAACTTGCAGTTTTCACGTGGAGAGTGCTTAATAGCTCTCTTGGAGATATTTATTCTGCACACAATGTTAGCATTGGTACATTTCGTGTTTGATTCTCTGTCGATTTTTGTATTGTTTTTTTTTTACCTTCGCGTCAATTGTCAATTAATGTTTTACTGTCTGCCATCTTAACGTCAATTGCTAGCTTCCATCAACTGGCAGCGTACAACATAGCGCTGTAGTTCAAAGCTCGGCCGCTTAACTGTCATGTTCCATTTAAAAACAAAAAAACAGATAAAGATACACAGCGCGGAACACAGCGTCCCTTAGAACAGCGTTTCTCAAACTTTTTTGAAGTGCGGACCACTTTTTTAAGTCAGAGCAGTTCCGCGGAACACCTTACTCTTGTTCCCTTCGAAAACAAATTTATAATTTTCGTAGCATATTTTTATACCGTATACTTATATTTTAAAAAATAATTAATTAACTAAAATTAATTTAACTCAATTTTATATTAGTGTTAACTAATTAAGTTAATGTTAATAGAAGAAAATTCAAGGTAAGTTTATTAGAGTTTGGATAATCTTTAACTAATTAACTAGAAAAATAAATATTGGTACTCGGATTAATGAGATGGATGAGCCTTCCGATTCTTGCACAGATGTTCTATGTTTGGATGTATGCTGGTAATCTTAAGTCGGAGATCGTCTCATACTCGAGTCGATTTCGGTACTTTGTTTTTATTAGAGTTAGTGATGAAAACCCTTTCTCACACAGATACGTAGAAGCAAACTGAATTATAATCTCTAAAGCACCATTGTACAGTTGAATATATTCTCTTTTCACTTGTGATGCGATCCAGAAATTAGCCATACCTTCCGCTTCGAATTTCATTTTCAGTCCGGTGTTATTCGAGAGTTCAATTAACTGTTCTCTTTCACTCAATGGAAGTTTGTTATTTTCAATATCGCAATGAAAGTGATCACGAACCCATGAAAATTCGTCATATTTACTTCGAAAATAAGTTTAAAATTGTGACTTCAGAGTTGTATTATTGGTGTACGACATATAGTATGGTACGTGACCATTTCAATGTGCTGACTGGGTGTCGGCAAAACTACAGGGACATCATTTTATTTTTACTAACATTTTTAATATTAACCTGTCTATACCTTTAGACAACCGGAAACACCGCTTGCTCCCCCCTCCAAGACTGGAGTTCGATGATACTGGCGTAAAACACAAATCACTCTACTAGGTATAGGAAGGAAGAAAAGTAGTTCATCAATTTACGTAAACTAGGAAATATCGCGATTTTGAGTTTGATAATTTTCATTAGGTTTTTCTTTAATCAAAGTACAGTACTGTATTAAGAATAAGTGTTTTTACTCACAAAGTGAGTTATCCATGCGAACGTATTCATTATGCAGTGTATATTATACTGTCTACAGCACATTAGCGTACAATATAGAGAAAGAAGTTAAATTGAAAAATAATCATAATATGAATATTTAAACACAATTTTGAAAATGGTGGCCGTTCATTTCGATACAGGCTTCAGTTCTTTTGTGCATATTATCGCACTATAGACTATTGCATCTAATTCCAATTGCCAGTTTCGTCCTTCGTACTAGTAACTCATGTTGAAATAATTCTGTACCTACTCTACGTACTGTAAATTCAATCTTCACTTCTGCCCGACCCGAAAATATAAAATTACTCAGACATGCTATCTACTGTCCGTCCAAGTGGTTATGCCGCAGGATTGTAGAAAGGGAGGAAATCACGTGACAGTTAATTACTTAACGAGGCCCTTTTATTTAAGTTAAATTAAACAGCTGTATAATATTACGTAAACTTCCAATTCCTAAGAGAAATTAATGTTTTCAGAAAAGAGCTAAGACAGCCCAGCTATTACAGAAGGGCGAGCAGAAGCAAGTGGGGGAAATCGGGATGCGACGTAGGCAAACGGACAGTACCTGTGCGAAAATATGATTCAATATTGAAATCTCTTTCGTCACTGGAAAACGCGAACATATTTCTGGAACGTACTATACTCAATAACTCAGTACTGCTTACTATCTGCGGTCTTGGTTCTGTGTGGAGTTGGAACTTCCTTAGTAGAAGGGGTGGGAGTGAAGTACATTAAAAAACTCAGGTACAATAAAAATTGAAGTAAAAATAAAATGATGTCCCTGTATTAAGAAAGTCATAAATACATGAAAAGATTCGATATTTTGGTCCTCTGTTATGAATTCGGGTGGTCCCTGGCTGGGTCACAGGCGTCAGATGAGCTATAGTGTGATGCGCAATTCGTTTGAATTTTATTTTTTCTTCTGTCCTTTTTGAAGGACCACAAGGGCTGACTTCGAGGACCACAGGTGGTCCGCGGACCATAGTTTGAGAAACGCTGCCTTAGAACAATCGAGTGAGAATACGCAATGCCGAAGGTTAGTTTCACGTGTGGTGGACGTAGAGCCGTGAGGTTCACCTTCCCCTTCAGGATAATAATAACGGCCCGGCAGGCGCGGCGGCTGATTCATCTCGGCAACAGACGCCAGACGGCGCCTTAAGCACTCTGCAGAATGCAATACGGTGATAAATTTTCATCAGTCATAACGCCACCTATGTGTTCAAACATTACACCATAAACAAATCTTCATACCGAGTTTTTCTATCAATGTAGTCAATTGAGAGGTAATATTATCTTTTCATTTGTAAAGGATGATTAAATCAGTGTTTATGTTTCGCAGATATTTCGAGCAGAAATCTTTTCACAATTTTTATCCAGAAATCTGTCTTTAATATACATTATTTAATAATAACAACAATAATAATAATAATAATAATAATAACGACAACAACAATGCGCCTACTTGAAAGAAAATATAAAAAAATACGAGTTGGTAACTCTAAAGTGAAGTAAACTAAAAATTGCAAGCATTTAATTTTAAAAAATCACTGGAAGCTCTAAAAAAAAAAAATTGGGATATGACTGTGTGATCCAAGGACATTAAGAAAACTTGGATCATACCTTCTCTGTATCCCATCGTTTCTTCTGCTTTTATCTGTAAACAGCTTTTTATGAGAGTTCAATAGGTACTCAATATTATTTTCAGGTGTGGATTTTACGAGTAATTTGGCGGCTTTCTCTTCAAAAATTGCTTCAAATTTTCTTTCTTTGTCTTCGTTCCCACGTTTTTCATCTTCATTTTCTTCATTACCTGTCTTCTTCTTATCTTAGAATTTCATACCTCCAACTTGAAAACAGTGTTTAAAATAATTTAAGAAAGCAATATGTGTTTTTCAACATACAGAAGTATTTTACTGGGTGTGTGATATGCAATCTCAGCTTTTGTTTTTTTACTGAAGCCATGCCATGTGTAAAGTGCTAGGGTATTTTGACTCTGCAAGAAAAAAAAACATTAACCCTGCTTTATTCGCGTGCAGAATTCTGTTCCGCATTAAAATATTTCCCTTAATATTTCCATTATCTTCAACTGCAGCCTTTCGATCTCTTGCCTAGCTGCCTTTTCATTGCTACAATACAAACTTGCATTCTGTCCCCAACTGTTAGGGAGCACTGGACATTTTATTTCAAGAGTGTAATTTGTGGAGAATAATTCAGCACTTGACTAAATAAAGTCGCCCATTTAATTGGCGTGATTTCGACATGTATCGAGATTTTAAGGTTTCACAGTTTATGTTACAAACAATACAAACTGTTTTATTTCATTGTTGCGTTTCGGGGACAATAATAATTGAGCATCTATGGGTCTACTAATTTTTTTTAAATTTTGTGTGTGTGTGTGTGTGTGTGTGTGTGTGTGTGTGCTTGTGCATGTGTGTACGTAGTGCTGTCATGGAAGCCCTAAGTGGCCATACATTTTATGGGAACCTACAATTTTTTTAATTAATCGTATGGGGAAAAGAAAATTTTGCTTATATGGAGCCATACAGCATATGGGTGCCAAAGTTTTGTACAGATCTTGGATCATTTCTTGCTGTTCCTAATGTATTTTGATGTTTATAAACAAAAACTGTCCTTCTCTGCAGCACTCGAATCCAGAATTATATAAAGTAATGGTTGAAAAACAACAAGCGCTGCAAATACACACTCCAAGATTCATTGAGACATGTATGCATCCACGGTGGGGCTACATGGTGTACTTTTTAAATCAAGCTTGTTGTACAATTAAAATTTAAAGGAAAAGAATTTCTTTACTTCCTCTTTAATATTAAAAATACCATTGAATGACAGTCGGAGAGATAGAGAGAGAGAGAGAGAGAGAGAGAGAAGAGTAAAATATATTACAAGGGAGAAAACAAGGGATATGGCGTAAGGCCAAGAGAAAAATCACCATAACAGTACCGTATGTATGTATGTATGTATGTATGTATGTATGTATGTATGTATGCACTCACTTTCTCTCTCATATCGAATTATGCACACTTCATCCCCCTATTATTTATTCGCTCGTTTTCATACACTCTCTCGGTATCATATTATTAATACTCGATCACAAAGCGATAACACTCTAGAAATTCCACTTCACACATCATCTCTGTATTCCTCATCTTTCACTGTTGCTACCTCTCGTCACTGGAACTCTCTGTCGCCTGAAGTCAAGGGCTGCCGAACATTGAAATCTTTCAAATCCAAGTTAGAAAATTATCTTATGACGAGTTGCCAAACTAACTTACTTTTATGACAAGTGTTGGATTGCATGTTTCCACGTATTCCCATTCTTTTTCTTTTTATGTTCTAGTGATATTTAACTGATTTTATATTTTTGTTTTCATATTTTCCGATAATGGTATATCTATAATGTGATAAGTTGAGCTATATATAATCATAATTTTCCTTACTGTATGTACTTAAAAATATTATATTCATTGTATGCTTTGTACTGCACTATTTTATTACTATTATTATTATTATTATTATTACTATTCTTATTTTTTATCATTATTATTATTATTATTATTATTATTATTATTATTATCAATAATTGTCTTAATTTTTTATACTTTGTATGTCTCATTTATTTTGACCTGCTGCTCACATTTTATTATGCTTTTCCTTTCTTTCTGTATGTTATATATTATGTCTGATTTCTACTTACTTGTTGTTTACATTTATTATTATTATTATTATTATTATCTTATTCAGTTTTGTGTGTAAAATTGTAGTGTACTTTGTAAATTTGTAATGTTTTTTGTAACGCAGTTTTACTCCTGTTTGAGTGTTAGAGAAGGCCGTATGGCCTTAACTCTGCCAGGTTAAATAAATCATTATTATTATTATTATTATTATCATTATTATTATTATTATTATTATTATTATTATTATGTATATAATAACCCTGAATGGATTATCTATATATTTTGGCATCTTTCTCATCTCAACCACAACCAGAGTCATTTCCTTCCCTGCATATCTGTATCCGTTTATGTTGTAGAAGAAAAAATGGACACGAGAACATTAAGATGTAGGCCTGTGAAGTAGAAACCTCATTCTATTATTCGTATTTCTCATTCTGTTTGTGATTTCTTGTTATGTTTGTACGTTTCTGTTTGTGTTTCATGTAGTCCTTGTCTAAATTTGCATATTACATACAAATTTGTGCCCAAATGTTTCTCATTACTTACTATTAAGTTATATGTGACACTAATCCACCAATAAGAATAAGAAGACGATTACGACATGTTACATAGTTCAAATAAAATGTAGGTGATTTTTTTCTAATTATTACTGATTTATTAAAAATGGATATTTTATTAAAATATTAGATGTTTAGAATTTATTAATACTTTGTAATAAACTTAGTAAAGGAAATGAACTTATTAAAACTAATACGGTACAACAAATAATAAAAAATAATCATGTTACTTTAATTATTACGGCACTTTTGCCTATTATTATTCTGCAGGACAAAATTCCGCAAATGACTAAATACAGAAATCTGGGCGCGTGACTAATGCAGGGTTAATATTGAAGCAGTTCTGGGACTAGTTAATTGTGTTCATAGGGAGTTACAGGAAATAAGAAATGACTCCATATTCACAAGCTTGTTAGAGACTGACCCCCCTCCTCCAAAAAAATCTTAAAATGGAATTAACAATACCACAATCAAGGAAACGCAGTAGTACAGTGCTCCAAAAGTATATACGGCAATATTAACTTATAGTCTACTGATTGAAATTCTGGCTCGTATGTACAGTAAGTGCATCTATTATCAGGTAGTGCATCTCACTTGACAATATGTGTCAGAGGAAGAACAAATTGTTCGTATGTATCTTAAGTCTGATTAGTAAAATATGTTACTGGTCGGTGAGGGGGAAAGGAACTGGCCACCCACTTATCTCCTGCCTTAGTTGCCTCATGAGTGATGCCTTATTAATGTCACTTGTGAGGTTCCAATCTGTCTTCGGACAGTTGACGAAACAATTAAGTTATAAAGACATCAATAAGGAGACGGATTTGGATAAATTTGTTTTAAATTTTGCAAGAAAAAAAATGAGAAAACTTTTGCTAATGTATCATTACTTTTTTCAATGTAATATTGCAAAATACATTTGTTTTAATGAACAGTTTCCATACTTATCCTGTGTATTAATTTTTTTACATTTTGTGTTTTTATTAATTTGTTTCCTTCAGTTTGATTTCAATTTACTTACTTTTTAGTATTGTTCAGGGGATCATTATCTCTTTTTATGCTCGACCATGCCGAAATGTAGTAATTATACACCTGGTAGCAGACCTTTAATGCATGTCATTAAAGTACACCTACTCATTAAAGGTCAGGTCTTTCAGCCAATGACGACTCAGGTTACAACTGTTCAGCCAACGACAGGTCAGCTTTCTACCGTTATAAAACCGCAAGTATCGATTATTCTCGGATATGCAATCGAAAGAGAATTAGCGAAAAGTCACGGAGGCTGGAAATACAATACTGTCGCAGAAGGTTATGTTCTGTTACTATAATAATTAGCGTTAATTGTAAATAATATTCAAATAAATTCAATTTGTCATCTCGTTTTTCAATGTCTAATTTAATTTCAATGTTATCTCTGTAGGTTCTTATGGCCTAGCAAGGTCAATGTGGACATCTATTCCTCGGAAAAAATCAATACTTTCGCGTCTGCGCACATCTCACAACATACGGGACATTGCTAAAAAATTAATAATATCAAGTTAGAAATATGGTCGAGCATAAAAAGTCGTATGAAACTCGCCTATAATGGTAATTAAGAAGCTCGTATGAAAATTATGAAACTCGCTTGCGCTCGTTTCATAAATATCCATACTCACTTCTTAATTACCTTCATTATAGGCTCGTTGCATAATGTACTATTATTTATTACTTTTAAAGTATATTTCATAATAATACAGGATGAATGCATGTCTCCTAATGGAAAATAACTGATTCACAATCTCAAATCTACCAGTGACTGTCAGTGCAGTCAGGAAGCATATGACTGTACTGTATGGTTGTGGTTCTGTCCAGCACAACTGTGTGAAAATATGTACAGGGACATCATTTTATTTTTACTTCAATTCTTATTGTACCTGAGTTTTTGAATGTACTTCACTCCCACCCCTTCTACTAATGAAGTTCAACCGTCTTCCACACAGATCCAAGACCGCATATACAGTCATAGTAGCCTTAAGGTCATAGTAAACAGTACGTTCCAAAAATATGTTCGCGTTTTCTAGTGACGAAAAAGCTTTCAGTATTGAATCATTTTCGCACAGGTACTGTCGTCCATTTGCCTACGTCGTATCCCGGTTTCCCCCACCAGCTTTTATTCGCCAGCTAGTGGCTGGGCTGTCTTAGCTCTTTTCTGAGAACATTAATTTCTGTTAGTAATTGGACATCTACGTAATATTATACGACGTTTAAAATAACTTAAGTAAAAGGGCCTCGTTAAGTAATTAACTGTCACGTGATTTCCTCCCTTTCTACGACCCTACGACATAGGACGGACAGAGATAGCATGTCTGAGTAATTTTATCTTTTCGGATCGGGCAGAAATGAAGATTGAATTTACAGTACGTAAGGTACTCTTTTATAGAGTAGGTACAGAATTATTTCAACATGAGTGACTAGTACGAAGGACGAAACTGGTAATTTGGATTAGGTACAATAGTCTATAATGCGATAATATGAACATTAGAACTGAAGCCTGTATCGAAATGAACGGCCACCATTTTCAAAAATGTGTTTAAATATCCATATTATGATTATAATTTTTCAATTTCACTTCATTCTCTATATTGTACGCTAATGTGCTGTAGACAGTATAATATACACTGCATAATGAATACGTCCACATGGACAGCTCAGTTCGTGAGTAAAAACAGTCATTGTTAATACTGCACTGTATTTTGATTAAACAAAAACCTAATGAAAATGATCAAATTCAAAAGCGCGATATTTCCTAGTTTACGTAAATGGATGAACTACTTTTCTTCCCTCCTATACCTAATAAAGTGATTTGTTTGTATATTACGCCAGTATCATCGAAAGTCGTGGAAGGGGATAGCAAACGGCGTTGACGCAGAGGTATAGCCAGGTTAATATTAAAAATGTTAGTAAAAATGAAATGATGTCCCTGTATAAATGTTTAACATCCCTAAGATGTTATCATATGTCCGTATTCAGCTCCTTAAATATGGGGGAGGGGGGGATAAGTAATGTGTCACATTTTCTATAACACTCTATCATTTATTGTTTACCTTTTACTCTGATAGGGTTGAGGTCTTCTCTTTCACCCGACCAGAAGCGTCAAAATCAGTCACAACGGGATTACATACTGGTACAAAAATGATTAAACGAGAAAATTGAATATGATGCCTAACGAAAATGAAGGGAAAAATGTTCTAGAAGTGCACTGCTTATGCAGCGGGTTGAAGGACACGCAACTTTAGTAACTGTTGGTGTTTCGATATTCTTAGGTATAACAGAAAAGCCAGCAATAATAGTAAATTACAATTTTTTTTTATCTAAGAGTGCATATTTTATTTTTTGTGGATAGGCCTATATCGTGGTTTTTAAGTGCATACATGCATGCATATTTTGCCATTTTTTTGGTGTATATGAACAGTAGCGGCTGGTGGTCAAAATAATGAGTGTGCTACAATCTCTATATCGGCCTACTGTGTACACTTATATGCATTTATCTTAATTTGAGACTCGCCTAGTGACGAAATATGGAGTTCCTTCCTACTGTAGAACTTGTCAATTACCCTGGTGTTAAACGTTAAATCCCTCCATCCTGGACATTATAGGCCTACTCTTTTCTATTGACAGTATTGCAAGAGGAGTGAGGCGATCCTGGGACATAGTGTTCCTTAAAAACGTTTTTATGCGTTTCAAGCAAGAAAAACATCTTTCTGGCTCAGCAGTGGTCATTGGTGTTGTAACCAAAATATTTAAAAACTTCGTTACTTCACAGAATGGATCCCGTGAATTGTTGGAGACTGTGTTTTGTAACAATTGAACAGCCATCTATATTTCGGAAGTCGGATCTTCCGTATAGAACTCCAAGTTGTGTCTTTAACATTCTCTTGTTCAGTACAGTATAGCTGTTGACAGCAACTTCAAGTTCGCGTTCAGGAAAATTATGCAAAAAATTGTCAAAAAATTCGCTGTTTAACAATTTTGTTGCGTCTAGGTAGCTTAAAGATTGGAAACGATGAGTAGTTTCCTGAATTATACGGTTACATACCTCCTTGGCATCAATTTTCTGGGATTCAATTTTCCGTCGCTTGCTGATTGATTCAGGAGGAACCTAAAAAAACTGGTAGATGGCAGCAGCAGTCGAACATTTGAATTACCAAATACATTGTACATAGTTCCGAGTTCCTCCACAAACAAGCATTCTTTCCTTACGCTTTACTTTTGCAATCTCCAAGCTGTGTTGTGCTGAAGCTGACTACAGCACTTCCCCGTGTAAATATAGCCAATCAGAGCAGTTATTTCAGCTTAGCACATGCGCATTAACTGTCTACATTCTCATGTAAGTTTTGAGTAGCACAACGAACCCCCTGAGGCACCAAAGAGCGAAGAGCGAAGACTAAACACTCTATAAACGCGTCATGAACATAACAACGGAAAATTGTCAAATGGCAGATAAAATACTATGATATTGCAAACACTTTATTTGAGCAAAAATTATCATTGTGCTGTAGCACTGTGGCACATAAGGACGGGCCGCCTCTGTATATGAATCCGTCCCTTACTTACAACATCTAAAAAGCTATTATTCACTAAGTAATTACAAAACTGTATTTAGATTTAAGTCAGTAATATTTATTTCTAACAAGTGCAGCGAAGCACACGGGTATGACTAGTCAAATATAAGTAAAACCCAATTTCGCGCTCAAATGTTAAGTTTCACAACCAAGAGACGAGGAGCACATCGGTTCTCTATTTCCTTTTCCAGTGGCTCTATTCATACAGTGGCGACAACGCAGCATAAGCTCTACACATCCGTCAGGGTATGAATTACAATGTTATATGTCTGGAAATGGAAGCCTTGTCGTTTAATTTCAGCTAATTGGAGCTTCTGGAAAGAATATTTCTTACCTGAGAAACTTTTCTTTGTCTTGAAATACTTTGACTGAACTCGGAAAGTAACATAATTCTATAACTTCCACATTTGATGAAGGGAAAATAAAATATACTAGTTGAGATGTGTTTTTAATATATATATTTTTAATTTACCAGTGAATTTTAACTTGTCAGTGCCATTTTAAATATTGTGAATGGATGGGTACCTGGAAAATTATGCTGATAATTCATTCCTGTGTATACAAAGATCAGATCTATATGAAAAATCTTCCTGCTAACAGTGCTAAACACCCATCCTGTACCCTTTGCGACCTTCAAGAAGCGATGAATAGGGATCATCTCCAACGCTGCCCAGTTCTAAAATCACTGACAGAATGTGCCAGATACTGGGAAGCGAGAAGCCTCATGCCTCTGTTTGGTTCTTAGTTTTTAATTAATATTTGAGGAGAAAAATTCGCTCCGGAGCCGGGGAATGAACCCGGGTCCTTGGTTCTACGTACCAAGCGCTCTAACCACTGAGCTACGCCGAATTCTATCCGCAGCACCGGACCGAACCCCTCTCCTTCGTTGTTTCCCTTTTGGCCTGACTCCAAGTTAGGCATACAGGTAATATTTTTGACTTAATGTGTTTTTCTTGTAAACCGACGAAATATTCATGCTATAAGCGGGTCCGAAGTCACAACTGTGCCATTATCCTCCACACTTTAACCGCTGGGTATAGTCCGACCATCGGATCTGTGCCCCCGTAAGGTATGCGAATTGAACCTTAATTCCTTTTCAGCCTCGGCAATTCATTTCTCTCCCTGAATTCCTATTTCTCTCTTTTCTATCCCTCTCTCTTTCTCTTCCCCACTATTCACAATTTTGAGCCTTCTTACGGGACAGTTTATTTGCACTTGCAGTCCAGTGTTGTCAACTTAACATGAATACTGTAGCATGGAGTGGTGAAAGAAATATTATTAAGCAAGTAATAGCATTTTGCATAAGTCAATCAGCGTCATTAGATCTACTTAAATTAAATTATGAATAAGTAATAATTAACCTCACAGTATTATAAACAATATTCAAGAGACATGACACTGTTTGACGGAAGTTTAGCAACATCCCTATTCGGCAAGGTTCGTGGCCTGCTGTTTGACGTAGTGAGAGAGAAACGGGTGGAATGGGGTGAGTAGAGGCGTTAACTTTTCCAAGAATGACGACAGCACTGAAGGGGCATAGATCCGATGGTATGACAATACATCGATTAGCATGAGTTCCTACGTAACGAGAGACACAGAAATGAAGTCTGTTGAGCCCTGGATTTGGCGTCGAGTTTGTATCATGCAGGATCTTACTGTCCGTTACTCAGGAGAAGACGAGCGGAAAGAATGTGACATTCTTGACTATCGCTGTTGATTATTATAAACATCGCTGAGATAAGCTTCCCAGTAGCCAGGTTATTACTCGTGCAGAAAACATGAGAAACAATGCCTATGGAAATTAAAGCTAAGTTGAACAGAAGGAGATCTATGTTTCCGCTTACTGCAGTACAAATATTGCACGTGTTGTCGTACGTTATCTGTTCACATCCCTTCCACCTCAGTCCGCTCTCGTCTTCTCCTGAGTCACCGACAGTAACTGGACAGGAGGTACATAACGCCAGCTTCGTCTTCATTGCATGAAGCCATTTTCGCAATTCTGTCTGATACCACAGTCGAGCTTATGTAATCGTGAAAGGCTTATCCGTTACAAGGCATATGATACCTACTGAGGTTTGAAATCAGCGCAATTTAATTTCGCACTTAACTACGCTTCATGTACACAATTCACCACCGTATTCAATAGACTGTCCATTTAAATAAAGAGAGATGTTGACAGATAAGGAAAAGATACTCTGGATAGGCCTATTTCTCTGTGCGTTTAAACAAATTGGACGATGGACGATGTGTTGTAGAACAAGAAAGCTTCAGAAAGTTTCTTGTACCACTTGCATTTGAGCTTGAAATCATTATGCTAGGAAAGGCCAGTTTCATACACATTTTTGTTTTTTCCTTTGTCTAAATAATTGACACAAAATAATACTTTGATTTCAGCGAGGCTGAAAAAAACAGATCTTTACAATTTTTGTCACAAGGAAACTGAAATATTATCTTCATCACGATCAACAATAATAATAATAATACCGTATTGGCCCAAAAATAAGCAGTGCAGTTTATCCAAATTTCAACTGAAAAGTTACGGTCTTACTAATAAAAACTTTTATACAAACGTTTAACTGCCCCTTACATTTATATTGTGAATAGCTCGTTCAAAAAATGGTGTGTAAATTCTGACTTACAATCACTGTATACAAAATAACTGATAATGTGCGCTAATGTGCCGCGCTAAGTATCGATAGTACAACTGGCCGTGATCGATTACGTACCACGCTATATTCTGATCAAAGAATACAACTACAGCAATATTATTCTAATTATTTTGTGTTCTTTGTTTTGTTGTTCTGTGGTTACAAGGCAACTATCATCATAATGACAGTCGATACGAACAGCTGTTAAAGGCGGTCATTTTTTCTCTACATACACCAGTTAAAGCCGGCCCGGATGGCTCAAGCGGTAGGGGCACGGCATGTCCCTATCGCTTGGTCCGAAGGGTTGTGGGTTCGAGTCCCGTCTCGGGCATGGGTGTTGTGATTGTATTAGTATAAGTGGAAACAAAGGTAAACAAACAGATAACTTTCGAAAACGGCCTCTGGCCGGTCCAAATTAAAAAAAAAAAAAAAAAAAAAAATTTAAACATTGGGTTTCGTGTGTATAACTAGTGCGAAGCAATTCCCATGTATAGTTACATGCTTCTTAAACATCCATCGCATGATTTATTAGTAACGGTTTCTGTCCCAAGTCTACATAAGTCGCGTAAAAATTATTGGCTTCACGGTTTATTAGTAAGACCGTTAGTGCATAGTCTATGTTTGATGGCTGTTGGTTTGTTTGGATAAGTAATACTTCCTTACCTACGCTACAAATGGCTTTTAGAGAACCCAGAGGTTCATTGCCGCCCTTACATAAGCTCGCCATCGGTACCTATATTGAGCAAGATTAATCCAGCGTTTACCATCATATCCCTCCTTCTTCAAATCAATTTTTTATGTTTCCCTTCCATCTACGTCTCGGCCTCCAAAAGGTCTTTTTCCCTCAGGTCTATCAACTATCATTCTATACGCATTTCTGGATTCACCCACCCATACGTGCTACATGTCCTGCCCATCTCAAACGTCTAGATTTAATATTTCTAATTATGTCAGGTGAAGAATACAATGCGTGCAGTTCTAAGATATGTAACTTTCTCCATTCTGCCGTAACTTCATCCCTCTTAGCCTCAAATATTTTCCCAAGCACCTTATTCTCGAACACACTTAACCTCTGTTCCTCTCTCAGAGAGAAAGAGAGTCCAAGTTTCACAACCATACAGAACAACCGGTAATATAACTGTTTTATAAATTCTAACTTTCAGCTTTTTTGAGAGCTGACTGGATGACAAAAGCTTCTCAACCGAATAATAACAGACATTTCCCATATTTATTCTGCGTTTAATTTCCTCTCGAGTATCATTTATATTTGTTACTGTTGCTCCAAGGTATCTGAACTTTTGCAGCTTTTCAAAGAATAAATTTCCAATTTTTATATTTCCATTTCATACTATGTCCTGGTCACGAGACATAATCATATACTTTGTCTTTTCGGGATTTACTTCCAAATCTATCTCTTTACTTGCTTCAAGTAAAATTCTCTGATTTCCTTAATAGTTTGTGGATTTTCTCCTAACATATTCACGTCATCCGCATAGACAAGCAGCAGACAATTCCAAACCCAGTCTATATCCTCTAATGCAGTAGTGTCAGAGTTGTAAGCTCCAATACCGGTTGTGGAGCTAGATCGGAGCTTGAACTTGCTTATGTCTGTGGAAACACCGGAGCACGCAACCAGTCTAGTGGAGCGCTCCGCTCCGTTTAGTCCCTGTCTGACATCGCTGCTCTAATGGCATATGACTATACTTATATCCTATGTAAGAGGGCTGCCCTAAAGTAATGTGAGAACCTCATCATCAAAAACGTTGACCAACGCAGCTTTATTATTAAAAAATAGTGCAATTTTATGGATGGTCCATTCTTTCCAGTTATTATTGCTCAGATTCATTATAGTGATAATCGTACTCCTGCTTGATGATTTCAGTAATAATTTAGTTTTTATTGTCCATTCATAAAATAACTTAATACCAGTTCTTTTTTGCCATTTGTATTAGGCCTATTTTATTTAGGATAACTTAAATATTTGGACTGCTATCAAATCGTGCTGTTGCCTATCTGTTCATGTTTTCTGCAAAGGAGTACCCTATCACATTGAAGTAATCTCTGAATGGCAGAAAGGTGATTCTTTTTTTTTATAACGTTGCTAATGAAACACGCATTTACATGCGCTTTGTTTTTGTTAAAATTGCAAGATAAGAGACTTCTACTGCATGCAGCAAGTGACGGTAGACTTCGTGCCAATGTGCTGTTGCAGCGAACAAAGAACAAAGAGATATGTGGCAGGATAGCATGAAATTACAAATCTAAATGGGTGCTGGATTTTTACATGTAGCTATTCTGAATATTGAGTGAGCATGAAAAATTCGTATACACATTCATAATAAAGGACATTTATTTTTGGGGGCATTAGAAGCAAGAATATTTCAGAATTTAAGGCTCATCACTTCAACAAGAATCTCATTCCCTAAACAAAATTTATTTCCAAATGCTTTTATTTCATACTTTTCTCATAATTCATGGTTTCTAAATTACGCCTAGAGATTTATAAACATTTACACGTAAGAATATAAAAATGAAAGAAAACTCCTGAGACGAAAGAAAACTAGATAGCACTTGGAAGTATTCATGTTTTGAAAACAAAACAAAAAAAAAACATTATGATTCCACCAACATTGGCCTTAAAGAGCGTGTCAAGAAAATAAAATTTCCCTTTGCTAAATGGTTTCTTGTGACTAAGTTTTGTCTTCTTTATAACATTATCTATTATTATGGGGTTGCATCCATTCTCTTGAACACAAGTAAAATATCGAAACCAACACAATTGTATAATTTCAAGGAAAAAATTGTTACGGGTTCGGGTGTCGATCCCGGGACCTTAACAGGGAGCTTTACCTGGAAACTAGATATGCACAACACAATTGTAGTTTCATTTTTCAAAACTAGGTGACGTATTCTACTCGTATGTGTATTGGGAATGATAGCTGGAGTGAGGGGGCAATGAAATGAAATAGGTAAATGAAAGTACCGTACTACGAGACCTGGGATTTATCGGGTACTCATTTGGAATGTAACCTGGATCTGCCAGAGCTTCTGCAGGATGGCCCACCTGTAAGCATCGGAATGACGAATGCTTCCCTGGTTACCAGTCGAGTTGTAACAATTTTATTACAGTTGATTATAAGTGATTGAATCCATTCCGGTCCAGCCCTTTAAAATCCAGCCAGTCAAGAGGGTTTCAAAGATGAGTTACCATAAGTACTTTAAACTATTTACTGACACTCTTCCCTTTATTTTCGAGAAACAATTTTTTCCAATAATTTTTTTTACTGTAACATGTTTCCCTTCGAAAATGATTCCTAAACCATTTTTCGTATTTTTTTTTTCCAATGCCTCTTATTCCCACAGTCTTTTTTTTTCTCGTAGGCCCTAATATATTTCTTTGCAACATAAATTTCAATTGCATATTTTATTATGTACAATTAATGCATTTTTAAACTTCCATTTGGCTTCTCACATCTCGTAAAATTGTAAAATTTTCTCTGAATAAATGTGATGTAGTTTTGAATTTCTCGTCTACATGCCACGTTTCGGATTGTAAAAGCAATTTAACCCACATATGCCCACAGGGTCAACGACCCACATCATATTTTATTAGTTGCTTTAATATTTACAATTGATTAAATGGCGATCTCACTCGTGTTAATTATGTAAGCATGTGTGGCTTACAGCTGTTTCGGTGTTCTTCACACCATCCTCAGAGCCTACTAGATCTCGGCGTCATCTCGAAATTCGCTGCCTGTTGTGTGGGTGCGTTCGACTGTTGAAAGTGTTGAAATGTGGTGTCAAATAGTGTGTGTGTTCTGAAATTTATCTGTGTGTTGCGAATTTGATCAGGGTGTGTTTTAGTGTGTCTGTATATTTCGTATTGTTCCAGTGTGTTGAGTTTTTGGTTTTTGGGTTGTATGTGTAGGATTTCAATGTCTGTATTTATGTTACTGTATGTGTGGTTAGCATTTGTTATGTGTTCGGCATATGTAGATGTATTGTGTCCTCTGGTTATTGCTTTAATGTCTTCTTTGTATCGAGTTTGGAATGATCTGCCTGTCTGACCAATGTAGAAACTGTCGCAACTATTGCATGTGAGTTTGTATACGCCTGTGTGGTTGTATTTATGAAAGAAATCGGACTAAGATTGTGAACATTTCAAAACGCAGCCCTGGTGTCCTTTTAAAATAATAATAAAAATCTGTTATGCGTTTTGTAATATTAAGCGCTTAGGTACTTAGAATAATACGCTGAAAGTCTGCGTACTTTGCCAACAGCACACCATCGGCTGAAGTACGAAAACATTTAAGGACTTTATGTGAACAGCAGAGTTGCGTTCCTTAGTCATTCCAGTGGAATTGCCAGATTTCCATTATAATGACAGTAAATTATAATACTTAAAAATCTTTCTTTTTAATTTACGAGATAACTATCCATAGTACTTGAAAACAGCATAGGGATAAATCATTTTTACTAGTTCTTCTGTTGATAAGCGTAAAAATCAGAATTGTACGCAGTGTACTGTATTTATCGCGTAGAACAATGTTAACATTTAGAAGAAATTATTTTTTGTGAGAAAAGTATTTATTTGGAACTAAAACTCTATTCAAATATTTTGTTGTACTGTATCGAAGATATAGCGCCCTTGCGTCATGGTCTAAGGGAGGACTCGGCATCGGGAGCGGAACTACTGGGTGTTCATTTCAAAGTGTGTCATGACGTCACTGTTGTTGGCTCATCGATTTGAAGCGAGTTTCAGCTTATATGTTAGAGAAGTTGCCTATTATTTAAGGCGTTCTTCAATCTGAACTTGAGAACGTGTACGGTATATCTTGAACGTCGTAGCAACAGATGGCGGTCTGTACGGTCTGTGTGCTACCATAACCTCTTTCGAACTGTGTTTTGCGCCGGCAAGTCGTACGCAGGGTATTTGTTATCATCGGTTGCGTACGGTAACATTCCACAACACAAATCAAATGCTCCGTGTCCATGTTGACCGTCGAAGTTAATGTCAACAAATACGTAAGTAATCGTCTTAACCCTCTCCCCATATCCCGACAGTACGTATTTCCAAACAGTTGATATTCCTGCCACTACCGGCGTTACCGTACGTATCGGTACGTACTCTTCCGAATGAACGCCGTACTTGCTAGGCAACTTCTCTGCCTCATAGGTTATACACCTCTGCGGAAGTGTAGGGAGATTGAATTCTCTAGGCTCATCGGCTAGCCACATGACGGCATACAGCAAGCCATGACACACTTTGAACTGAACACCCAGTAGACTCTAAACGGGGACGCTTAATATTCATCTATCACTGAATCAACGCTGCGCAGTGTTCGGCGGGGAAGAAAGGGGACGAAGAGAAATCATATGGCTCACCTGTGAGAGAGTAGAATCCGCTCTTGCTGCCCAGCCCTGCTCTAACGAGTTAGTTGTATTCAATCTTTTTTGTTAGCGTTACCCCCACAATATATTTTTCTTTTCATTCGTACCACCAAACTGCATTGTATTTATATAAAAAATAACAAAAGACTACAACAGAAGTAGCCTATCAAAATAAATAAGTAATTATAATAAATAATAATATTGATAATAATAATATTTTGGGCTAAGAGGAATGAAGTTACAGGAGAATGGAGGAAATTACACAAAGCAGAACTGTACGCATTGTAGTCTTCACCTGGCATAATTTACTTACTTACAAATGGCTTTTAAGGAACCCGGAGGTTCATTGCTGCCCGCCATCGGTACCTATCCTGTGCAAGATTAATCCAGTCTCCCACCTCCCTCAAATCCATTTTAATATTATCCTCCCGTCTACGTCTCGGCCTCCCCAAAGGTCTTTTTCCCTCTGGCCTCTCAACTAACACTCTATATGCATTTCTGCATTCGCTCATTCGCCCATACGTCCATACGTCACCTGACATAATTAGGAATATTAAATCGAGATGTTTGAGATGGGCATGTAGCACGTATAGACGAATCCAGAAATGCACACAGAGTGTTAGTTAGGAGGCCGGAGGAAAATAGATCTTTGGGGATGCCGAGACGTAGATGGGGGGATAATATTAAAATGGATTTGAAGGAGGTGGGATATGATGATAGTGACTGGATTAATCTTGCACAGGGTAGGGACCGATGGTGGGCTATGTGAGGGCGGCAATGAATCTCTGGGATCCTCAAAAACCATAAGTAAATAAATAATAATAATAACAATAGCAATATTATTACTATTATTATTATTATTATTATTATTATTGTTATACAGTATACTTCTATGGGTACGCGTACAATAGATTGAATATCTCTGTGACTAAGGCTTCCTGCCTAGTACTTGCATTATGGAATGCGCGTTGGTTTGATTCCTTATTTTCTCATGAAATTTCGGGCAGTATATGGAACCGGTACCCACCCAGCATCGTGATGCACTTAGGGAGCTACGATAAGTAGCGAAATACCGTTACTAAAGTCACCTATCATTGCTGAGTGGATTACCATGCTAGCTACATAATACCTCCATTCTGGTTGGATGATCGTCCACCTCTACTTCGACATGCGGCCGTAGGGCCAGCATCTGGCGGATTGCTGTGAGTTCTTAAAGGGCTGTAGCACCACGGATGGTGACGATGATGTTGACGACTGTTTATTATTATTATTATTATTATTATTATTATTATTATTATTATTATTATTATTATTATTACTTACTTACTTAATTACTGGCTTTTAAGGAACCCAGAGGTTCATTGCCGACCTCATATAACCCCGCCATAAGTCCCTATCCTGAGCAAGATTAATCCATTCTCTATCATCATACCCCACCTCCCTCAAATCCATTTTAATATTATCTTCCCATCTACGTCTCGGCCTCCCTAAAGGTCTTTTTCCCTCTGGCCTCCCAACTAACACTCTATATGTATTTCTGGATTCTCCCATACGTGCTACATGCCCTGCCCTCTCAAACGTCTGGATTTAATGTTCCTAATTATGTCAGGTGAAGAATACAATGCGTGCAGTTCTGTGTTGTGTAACTTTCTCCATTCTCCTGTAACTTCATCCCTTTTAGCCCCAAATATTTTCCTAAGCACCTTATTCTCAAACACCCTTAATCTCTGTTCCTCTCTCAAAGTGAGAGTCCAAGTTTCACAACCGTACAGAACAACCGGTAATATAACTGTTTTATAAATTCTAACTTTCAGATTTTTTGACAGCAGACTGGATGATAAAAGTTTCTCAACCGAATAATAACAGGCATTTCCCATATTTATTCTGTGTTTCATTTCCTCCCGAGTATCATTTATATTTGTTACTGTTGCTCCAAGGTATCTGAACTTTTGCAGCTTTTCAAAGGATAAATTTCCAATTTTTATATTTCCATTTCATACTATGTCCTGGTCACGAGACATAATCATATACTTTGTATTTTCGGGATTTACTTCCAAATCTATCTCTTTACTTACTTCAAGTAAAATTCTCTGATTTCCTTAATAGTTTGTGGATTTTCTCCTAACATATTCATGTCATCCGCATAGACAAGCAGCTGATGAAACCCGTTGAATTCCAAACCCTCTCTGTTATCCTGGACTTTCCTAATGGCATACTCTAGAGCAAAGTTGAAAAGTGAAGGTGATAGTGCATCTCCTTGCTTTACCCACAGTGAATTGGAAACGCGTTTGACAGAAACTGACCTATACGAACTCTGCTGTACGTTTCACTGAGGCACATTTTAATTAATCGAACTAGTTTCTTGGGAATACCAAATTCAATAAGAATATCATATAAAACTTCTCTCTTAACCGAGTCATATGCCTTTTAGAAATCTATGAATAACTGATGCACTGTACCCTTATACACCCATTTTTTTCCATTATCTGTCGAATACAAAATATCTGGTCAATAGTTGAAATGTTTAAAACGTTATGTTTTATTTAACGACGCTCGCAACTGCAGAGGTTATATCAGCGTCGCCGGATGTGCCGGAATTTTGTCCAGCAGGAGTTCTTTTACATGCCAGTAATTCTACTGACATGAGCACACTTAAATGATATCGACCTGGCCCGGGATCGAACCCGCAATCTTGGGCATAGAAGGCCAGCGCTATACCAACTCGCCAACCAGGTCGATAATAGTTTATCTATTACGCCTAAAACCACATTGATGATCCCCAATAATTTCATCTACATATGGAGTTAATCTTCTCAAAAGAATATTGGACAAAATTTTGTACGACGTCAACAAAAGTGATATTCCTCGAAAGTTACTTCTTAAAGATAGGTACGATTATGGACTCCTTCCATTGTTCTGGTACAATTTCCTTTTCCCAAATAGCAAGTACAAGCTTATGAATTTCGTTAGATAATGCGCTTCCACACTTTTGTATTAATTCTGCTGGAATTTGATCGATACCTGGAGACTTATAATTTTTCAGATTTTCTATCGCAATTTCGACTTCAGAAAGTGTGGGTTCGGATATAAATGGCTCAGCAGTTTGTATTTCAATATTATTATTATTATTATTATTATTATTATTATTATTATTATTATTAGTATTGTTAGGGACTACTGTATTATTATTATTAGTATTATTATTATTATTATTATTATTATTAGTAGTAGTATTATTACTCTGTCGAAGGAATAAGTTGTTAAATCCTACACAGTTATATTACTTCCAACCTGTATAACAATGGTGTTCAACAGTAACTTCGTATGTAAAAAAAAATACAACAAAATGAGATTTCATTTGATCCCTATCGGAATGTCTTCGCGAATCCTGTGCAAACACATCATAATGTCAAGGCTTTGATACAAACTTTACAAGTAGTTACTTACCCCATATGTCAGACATTTTTTTCGCTCTTCTGTAAAATTGAATATTTTTGACATACGATGTTGCTGTTGAACGTCATCGATATGCATATGTATATACGTATTTATTGAAATAACTACTCTGTTCTTCCTTATTTCACAGTACACTTCTCATTTATTCATCTTTTATCTTCTTCTCTACTCGGATTTATTTTGCAGCAAACAATAAGTAGGTACATTTACAAAAGATTGTACAATATTATATTGTTATAAGATAAATGTATATAAAAAAGACTTTAAATATGTATAGAATGATTTTAACATAATAATAAAACAATTTCAAGACAACATTTAAAACAATTTAAATCGAAAAATGCTGGACGTGGCCAGTTACGTAATGTATTCTAATATAGTAAATTTTATCACTATTTTCCATCTTCATTTTACTCTTTGTTTCCAAACATCCTGTCTCTTTTTCTTTCGTCATACATCTACCATATTCACTTCTTAATTTCTTACTTCAGTGTTTACTGCCAGCCTCACATTATTTTCTTTTCTCCAACATTTTTCCACTCATCTGTCAGTCACTATTTAATTGCTTTGCAGGAATATGGCTAGGTATCCCGGCGCCGTACCTGCTGCCATAGTTGGTGTTGCCCTGCATCTTCGTTATTCTGTGCCGCTATCTCCATTATTTCCTGCCCCTAGGCTGTTTATTTCCTGTAAGTCAATTCTTCGTTTTCTGCCGCTTTATTCTTTGTTTACTGCCCATGAGGATCTTCATTGTCTGGCGTTTTATTCTTTGTTTACTGCCCATGAGGATCTTCATTGTCTGGCGTTTTATTCTTTGTTTACTGCCCATAAGGATCTTCATTTTCTGCCGTTTTATTCTTTGTTTACTGCCCATGAGGATCTTCATTCTCTGCCGCTTCATTCTTTGTTTACTGCCCATTAGGATCTTCATTATCTGCCGCTTTATTCTTTGTTTACTGCCCATTAGGATCTTCATTTTCTGCCGTTTTATTCTTTGTTTACTGCCCATGAGGATCTTCATTGTCTGCCGCTTCATTCTTTGTTTACTGCTCATTAGGATCTTCATTACCTGCCGCTTTATTCTTTGTTTACTGCCCATTAGGATCTTCATTTTCTGCCGCTTCATTCTTTGTTTACTGCCCATTAGGATCTTCATTGTCTGCCGTTTTATTCATTGTTTACTGCCCATGAGGATCTTCATTCTCTGCCGTTTTATTCTTTGTTACTGCCCATGAGGATCTTCATTGTCTGCCGTTTTATTCTTTGTTTACTGCCCATTATGATCTTCATTTTCTGCCGTTTTATTCTTTGTTTACTGCTCATCGGATCTTCATTTTCTGTCGCTTTAATCTTTGTTTCCTGCCCCTTAGGTCCTTATTTCCTGCCCCTACATTCTTCATTTCTTGCACTTCTGTTCTCGATAACCTGCCCCTCCCTTCTCTTCTCTTCTCTCTGCATCACTTTTTTATTCTCTCCCCTGTCGCCTTCATATTGCATACCACTATTTTAAATATTCAGAGCCTCTTTTCTTACTTCTAGCTTTTATATTTCACTTCTGCTTATCTCACTTGTTAATTTATGTGCAACTCTCCTTTCCTTTTCTGCCACTACCTCATTTACTTTCTATCCTCTCTTCTCATTATTCAGCACATCTTTCTTATTTCCAGCTCCTACTTCTTTACATATCATAGCTCACTTATTAATTTTGTACATCTCTTCTTTTTTTCTCTGCCCCAATCTCAATCATTTTACATATCTCTCTTCTCTATATTCAGCACATTAGTTCCTATTTCCACCTCCTACCTTCTTTACATGTCATAACTCACTTGTTAATTTTGTACACCTCTTCTTTTTTCTCTGCCCTAATCTCCATCACTTTACATATCTCTCTTCTCAATATTCAGCACAACTGTTCTTATTTCCAGCTTCTACCTTCTTTACATGTCATACCTCACTTGTTAATTTTGTACACCTCTTCTTTTTTTCGCTGCCCCAATCTCCATCATTTTAAATATCTCTCTTCTCAATTTTCAGCACAACTGTTCTTATTTCCAGCTTCTATCTTCTTTACATGACATACCTCACTTGTTAATTTTGTACACCTCTTCTTTTTTCTTTGCTCCAATCTCCATCATTTTACATATCTCTCTGCTCAATATTCAGCACAACTGTTCTTATTTCCAGCTCCTACTTTCTTTACATGTCATACCTCACTTGTTAATTTTGTACACCTCTTCTTTTTTTCTCTGCCCCAGTCTCCATCATTTTCCATATCTCACTTCTCAATATTCAGGTCAACTTTTCTCATATCCGGCTCCTACCTTCTTTAAATGTAATACCTCACTTGTTAATTTTGTACAACTCTTCTTTTTTTCTCTGCCCTAATCTCCATCACTTTACATATCTCTCTTGTCAATATTCAGCACATCCTTTGTCATTTCCAGCTCCTACCTTCTTTACATGTCATACCTCACTTGTTAATTTTGTACAACTCTTCTTTTTTTCTCTGCCCCAATCTCCATCACTTTACATATCTCTCTTGTCAATATTCAGCACAACCTTTCTCATTTCCAGCTCCTAACTTCTTCACATGTCATACGTCACTTGTTAATTTTGTACACCTCTTCTTTTTTTCTCTGCCCCAATCTCCATCACTTTACATATCTCTCATGTCAATATTCAGCACAACCTTTCTCATTTCCAGCTCCTACCTTCTTTACATGTCATACCTCACTTGTTAATTTTGTACACCTCTTCTTTTTTTCTCTGCCCCAATCTCCATCACTTTACATATCTCTCTTGTCAATATTCAGCACAACCTTTCTCATTTCCAACTCCTACCTTCTTTACATGTCATACCTCACTTGTTAATTTTGTACAACTCTTCTTTTTTTCTCTGCCCCAATCTCCATCACTTTACATATCTCTCATGTCAATATTCAGCACAACCTTTCTCATTTCCAGCTCCTACCTTCTTTACATGTCATACCTCACTTGTTAATTTTGTACACCTCTTCTTTTTTTCTCCGCCCCAATCTCCATCACTTTACGTACCTCTCTTCTCAATATTCAGCACAACTGTTCTCATTTCCTGCTCCTACCTTCTTTACATGTCATACCTCACTTGTTAATTTTGTACACCTCTTCTTTTTTCTCCGCCCCAATCTCCATCACTTTACATACCTCTCTTCTCAATATTCAGCACAACTGTTCTCATTTCCAGCTCCTACCTTCTTTACATGTCATACCTCACTTGTTAATTTTGTACAACTCTTCTTTTTTTCTCTGCCCCAATCTCCATCACTTTACATATCTCTCTTGTCAATATTCAGCACAACCTTTCTCATTTCCAGCTCCTACCTTCTTTACATGTCATACCTCACTTGTTAATTTTGTACATCTCTTCTTTTTTTCTCCGCCCCAATCTCCATCACTTTACATACCTCTCTTGTCAATATTCAGCACAACTGTTCTCATTTCCAGCTCCTACCTTCTTTACATGTCATACCTCACTTGTTAATTTTGTACAACTCTTCTTCTTTTCTCTGCCCCAATCTCCATCACTTTACATATCTCTCTTGTCAATATTCAGCACAACATTTCTCATTTCCAGCTCCTACCTTCTTTACATGTTATACCTCAATTGTTAATTTTGCACACCTCTTCTTTTTTTCTCTGCCCCAATCTCCATCACTTTACATATCTCTCTTGTCAATATTCAGCACAACCTTTCTCATTTCCAGCTCCTACCTTCTTTACATGTCATACCTCACTAGTTAATTTTGCACAACTCTTCTTTTTTTCTCTGCCGCAATCTCCATCACTTTACATATCTCTCTTGTCAATATTCAGCACAACTTTTCTTATATCCGGCTCCTACCTTCTTTAAATGTAATACCTCACTTCTTAATTTTGTACAACTCTTCTTTTTTTCTCTGCCGCAATCTCCATCACTTTACTTATCTCTCTTGTCAAAATTCAGCACAACCTTTCTCATTTCCAGCTCCTACCTTCTTTACATGTCATACCTCACTTGTTAATTTTGTACAACTCTTTTTTTTTCTCTGCCCAAATCTCCATCACTTTACATATCTCTCTTGTCAATATTCAGCACAACCTTTCTCATTTCCAGCCCCCACCTTCTTTACATGTCATACCTCACTTGTTAATTTTGTACACCTCTTCTTTTTTTCTCTGCCCCAATCT
Source organism: Periplaneta americana (assembly GCF_040183065.1). Classification (NCBI taxonomy): domain Eukaryota; kingdom Metazoa; phylum Arthropoda; class Insecta; order Blattodea; family Blattidae; genus Periplaneta; species Periplaneta americana. The sequence goes on from NC_091130.1 coordinate 113,555,783, forward strand.
CCATCACTTTACATATCTCTCTTGTCAATATTCAGCACAACCTTTCTCATTTCCAGCTCCTACCTTCTTTACATGTCATACCTCACTTGTTAATTTTGTAAAACTCTTCTTTTTTTCTCTGCCCCAATCTCCATCACTTTACATATCTCTCTTGTCAATATTCAGCACAACCTTTCTCATTTCCAGCTCCTAACTTCTTTACATGTCATACGTCACTTGTTAATTTTGTACACCTCTTCTTTTTTTCTCTACCCCAATTTCCATCACTTTACATATCTCTCTTGTCAATATTCAGCACAACCTTTCTCATTTCCAGCTCCTACCTTCTTTACATGTCATATCTCACTTGTTAATTTTGTACACCTCTTCTTTTTTCTCTGCCCCAATCTCCATCACTTTACATATCTCTCTTGTCAATATTCAGCACAACCTTTCTCATTTCCAGCTCCTACCTTCTTTACATGTCATACCTCACTTGTTAATTTTGTACAACTCTTCTTTTTTTCTCTGCCCCAATCCCCATCACTTTACGTATCTCTCTTGTCAATATTCAGCACAACCTTTCTCATTTCCAGCTCCTACCTTCTTTACATGTCATACCTCACTTGTTAATTTTGTACACCTCTTCTTTTTTTCTCTGCCCCAATCTCCATCACTTTACATATCTCTCTTGTCAATATTCAGCACAACCTTTCTCATTTCCAGCTCCTACCTTCTTTACATGTCATACCTCACTTGTTAATTTTGTACACCTCTTCTTTTTTTCTCTGCCCCAATCTCCATCTCTTTACATATCTCTCTTGTCAATATTCAGCACAACCTTTCTCATTTCCAGCTCCTACCTTCTTTACATGTCATACCTCACTTGTTAATTTTGTACAACTCTTCTTTTTTTCTCTGCCCCAATCTCCATCACTTTACTTATCTCTCTTGTCAATATTCAGCACAACCTTTCTCATTTCCAGCTCCTACCTTCTTTACATGTCATACCTCACTTGTTAATTTTGTACAACTCTTCTTTTTTTCTCTGCCCAAATCTCCATCACTTTACATATCTCTCTTGTCAATATTCAGCACAACCTTTCTCATTTCCAGCTCCTACCTACTTTACGTGTCATACCTCACTTTTTAATTTTGTACACCTCTTCTTTTTGTCTCTGCCCCAATCTCCATCATTTACATATCTCTCTTGTCAATATTCAGCACAACCTTTCTCATTTCCAGCTCCTACCTTCTTTACATGTCCTACCTCACTTGTTAATTTTGTACACTTCTTCTTTTTTTCACTGCCCCAATCTCCATCACTTTACATACCTCTCTTCTCAATATTCAGCACGACTGTTCTTATTTCCAGCTCCTACCTTCTTTACATGTCATACCTCACTTGTTACTTTTGTGCACCTCTTCTTTTATATTGTACCTCACTCTCCTTCATGTTACATATCTCTCTTATCAATATTCAGCACATCTGTTCTTATTTCCACCTCCTACCTTCTTTACTTGTCATACCTCACTTGGTAATTTTGTGCATCTATTCTTTCATTTTGTACCCTACTCTCCTTCATTTTACGTATCTCTCTTCTCAATATTCTGCACCTCTCTTCTTATATCCAACTCATATCTTCTTTATATTTGCATACCTCACTTCTTGATTTTACGCACCTCTCCTTTTATTTTCTGCGCCATCTTCTTCATTTTACATTCCTCTGTTCTCAATATTCTGCACCTCTCTTCTTATATTCTGCTTCAATCTTCTTTATATATCCGTACCTGACTTGTTAATTTTGTGGATATGTCTTTTTATTTCCTGCCCATATCTTCTTTGTTTTCCATGCCTATCTTCTGTTGCACATCAGATTTCTCCTGTAATTGATTTAAGGTCCTTTTTGTCTTGATTTAACCCATATAAGCGTTAAAACCCTTTTAACAAATAGCTGTCTACAATGGACATTATATGAATAACAAAGAATATTAGGAATGCCACTACTGTTACCCCATATATGATAAGTTATATAGATACATTTCTTTCAATATAATCTGTCCTCTGACTCTTCATATTTCTATATCCTTACTTACACTTTTTACAACTTAAAACACAGGCGAATTGTGACGTTAATATGGCTACCTGCTCTTAACTGTGTCTTTCATGTCCTTTCGCTTTCACTTATGCCTCCCAATTTATCACACTTTATTAATCTCTACACTTCTCTCTATCTCAACTACACTAATAGCTGTTTATGCTAATTTTTTACATTCAGCTTCGTTATCACCTTTCTCATAATTAACTAATTAATTTCACCTATACATGACATAAATACCTTAAAAATTATTAACTATAGAAAACCTGAACCTTGTTGACTATTTCAGTGTAAATAAAACCTATTATTAAACACAAACATATTAGCGCTCGTACCTTAGAACTTTGATTTCACTTGATTTATAACTTGTTCTTAAACAAACAATTCCAGTACCTTCGCAAAGTGCATCCGTTCAAATCCAATTACCCCATATATGAACCCCATATAACATTACACTGTTAAGAAATGCATGAAAGTTCTTTGGGACCAGTTCCTTTGATTCTCAGCAAATAGCTGACTCTCTATAATCTCGTGCAAAGAAAGTTTAGACCTGCAGAAGGTTTCAAATTCATAGCTGGGTGCAATATATTTCCTAATAACTTCACGACCTGTGATTGATCGTCACTTTTCCTATTTAGTTTTATCATTCTGGTGTTTTCTTTCTCTCTTTTTTGTCTCTTTCTGATGTACCTTTTTTTATTTTCTTTCTCTTCTTTTGTCTTCTTCCCTTATATTTTCGACGTCTCTATTAGTTTCTTCTCTCCTTTACCCAACCACCAGATACTCGTATATTTGCATAGCTGGCTCGGTGTCAGAAAGGCCGACCAGATCAGCGATCAAGCATGGCTTGATTGGCCATCAGTTCTATATTCGTTGCAGGAAGAATAATTGGTGTTTGGTTGGCAATCAATCTTCCATCAGATTTGATGACGAGATTTTTGCTGATTTAGTCACTAATCATTGATCAATTGTATGTTGTTTATAGTGCAATTGTAGTAATTTATAGTAGGAAATAGTTAAAGTAGTTAGATATATTGTTCTAAAATGACCTAATAGATTTTTCTAATTATAAAATATTCAAACAACATGAAGAAAAAACGTTGTCTGACGTCATATGGTGAACGACGTAGTGACTCCCGAGATCGGGACCGAAAATTTTTTTTTCTGCTTCACCCAAACACCATCCATATTCTCATTTTCTACTAGATTCACTCTTCGATGTTCAATGAGAGAGCTCTATTATTATGAGAACAATTTGGCCCCTTTCCTAATTTACATGAGGATGCGCCCGCCTTCTCAAGTTCGTAGCAGTGATAACTCGAATTATCCATAACAATGATCGAGTTCACAGGATTACTGGGAATCAGCTGTTCCCGGATCCATTTCGTAACCCTCGTTCTGTCCAGCTTCTCGTTGTAATCCTTGGTCGAATTTGATTTAAAAACCAAAAACGCAAGAGATGCATGCAAATCCTTTTTCGCTGCCTGCGTGTGTCACAATCCTAGAACGTTTCCCAATTGGAAACTTAAGACGTGTCTGAATAATGCGTCTTTATCAAAATCGTCGATTTTCGTTTTTGGCCACTCGTGAGGCCGCTTTTTCCGCAGAAAATTTCAACTCTCTCCTTTTATTTAATAATTTTGGATAGAATTTTAATTCTAGTGGCCTTAACAGTCCTCTCAAAAACTTTACTCACTGAAATTGTAGGTTTTATTATCTTCGAATTCTTTCTCAAAATATTTGTACATATGGAATGAATAGCATTGTCTCTTGCACCAATCACAGGCTATAAAGCACAAATCAGTAGCACACTCACTACACTGTGTCCGAACGTAACCATAGTCTACACAGCAACTAAACACAGAACATTGCAAAAGCTCGTTTCGGAAAAGAGAAAATGACCAGGGAGAAAGAAGGAAAAGTTGACGAAATATTGTATATTTTTATACGGGTGAAACAGCCCCTCAACTTTTGTCACCATTTACTAGTTTGGCGGGAAAGCTTCTTTGACTCGTGAAAACAATCAGGAGTACCCTAATAGTAGCATTCGTAGAATGCAATGCAACCTTAGCTACACCAGGCTTTGTTAATTGCATAAACAACATGTGATGATGTTACCATGGTATTTGGAACCCAAGATTTACCTGAAACTATCAGCGACCAGTAATTTTTATTGATCAATGCATTATAAATGACGATATAATATAAGATTCAGCTTCGTGATCTACGGTCAGCATTCGTGACTACCAATCTTATCACGGGTTCGACTCTCGTCCTGAGCCTGAACATTTCCGACCTTGCGTAGCTGCTTGACATAAATTTTGTGATTTTTTTCGATTCGAATACGGAAATGTGTTTTTAAAACGAGTACCCAAGAATTAGAAGCACGCAACTTAACGTTTTCCATTGAAGATGCAATATTTAGAGCACGTTCACGCAGATCTTGTCATACATTTCTTTAGTTTTCCATGCTTCCACGAAACGGTTTTACAATTTTTTCCACAATTTATTCAATTAGTGCCAGAAACTTCCTCCTGTTCAATTTGTCACTTCTATGTATTCAATCATTTCATTCACAGATTTCCGTCGCCCCCCAATTCCTTCTTCTCTTGAGCTTCATTGTTTCTTCAACCACTCTTTCCAACACAGTTTCACTTCCATGTAGGCCTATATACTTGTATTATGGACGTAACATAAATAAGTGCTTTACGTACTGTACCTAGAGAATACCGTAACTTTTCTTTTCTTTTTCATTTAGCCACAGATTCACTGTGTTTTGTTTGTACTGTGTACAGACGTTGAATTCCTTGCTAGACTTCTTTGGAAGAATAGGCTCATAACTTGATTATGATGATTCTGTTTCTTCTTTTTCATCAGTAGACGAATCTGTAGCTAATTGAACATCACCTTCTCTATCACAATCTGAATCACTCTCATCTCTTTGTATGTCGAGCGTTGAGGATGTTTCGATAGTGATATGCGAAGCCAATTCATAAGATTAAAAAACTGCATTTTCGTTGACCTTGTGTTTCTAAAATCGTGAATCTTCACTTGAAACTGTTTTTATTTTTAAAGTTCTTTGTATAAAAAATAACACATTCACTGGGCTTACAAATTCACTGACCGCAAACATCATGTACAACACAATAAATATTTAATACGTTATACGGCTGCATAGCACTGACAGTGAGACATTTGTGGAACTAGGTTCGACCCATGATCACATATACAGAGTGTCCCATTTATCTTGTGTACCTATTATAACTTTTTTTGTTTGGATAGGTATTGGAATTTTTGTTTTTGAGCGTTATGTTAGAACGAGGGGCTTACTTGAGTGTGGAGATTTGGTGCATGTAACTATATTATGGTACAAGATACACATGACGTCATCAATTTTTCAAATAGTACTACATACCTTAATCATGTTACATTGATTACACATTAAGACGAGTTCAAAAATGTATCACAATGTCACCTTTCTAATCAATAACAACAAAACGAAACAAAAACGTACTTCCAATGTAATAATGTTATGCTTTGAGGGTCACAGAAGATGTTCCAAGTGGTGACCATTCACATTAATGCACATTCGAAGGCGTTCCCCGAAATACCGTATGACTGCCCGGCATGTTGCTGGCTGAATGGACACACAAGCCTGTTGAATGCGTTGCTGCATGTCGTCTGTGTTGTCAGAATGTTCTGGTACACACTTTCCTTTACAGTTCCGCACAGGAAGAAGTCGAGTGGCGACAGGTGCGGAGAGCTTGCAGGCTACTATACGAGGATTGTGGCATCGACAGTTGTGGTTTTACATGTTAAGACAGCAAACACACAACACACGACGTGTACGGACGTCAGGCGTCTTTCATGTTGTGTAAGTTAATGCACAAGATGAATGGGACTCCACAACAAACGGCACATTCTGATGGCATTCATTTTGCATTTTGTTGTTGTTATTGGTTGGGAAGGTGACACTGTGATACATTTTTAACTCGTCTTAATGTGTGTAATCAATGTAACATGATTAATGTATGTAGTGCTATTTGAAAAATTGATGACGTCACCTGTATCTTGTATCATAATGTAGTTACATGCACCAGATCTCTACACTCATGTTAGCCCCTCGTTCTAACATAACTCTCAAAAACAAAAATTCCAATATCTATCCAAAGAAAGAATTATAATAGGTGCACTAGATAAATGGGACACCCTGTATATCAGATTGGCCATTCACATTTTATGAAGCGGCAACATAAAAGGAGAACAACCACCAGATTCTCCACCGTCGAAGAGGCATTGTTTGGTAACGACCGCTAGATGGAAGTACAATTGCTCCACGGAATTTCATAAGGATCATAACGTGGCTTCGTTTGCGGTCGCTAGAAGGCAGCACAGTCAAATTGATAAAAGCCATCCTTAGGCTGATCAATCTGTTATATTATATGACGAAACAAATCCGCTATAGTGGAAGAAAACAGCGAGCTGGGAACTCGCCTGTGCATCCGCAAACTTACTAGAATACGCAACGCAACGTCAACATTCATAACTAGGGACCGGATTTTTATTATATTCCTTTCAAACTAACCGTATATAAATAACTAAGCTTTGCGAGTCTTGTAATTACCACCAATATAAAATTTGATACTACGTATTTTTACATATTTACCCCACATTACATATTATAGCTTAATATTATACAAATCTACATATTTAGGAGTTTTATTCATTTTTACTTCTCTGAAAAGAAAAAGAAAACTTCTGCTGGGGAAGTTTACAATTTGAAATACACAGATTTAAAAAGCCTTTTTACCTACCCAAGAAAGGATATATTTCGGGACGAAACATAACGTCCTTAATTCCAGGAAGTAATAGAGGCACTCACTCCATACCGCCCACTGTAAATATGAGTGAAAAAAGGCAGTCTCCCTCACACAACTACCTTGTATTGTAAAAATCACTCAGAAAGTAGGTAGCGTTGCTTTCATGCGGTGGAGGACGACATGATTTTTCTCGAACTATAATTGTTCTGCACACGTCTTAACAAGCCGTTCCCATGCAGTTTGTAACCTTACCCACCCTCTTCCTAATTTTTCCAGGGGAAAACCTGTGTCAAGTCTGACATGAGACTTTCAGATTATTGCTTGACTTCTTTATTTTAAATTTAGTGTACCTATAAGGAAATGGGATTTTCCGAGCAATTAGAAAGTATGGTTCTCGGCTTGAATAATCCTACCCTTCTGAATAAGACAGGAATGTCACTTTTCAAACAACACTAACTGAAATGGCCCTGTATCTTCAACCCTAACGACAAAAATAAAATCATGGATTGCAATGGACGGAACTTTCACTACAGATGGAAAAATAGTAATGTGTCAAGTGTGCGGTAAAAAAGTCGGGTGCTCTATGAAATCACAACTGGAGAGTCTTACCTATCCTACATCTGTCAGATATTGATATTAACTATTTTCATGATTTTACATATTTTTGTACATATTCAGCTTATTTTTCTTACATAAATATGTACATATTTCACACGTTGATATTACATAAAAATCAGGTCCCTATTCATAACATTCTTTAATAATTGATTTCACCCTTTAGGCAAGTTCGAATATAATGCCCTTGTATTAATAGAAAAACATGTTACCTGTATCCAAAATGTCTCTGATCCTCTCAGATATGAAAAGCAGGATTTGTGTTAATTTCTTGCATCTTGTTATGACATTAAAGTGTGTGTGTCTAAGATCTTCGTGGCGTTTAAGCGACTATACAACTGCAATTAACACTTCAGAATTTTTAAATCGCCGCTGAAAGAAAGAAAGATTACAACTCATTAATTTGTTGCCCTATAATGGTTGCCATGTAACTACTGATTAATTCATGCTAATTATTATGGACAATAAGAAACACTAGTTGTTGGTAATGAAGCCATTTTTCACATCTCCACGAATGTTCATTGACACAACTTGAGAATATGGACTCATGAAAATACATAAGCTATTGTTGACAATAAACATAATTGGTGGAACAAATCGGAAATCGAACCCACGCCCCAAACGTAGCTTCGGATCGCCTCGGTGACTGACATACGCTGCACATTGTGCAATTTTCTCAGTCTAGGTGGACAAAAATCAAATTTCGACTTGTTAAGTTAGGCGTAGAAGAATATGAATTCACGTTCTTTAACATTTGAAGAATGCTTTGAGGGATAGCTTTTACTGTTTTATCAGCGGCAAGCTATTTTTAGAACGGTATGAACAACGAGTTCTTTCTAACACGTCTCGCTCCGGTTCAGTTATAGACAGAGAGGCTTCCTATGTGGGTAAGTGCCAATTGTTAGTGATTTATTGTGTTGTGAGACATTAAATCTGTTCAGACAAGTACGTTCTTACTAATGTAACTTCATTTTCAAATTTTCAAAGTATTTTTCTTGTTACAGTACGGTTTAAATATTACAATTGAAAAATACCGTTTTTAAAGTTCTTCAAATATAATGTGAATTTTAGTGTAGTAGGTCACGTCCGGTTACAGCAATTCTTTTACCATTTAATACTGCATCATTTAGAGTGTTGAATCCTTGTTTTAAAGTTTGCGCGTTCTTGCGCATTTTTCAGTAATTAATTTTTTCATTGGTGGGGCATACGGTAATGCGGCAGCAACTGTTTCAAGTGTGGCGTAACAGCAAAAAAAGAGTAATGGAATAAGGAAGTTTTTAATCATTGTGTGAGTGTTTAGGCCTGCAAAATTGTCTACATGACATCGAACATCAGGATAAAAATACATTGGCCACACTTTTATAAAATCTTATCAACTCACCGTGGATCAAAACGCAAATCTAGTATTTGAACAAAATTAATAACTTCTCTGCATTCTAACAGATTTTTATAAAACTTTGTACACTCATACAGGTGGCACATATTTTTTTGTACAAACTCTGATTACGTTCGCATAAGAAAAACTACCCCTTTATAGCGAGTGCATTTAAACAAAGTTAATAACTTCTCTCCTATATAACACATTTCTATGAATCATCATAGAGAGATTGGAGGTCGCTTATATTTTTTGTTTACGAAGTCTGATTATGTTTCTATAAGAGGAACTGCACCTTTATAGTTGTGAATTTAAACAAAATTAGTAACTTCTCTCTTATATAATATATTTTTATGAAACTTTGTACAATAATTAGGCCTACAGGTAGCATACAGATGTAATAAAAGTTTGTATACGAAAAATACATGCTACCTGTAAGTCGTGTACAAAGTTTCATAAAAATCTTTTAAGTAGGAAAGAAGTTAATTTTGTGTAAATGCTCCTTTTATAAAGGAGTAGTTCGTCTTATGGAACCGTAAATATAGTTTGTACACAGAAAATATTTGCTACTTATAATTTCCGTACAATATTTCATAAAAATCTGTTGGACAGGAGAGAAGTTATTAATTTTGTCTAAAATTATCCCTTATAAAGGGGTAGTTTCCTCTTACTCAAACGTAATCAAAGTTTGTACACAAAATATATGTGCTATCTATAAGATCTGTACAAATTTTCATAACAATCCGTTGAAATCCAGAGAAGTTATTAATTTTGTCCATCTATGTAGATTAGCATTTTTGCGCACTATGCACATGTAGCTATTCGTAGAATACAGCGCAAACTTACAAACACCAATCCTTTGCTAATATCATAAACATCAGGCCATGTTATCTATCAATGCTATTAAAATGACGAAATAATAAGCAGATCCTGTAAGATAAGGTCTTCGTAGTCTAAGATCAGCAGTCATGACTACAAATCACGAAATCCTGAGTTCGACTCTCGTCCTGAGCATGGAAATTTGTTATTAAAGAGACTATTTAATTCTTCCGCTCGAAAAGATCTGTCAGCTAAGTAAGTGTAAATAAAAGTATTTCTGTAGACAGGAGTACCTCAGTGATCAAGTAAATGTTTTCGAAATGCGACGTAGGTCTGAAGTGTGGTAACTTTAATGTTCAAAGACCACCAACAAGGAGGAAGCCAAATGCAAATATTGCGTATCGATTTACCGTAACGCAGTAGCAACTGTTATTGCTTCAAAATTGTAAGTAAATGAACTGGACTTGAATTCAAAATTATGATGAAGGTAATTCGAACATCAAATCAAATTATATAGCTGAGATTGAAAATAAAACAAAACTCACTATAATTATGAGACTTTTATAATCAAACACTTTTTTCCACGATCCAAATTTATACCAATATACCTACATTTTTAACGTTGGTGTCCTATTTCAGATTAAATTATATTCACGATTAGTTCGTGTAATTTAAGTTATAGGCTGAATGTGCTTTTTCGAAGAGAAACTCTTAATATACAATCATTCAAATAATTTCAGAATCTCAACGGATTCCAGAAACATTGTATTTCAGAAAAATGTGTTTATAGTAAGGGAAAAGTAATATAGAAAAAAATGTATGTGATTGTTTAAGATAAGAAACACAGCTTAAGAGGGACGGATGCACAGATATAGAATCGTGTTCAAATTCTTATAACTTTGAAAGGAATTTATTTTTTTACCGGACTACCTGACGTATAAAATGATTTACACTTCCACCCAAATTTTCCTAAAAATACAGTTTATAACATTGTGCTATTTTAACAGCCGTTTTAAACGTTTTAACAGTGATTATGTTGGTTCTAATATATGTTTTTGTTATATTTTAAATTTAATATAAATAAAATATGAGCCGTCTTTGGAATGGAGAAGTGTATATGTACAATACCAGAACCATACCATAGCTTATTATTACATTATGAAGCCACTACATAAATTACGGTATAACTAAAGTTAATGATGACTTGAATTCAATATCCATATGGTCGAAAACGCACGGACTTAATCTAAATGCAAGTAAATCGCAGGCTATCTTAATAGAACATCAAAGATCGAAGTGTGACAAACAAAATTTGCCACCGATAATTGTAAATAATACTGATATTCCATACAGCTCGACTGTGAAGAACCTTGGCATTTATATGGATTGTCACCTGGAATGGAATGAACAAGTGAATCACACTTCCAAAAAATTGTTTTCTATTATTCACTCATTAAAGCGACTGAAGCACTTTCTGCCTGATAAATTAAAATTAATCCTTGTAGAAACACTCGTGATGCCACACTTCGACTACTGCGATATTATATGAAGTAACCTAAATGCAAATTTGAGCAGCAGGCTACAATGCGTGCGTCCGTTATATTTGTAATATTCGTAAGACATGATCATGTTTCCCCGTCTTTCCAAACTCTGTCTTGGCTAAGTCTAAGCGATCGACGAGCACTGCATTCTCTTGTTCTCTTATTTCAAATTCTGCGCACCGCTACCCCAATCTATTTGGCTTCTCGTTTTCAAAATTTATCCGCATATCATAAGCTAAGTACCAGGGCTCATCATAACAATTTACTCATTATACCCTACCATAAGACATCGTTATATTCTTCATCTTATACAGTTTCAGTTGCTAGAAATTGGAACTCGCTACCGAGTGATGTAAGGGGTTGTTGGACAATAACTTCATTTAGGTCAAAATTACATAAATTCTTACTTAACAAATTAACTGCTGATTAATATTTATTACATATAATGAAACTAACATCTGTCCATCCTTATTATCATTAATGTCTCTAAATAGATTTACAAAACCTCTAATGGCAATTACATTAATATTCTCATTATAGAAATATATTTTAGATATATATTTTTTTTTCTCCCTGTAACATAGTTCTAGTAAGCTTATATTAAATTAATTTTCATAATTTATTAGCTATCTCAAATCTCAAATTAATTGTAAATTGAATTAAATTAGCTCATGAATTTACTACTTTACCTTATAGGCTTATCTAAGTTTAAATAAATATTTAGTCTACTAGTCGTTAACTTAACTGAAGAATATTGCTGGAGAAGCTTTTAAGTGTAGTGTAAATATTCGTAATTTAAATATGTATTGTATTGATTAAGGCTGGTTGAGTGGAAGAGAAGGCCTTATTGCCTTAACTCTGCCAGCGAAAATAAAACATTATTATCATTAACATTATATTCATTGCAGTCCAAATACCTGTAAATAAAATTTAATTGCCCTACATTTAGTAGTTGTTGAGAAAAATTGGTACAACAAACTAAAAAATAGTACTTTTCGGAGGTGTTCGATTCAAGACACAAACTTATGTTATAAAGGGGCACAGTGATCTGGCATTTATATAAATTTTTAGGAGAACTTATTCTTCATCTGAAGACAGGGCGACTTCCTGGTCGCGCTATATTGCGGACTGGTTTTCATAATTTTGGAACTACATTTCATTGAATTTCACTTCGAATTATCACAAAAATCTTACTACAGACAATATTTTTTACACTCCGTTGTATAGGTATATTAAGAGAACGCGCAAAAAGTTCGAATTATCCACGATTTGGAATTAAAAACGATCGAATTAAACAAGTTGGACTGTAGTACCCAAGGATTATTAGATAAACCATGTTACCTGTGTCCAGAATGGCTCTCATCCCTTCATAACTGATGATCAGCGTTTGTTGTAATTTCCTGTCTTCTTTAAACAGTAAACTATATCTCTGAGGTTTCCTTGACATTTAAGCGATTACACAACTGCAATTAAACACGTCAGAATTTTTAAGCCACAACTAAAAGAAAGAACGATTCCAACTCTCCAATTTGGTGTCTGATCATGGTTGCCATGTTACGTACTTTTCGATTCTTGCTAATAGTTATTGACAATGACAAAAGACTCTCAATTCCAGACGCGAACGTGGAAATTTTCAAGAGTTATTTGGGTGCAGGCTTTTTCATTTTTCATCTAAACCGCTGGCTATGTCTCGGAAAATGTGGACGTAATAATTGTAATAATAATGATAATATCGATAATTATTATGATGATGCTAGCGGTAGTAACAATAGTGGTAAATAATAATATAATAGTTCTTCTTTTATATGTTTCGCACCAACGATTTTTTTACACACGTGTGTGTTTGTGTGTGTGTGTGTGTGTGTGTGCGTGCGTGCGTTTTTTTTAGATAAAAGAAAAACCGGCTGCCATGAGCTAATTCCTCTCCGATACTTCGGTTGTAGGTATTCGTGAGAGCTTAGGTTTACATGTGAAAGAATATCTTTGCGGGAAGGGTTTGGCAGCCAATCGTCTGAGAGGAAATTTCGTGGCTGGACTGCGCATTAGGCCCGTAACACACTTGCAGAGTTTTCGCCAGCGAGAAATGTGTTGCGAGAAAGAGGCGAAGAGCCTTCCTCCACACACTTGGCGAGTTCTCGCTATCACAGATCACATCTCGCTATGATCATCTATGCACTGCCTTCATGCAGAAAACATTTTTTTTTATTATAGTAATCACTCGTTGGGGGAAATATTATAGGTTATGTATTTATGTTTATTGTCGTTTAAATGTACCGGTATAACCTGTAAGTATATTGTCGTACTTTACAAATTACGTACGAACGCTTTGTTGAATCTGAGTATTCAGATGATGAGTAAATGGAGTTACATGAATATATTTTGTTCACGAAAGAAGAAGTAGGCCTAAAATTAAAGCCAGAAATATCTGAAAATCACATTATATCTTAAGAAAATAAGGGCGAGTTTTGGACACTGGTTTCGTTTTGAATGATGATACGTTTAAGCGTTGTTTCAGGTTCAATGGAACACAGTTTTTTTTTTTGCCATTCATGATATGATAGAGAATTCTTTGCTATATTCTGATTAAAATTACGTAAACTGTTAAGACATATAGATACATTATTTCAAATGTTTAATCAATACTATTAAATCTCATCAAAATCAAATGTAGCCCTATTTATTTTCAGATAAACTGATATTTGTTCCAGATTTCTTCTTTAAGTTTCGTGTTTTTATAGTTTTCATCCCGTGTATCATATAAATAGGTCTACGGGTGACATCGTAAAAGTTTGATAAGATTCTGATGCATCTTTCCTCATTTTCAAATAAAAACAATACAATTCATCGCCACCTGTGATATCTTTTTCTACATTCAATCGTCATAAAGAGTATAAATGTCAAACATCTTTGATAAATGTGTCAAGAAAATTCGCTGAGCTACCGATTCTAGCGAGAAACTCGCGCGAGGTTTTTGCCTCGAGCGAGAAATCTCTTCCAGTGTGTGGACGTCCATTTGAATACACGTTATCAATGTTTTAATTTTTATATGATATGATATGATATGATATGATATGATATGATATGATATGATATGATATGATATGATATGATATGATATGATATGATATGATATGATATGATATGATATGATATGATATGATATATGACCATAAATTATACAACTTAAAATGTTTCTCAGGTACATTATCTTAGAGTATCTATTCGATATTTATATTGGATTATAAGTTATTATAGTACATTTAGTAATATATAATTTTAAATTATACAAATATTGTGATATACTATATTATGATATATCATAACATTATGATATATCATAACATATTACTTGTATAATTTAAAATTATATATTTTTAAATGAAGGGTACACGGGAATAACGATCAACGTCCATTTTAGGAAGTTTCGAGAAAAACGAATTTTAAAGTTTAAGTACTTAGTACTTTGTTATGTGTGTATTTAACAGAAATTGACGTAGTGGAATGTCAAGAACGATGATTTCTTATTATTAGCTAGACCACATGATAGTACTTCATTTCCACTATAAGATAGCATTATTAACTCAATTTCGATTTTTGATGGACCTTGATCGTTTTTCCCGTGTACCCTTCAAATGTATAATAACTTATAATGCAATTTAAATATCAAATAGATATTCTAATATAATGTACCTGAGAAACATTTTCTTTAAGTTGTATTAATTTATGGCATTCATTACCAACATATTTGTCATATTCAGTAGCATGTTGTAAAGAATAATGTCGTTGGATATTGAACTTCTTAATAAGTTGGAGTGTTTTATGCCAAATTAAACACTTTGCTAATCCACTGCTCTCTACCAAAAAGAACTCCTCGTCCCATGATACATTAAAAGCATTGGGAATAGCGGGACGCTTTAGTGTATGAGCGGAAGCTCCGTCTTCAAAGTTCGCCATCATACTGCAGAGCCACCACTGCACCGACACTGAATGACGTACAGCATGCATACGTCACAGCGCCCGCAAGACCCGCTCTTAAAGCACACAGCGCTCATTTCTCGGAATCACGTAACGTGCCCAGCCGTGTCCTAGTTCTGCGTTGCTTCATCCACCAGCTTCATTTATTGCTCATACAATTAGAGCAATGTCTGAAGATAGCTCTTCTTTGATATTTGTGAGCAACTGTGTGTTCTTCACGAAAAACCTTGCTGAAATTTATGAACGCAATCTTTGAAAAGGTTAATGACACAATGATGGACAGGTCACCTTCAGTCACTTTAAGTTGAAAAATCTGAAAAATACCATGTTTCTTTTCTACCCTTCTCAGTTTCTTAGTCACCAGCATAGTGTGATAATTTGGAACTCAGAAAATAGAGGCACTTATTTTGCTTAATGAGATATCGCACTCCCTGTAAAATAGTGTTGTAATTGGAAAATTGTGATTTGTAAAGCTATAGGCTACTATTTCCTAGCAAAATACTCCAATGATATATTTTTAAAAATATGTAGCAAAACTTTGATAATTTACTATTTTATTATTAGAATTTCATACCTCCAACTTGAAAACAGTGTTTAAAATAATTTAAGAAAGCAATATGTGTTTTTCAACATACAGAAGTATTTTACTGGGTGTGTGATATGCAATCTCAGCTTTTGTTTTTTTACTGAAGCCATGCCATGTGTAAAGTGCTAGGGTATTTTGACTCTGCAAGAAAAAAAAACATTAACCTTTCTTTATTCGCGTGCAGAATTCTGTTCCGCATTAAACTATTCCCCTTAATATTTCCGTTATCTTCAACTGCAGCCTTTCGATCTCTTGCCTAGCTGCCTTTTCATTGCTACAATACAAACTTGTATTCTGTCCCCAACTGTTAGGGAGCACTGGACATTTTATTTCAAGAGTGTAATTTGTGGAGAATAATTCAGCACTTGACTAAATAAAGTCGCCCATTTAATTGGCGTAATTTCGACATGTATCGAGATTTTAAGGTTTCACAGTTTATGTTACAAACAATACAAACTGTTTTATTTCATTGTTGCGTTTCGGGGACAATAATAATTGAGCATCTATGGGTCTACTAATTTTTTTTAAATTTTGTGTGTGTGTGTGTGTGTGTGTGTGTGTGCGCTTGTGCATGTGTGTGCGTAGTGCTGTCATGGAAGCCCTAAGTGGCCATACATTGTATGGGAACCTACAATTTTTTTAATTAATCGTATGGGGAAAAGAAAATTTTGCTTGTATGGAGCCATACAGCATATGGGTGCCTAAGTTTTGTACAGATCTTGGATCATTTCTTGCTGTTCCTAATGTATTTTGATGTTTATAAACAAAAACTGTCCTTCTCTGCAGCACTCGAATCCAGAATTATATAAAGTAATGGTTGAAAAACAACAAGCGCTGCAAATACACACTCCAAGATTCATTGAGACAGGTATGCATCCACGGTGGGGCTACATGGTGTACTTTTTAAATCAAGCTTGTTGTACAATTAAAATTTAAAGGAAAAGAATTTCTTTACTTCTTCTTTAGTATTAAAAATACCATTGAATGACAGTCGGAGAGATAGAGAGAGAGAGAGAGAGAGAGAGAGAGAGAGAAGAGTAAAATATATTTCAAGGGAGAAAACAAGGGATATGGCGTAAGGCCAAGAGAAAAATCACCATAACAGTACCGTATGTATGTATGTATGTATGTATGTATGTATGTATGTATGTATGCACTCACTTTCTCTCTCATATCGAATTATGCACACTTCATCCCCCTATTATTTATTCGCTCGTTTTCATACTCTCTCTCGGTATCATATTATTAATACTCGATCACAAAGCGATAACACTCTAGAAATTCCACTTCACACATCATCTCTGTATTCCTCATCTTTCACTGTTGCTACCTCTCGTCACTGGAACTGTCTGTCGCCTGAAGTCAAGGGCTGCCGAACATTGAAATCTTTCAAATCCAAGTTAGAAAATTATCTTATGACGAGTTGCCAAACTAACTTACTTTTATGACAAGTGTTGGATTGCATGTTTCCACGTATTCCCATTTTTTTTTCTTTTTATGTTCTAGTGATATTTAACTGATTTTATATTTTTGTTTTCATATTTTCCGATAATGGTATATCTATAATGTGATAAGTTGAGCTATATATAATCATAATTTTCCTTACTGTGTGTACTTAAAAATATTATATTCATTGTATGCTTTGTACTGCACTATTTTATTACTATTATTATTATTATTATTATTATTATTATTATTATTACTATTCTTATTTTTATCATTATTATTATTATTATTATTATTATTATCAATAATTGTCTTAATTTTTTATACTTTGTATGTCTCATTTATTTTGACCTGCTGCTCACATTTTATTATGCTTTTCCTTTCTTTCTGTATGTTATATATTATGTCTGATTTCTACTTACTTGTTGTTTACATTTATTATTATTATTATTATTATTATTATTATTATTATTATTATTATCTTATTCAGTTTTGTGTGTAAAATTGAAGTGTACTTTGTAAATTTGTAATGTTTTTTGTAACGCAGTTTTACTCCTGTTTGAGTGTTAGAGAAGGCCGTATGGCCTTAACTCTGCCAGGTTAAATAAATCATTATTATTATTATTATTATCATTATTATTATTATTATTATTATTATTATGTATATAATAACCCTGAATGGATTATCTATATATTTTGGCATCTTTCTCATCTCAACCACAACCAGAGTCATTTCCTTCCCTGCATATCTGTATCCGTTTATGTTGTAGAAGAAAAAATGGTCACGAGAACATTAAGATGTAGGCCTGTGAAGTAGAAACCTCATTCTGTTATTCGTATTTCTCATTCTGTTTGTGATTTCTTGTTATGTTTGTACGTTTCTGTTTGTGTTTCATGTAGTCCTTGTCTAAATTTGCATATTACATACAAATTTATGCCCAAATGTTTCTCATTACTTACTATTAAGTTATATGTGACACTAATCCACCAATAAGAATAAGAAGACGATTACGACATGTTACATAGTTCAAATAAAATGTAGGTGATTTTTTTCTAATTATTATTGATTTATTAAAAATGGATATTTTATTAAAATATTAGATGTTTAGAATTTATTAATACTTTGTAATAAACTTAGTAAAGGAAATGAACTTATTAAAACTAATACGGTACAACAAATAATAAAAAATAATCATGTTACTTTAATTATTACGGCACTTTTGCCTATTATTATTCTGCAGGACAAAATTCCGCAAATGACTAAATACAGAAATCTGGGCGCGTGACTAATGCAGGGTTAATATTGAAGCAGTTCTGGGACTAGTTAATTGTGTTCATAGGGAGTTACAGGAAATAAGAAATGACTCCATATTCACAAGCTTGTTAGAGACTGACCCCCCTCCTCCAAAAAAATCTTAAAATGGAATTAACAATACCACAATCAAGGAAACGCAGTAGTACAGTGCTCCAAAAGTATATACGGCAATATTAACTTATAGTCTACTGATTGAAATTCTGGCTCGTATGTACAGTAAGTGCATCTATTATCAGGTAGTGCATCTCACTTGACAATATGTGTCAGAGGAAGAACAAATTGTTCGTATGTATCTTAAGTCTGATTAGTAAAATATGTTACTGGTCGGTGAGGGGGAAAGGAACTGGCCACCCACTTATCTCCTGCCTTAGTTGCCTCATGAGTGATGCCTTATTAATGTCACTTGTGAGGTTCCAATCTGTCTTCGGACAGTTGACGAAACAATTAAGTTATAAAGACATCAATAAGGAGACGGATTTGGATAAATTTGTTTTAAATTTTGCAAGAAAAAAAATGAGAAAACTTTTGCTAATGTATCATTACTTTTTTCAATGTAATATTGCAAAATACATTTGTTTTAATGAACAGTTTCCATACTTATCCTGTGTATTAATTTTTTTACATTTTATGTTTTTATTAATTTGTTTCCTTCAGTTTGATTTCAATTTACTTACTTTTTAGTATTGTTCAGGGGATCATTATCTCTTTTTATGCTCGACCATGACGAAATGTAGTAATTATACACCTGGTAGCAGACCTTTAATGCATGTCTTTAAAGTACACCTACTCATTAAAGGTCAGGTCTTTCAGCCAATGACGACTCAGGTTACAACTGTTCAGCCAACGACAGGTCAGCTTTCTAACGTTATAAAACCGCAAGTATCGATTATTCTCGGATATGCAATCGAAAGAGAATTAGCGAAAAGTCACGGAGGCTGGAAATACAATACTGTCGCAGAAGGTTATGTTCTGTTACTATAATAATTAGCGTTAATTGTAAATAATATTCAAATAAATTCAATTTGTCATCTCGTTTTTCAATGTCTAATTTAATTTCAATGTTGTCTCTGTAGGTTCTTATGGCCTAGCAAGGTCAATGTGGACATCTATTCCTCGGAAAAAAATCAATACTTTCGCGTCTGCGCACATCTCACAACATACGGGACATTGCTAAAAAATTAATAATATCAAGTTAGAAATATGGTCGAGCATAAAAAGTCGTATGAAACTCGCCTATAATGGTAATTAAGAAGCTCGTATGAAAATTATGAAACTCGCTTGCGCTCGTTTCATAAATATCCATACTCACTTCTTAATTACCTTCATTATAGGCTCGTTGCATAATGTACTATTATTTATTACTTTTAAAGTATATTTCATAATAATACAGGATGAATGCATGTCCCCTAATGGAAAATAACTGATTCACAATCTCAAATCTGCCAGTGACTGTCAGTGCAGTCAGGAAGCATATGACTGTACTGTATGGTTGTGGCTCTGTCCAGCACAACTGTGTGAAAATATGTACAGGGACATCATTTTATTTTTACTTCAATTCTTATTGTACCTGAGTTTTTGAATGTACTTCACTCCCACCCCTTCTACTAATGAAGTTCAACCGTCTTCCACACAGATCCAAGACCGCATATACAGTCATAGTAGCCTTACGGTCATAGTAAACAGTACGTTCCAAAAATATGTTCGCGTTTTCTAGTGACGAAAAAGCTTTCAGTATTGAATCATTTTCGCACAGGTACTGTCGTCCATTTGCCTACGTCGTATCCCGGTTTCCCCCACCAGCTTTTATTCGCCACCTAGTGGCTGGGCTGTCTTAGCTCTTTTCTGAGAACATTAATTTCTGTTAGGAATTGGACATCTACGTAATATTATACGACTGTTTAAAATAACTTAAGTAAAAGGGCCTCGTTAAGTAATTAACTGTCACGTGATTTCCTCCCTTTCTACGACCCTACGACATAGGACGGACAGTAGATAGTATGTCTGAGTAATTTTATCTTTTCGGATCGGGCAGAAATGAAGATTGAATTTACAGTACGTAAGGTACTCTTTTATAGAGTAGGTACAGAATTATTTCAACATGAGTGACTAGTACGAAGGACGAAACTGGTAATTTGGATTAGGTACAATAGTCTATAATGCGATAATATGCACATTAGAACGGAAGCCTGTATCGAAATGAACGGCCACCATTTTCAAAAATGTGTTTAAATATCCATATTATGATTATAATTTTTCAATTTCACTTCATTCTCTATATTGTACGCTAATGTGCTGTAGACAGTATAATATACACTGCATAATGAATACGTCCACATGGACAGCTCAGTTCGTGAGTAAAAACAGTCATTGTTAATACTGCACTGTATTTTGATTAAACAAAAACCTAATGAAAATGATCAAATTCAAAAGCGCGATATTTCTTAGTTTACGTAAATGGATGAACTACTTTTCTTCCCTCCTATACCTAGTAAAGTGATTTGTATATTACGCCAGTATCATCGAAAGTCGTGGAAGGGGATAGCAAACGGCGTTGACGCAGAGGTATAGCCAGGTTAATATTAAAAATGTTAGTAAAAATGAAATGATGTCCCTGTATAAATGTTTAACATCCCTAAGATGTTATCATATGTCCGTAGCCAGCTCTTTAAATATGGGGGAGGGGGGATAAGTAATGTGTCACATTTTCTATAACACTCTATTATTTATTGTTTACCTTTTACTCTGATAGGGTTGAGGTCTTCTCTTTCACCCGACCAGAAGCGTCAAAATCAATCACAACGGGATTACATACTGGTACAAAAATGATTAAACGAGAAAATTGAATATGATGCCTAACGAAAGCGAAGGAAAAAATGTTCTAGAAGTGCACTGCTTAAGCAGTGGGTTGAAGGACACGCAACTTTAGTAACTGTTCGTGTTTCGATATTCTTAGGTATAACAGAAAAGCCAGCAATAATAGTTAATTACAATTTTTTTTATTTAAGAGTGCATATTTTATTTTTTGTGGATAGGCCTATATCGTGGTTTTTAAGTGCATACATGCATGTATATTTTGCCATTTTTTTGGTGTATATGAACAGTAGCGGCTGGTGGTCAAAATAATGAGTGTGCTACAATCTCTATATCGGCCTACTGTGTACACTTATATGCATTTATCTTAATTTGAGACTCGCCTAGTGACGAAATATGGAGTTCCTTCCTACTGTAGAACTTGTCAATTACCCTGGTGTTAAACGTTAAATCCCTCCATCCTGGACATTATAGGCCTACTCTTTTCTATTGACAGTATTGCAAGAGGAGTGAGGCGATCCTGGGACATAGTGTTCCTTAAAAACGTTTTTATGCGTTTCAAGCAAGAAAAACATCTTTCTGGCTCAGCAGTGGTCATTGGTGTTGTAACCAAAATATTTAAAAACTTCGTTACTTCACAGAATGGATCCCGTGAATTGTTGGAGACTGTGTTTTGTAACAATTGAACAGCCATCTATATTTCGGAAGTCGGATCTTCCGTATAGAACTCCAAGTTGTGTCTTTAACATTCTCTTGTTCAGTACAGTATAGCTGTTGACAGCAACTTCAAGTTCGCGTTCAGGAAAATTATGCAAAAAATTGTCAAAAATATTCGCTGTTTAACAATTTTGTTGCGTCTAGGTACCTTAAAGATTGGAAACGATGAGTAGTTTCCTGAATTATACGGTTACATACCTCCTTGGCATCAATTTTCTGGGATTCAATTTTCCGTCGCTTGCTGATTGATTCAGGAGGAACCTAAAAAAACTGGTAGATGGCAGCAGCAGTCGAACATTTGAATTACCAAATACATTGTACATAGTTCCGAGTTCCTCCACAAACAAGCATTCTTTCCTTACGCTTTACTTTTGCAATCTCCAAGCTGTGTTGTGCTGAAGCTGACTACAGCACTTCCCCGTGTAAATATAGCCAATCAGAGCAGTTATTTCAGCTTAGCACATGCGCATTAACTGTCTACATTCTCATGTAAGTTTTGAGTAGCACAACGAACCCCCTGAGGCACCAAAGAGCGAAGAGCGAAGACTAAACACTCTATAACGCGTCATGAACATAACCACGGGAAATTGTCATATGACAGATCAAATACTATGATATTACAAATACATTGTTTGAGCAAAAATTATCATTGTGCTGTAGCACTGTAGCACGTAAGGAGGGGCCGCCCCTGTATATGAATCCGTCCCTTACTTACAACATCTAAAAAGCTATTATTCACTAAGTAATTACAAAACTGTATTTAGATTTAAGTCAGTAATATTTATTTCTAACAAGTGCAGAGAAGCACACGGGTATGACTAGTCAAATGTAAGTAAAACCCAATTTCGCGCCCAAATGTTAAGTTTCACAACCAAGAGACGAGGAGCACATCTGTTCTCTATTTCCTTTTCGTAATACAGGGGCTCTATTCAGACAGTGGCGACAACGCAGCATAAGCTCCACTCATCCGTCAGGGTATGAATTATAATGTTATATGTCTGGAAATGGAAGCCTTGTCGTTTAATTTCAGCTAATTGGAGCTTCTGGAAAGAATATTTCTTACGTGAGAAACTTTTCTTTGTCTTGAAAGACTTTGACTGAACTCGGAAAGTAACATAATTCTATAACTTCCACATTTGATGAAGGGAAAATAAAATATACTAGTTGAGATGTGTTTTTAATATATATATTTTTTAATTTACCAGTGAATTTTAACTTGTCAGTGTCATTTTAAATATTGTGAATGGATGGGTACCTGGAAAATTATGCTGATAATTCATTACTGTGTGTACAAAGATCAGATCTATATGAAAAATCTTCCTGCTAACAGTGCTAAACACCCATCCTGTACCCTTTGCGACCTTCAAGAAGCGATGAATAGGGATCATCTCCAACGCTGCCCAGTTCTAAAATCACTGACAGAATGTGCCAGATACTGGGAAGCGAGAAGCCTCATGCCTCTGTTTGGTTCTTAGTTTTTAATTAATATTTGAGGAGAAAAATTCGCTCCGGAGCCGGGGAATGAACCCGGGTCCTTGGTTCTACGTACTAAGCGCTCTAACCACTGAGCTACGCCGAATTCTATCCGCAGCACCGGACCGAACCCCTCTCCTTCGTTGTTTCCCTTTTGGCCTGACTCCAAGTTAGGCATACATGTAATATTTTTAACTTAATGTGTTTTTCTTGTAAACCGACGAAATATTCACGCTATAAGCGGGTCCGAAGTCACAACTGTGCCATTATCCTCCACACTTTAACCGCTGGGTATAGTCCG
Source organism: Periplaneta americana (assembly GCF_040183065.1). Classification (NCBI taxonomy): domain Eukaryota; kingdom Metazoa; phylum Arthropoda; class Insecta; order Blattodea; family Blattidae; genus Periplaneta; species Periplaneta americana. The sequence continues at coordinate 113,579,655 of NC_091130.1, forward strand.
ACCATCGGATCTGTGCCCCCGTAAGGTATGCGAATTGAACCTTAATTCCTTTTTAGCCTCGGCAATTCATTTCTCTCCCTGAATTCCTATTTCTCTCTTTTCTATCCCTCTCTCTTTCTCTTCCCCACTATTCACAATTTTGAGCCTTCTTGCGGGACAGTTTATTTGCACTTGCAGTCCAGTGTTGTCAACTCAACATGAATACTGTAGCATGGAGTGGTGAAAGAAATATTATTAAGCAAATATTAGCATTTTGCATAAGTCAATCAGCGTCATTAGATCTACTTAAATTAAATTATGAATAAGTAATAATTAACCTTACAGTATTATAAACAATATTCAAGAGACATGACACTGTTTGACGGAAGTTTAGCAACATCCCTATTCGGCAAGGTTCGTGGCCTGCTGTTTGACGTAGTGGGAGAGAAACGGGTGGAATGGGGTGAGTAGAGGCGTTAACTTTTCCAAGAATGACGACAGCACTGAAGGGGCATAGATCCGATGGTATGACAATACATCGATTATCATGAGTTCCTACGTAACGAGAGACACAGAAATGAAGTCTGTTGAGCCCTGGATTTGGCGTCGAGTTTGTATCATGCAGGATCTTACTGTCCGTTACTCAGGAGAAGACGAGCGGAAAGAATGTGACCTTCTTGACCATCGCTGCTGATTATATTATAAACATCGCTCAGATAAGATTCCCAGTAGCCAGGTTATTACTCTTGCAGGAAACATGAGTAACAATGCCTATGGAAATTAAAGCTAAGTTGAACAGAAGGAGATCTATGTTTCCGCTTACTGCAGTACAAATATTGCACGTGTTGTCGTACGTTATCTGTTCACATCCCTTCCTCCTCAGTCCGCTCTCGTCTTCTCCTGAGTCACCGACAGTAACTGGACAGGAGGTACATAACGCCAGCTTCGTCTTCATTGCATGAAGCCATTTTCGCAATTCTGTCTGATACCACAGTCGAGCTTATGTAATCGTGAAAGGCTTATCCGTTACAAGGCATATAATACCTACTGAGGATTGAAATCAGCGCAATTTAATTTCGCACTTAACTACGCTTCATGTACACAATTCACCACCGTATTCAATAGACTGTCCATTTAAATAAAGAGAGATGTTGACAGATAAGGAAAAGATACTCCGGATAGGCCTATTTCTCTGTGCGTTTAAACAAATTGGTCAATGGACGATGGACGATGTGGTGTAGAACAAGAAAGCTTCAGAAAATTTCTTGTACCACTTGCATTTGAGCTTGAAATCATTATGCTAGGAAAGGCCAGTTTCATACACATTTTTGTTTTTTCCTTTGTCTAAATAATTGACACAAAATAATACTTTGATTTCAGCGAGGCTGAATAAAACAGATCTTTACCATTTTTGTCACAAGGAAACTGAAATATTATCTTCATCACGATCAACAATAATAATAATAATAATAATAATAATAATAATACCGTATTGGCCCAAAAATAAGCAGTGCAGTTTATCCAAATTTCAACTGAAAAGTTACGGTCTTACTAATAAAAACTTTTATACAAACGTTTAACTGCCCCTTACACTTATATTGTGAATAGCTCGTTCAAAAAATGGTGTGTAAATTCTGACTTACAATCACTGTATACAAAATAGCTGATAATGTGCGCTAATGTGCCGCGCTAAGTATCGATAGTACAACTGGCCGTGATCGATTACGTACCACGCTATATTCTGATCAAAGAATACAACTACAGCAATATTATTCTAATTATATTGTGTTCTTTGTTTTGTTGTTCTGTGGTTACATGGCAACTATCATCATAATGACAGTCGATACGAACAGCTGTTAAAGGCGGTCATTTTTTCTCTACATACACCAGTTAAACATTGGGTTCCGTGTGTATAACTAGTGCGAAGCAATTCCCATGTATAGTTACATGCTTCTTAAACATCCATCGCATGATTTATTAGTAACGGTTTCTGTCCCAAGTCTACATAAGTCGCGTAAAAATAATTGGCTACACGGTTTATTAGTAAGACCGTTAGTGCATAGCCTAAATTTGATGGCTGTTGGTTTGTTTGGATAAATAATACTTCCTTACCTACGCTACAAATGGCTTTTAGAGAACCCAGAGGTTCATTGCCGCCCTTACATAAGCTCGCCATCGGTACCTATATTGAGCAAGATTAATCCAGCGTTTACCATCATATCCCTCCTTCTTCAAATCAATTTTTTATGTTTCCCTTCCATCTACGTCTCGGCCTCCAAAAGGTCTTTTTCCCTCAGGTCTATCAACTATCATTCTATACGCATTTCTGGATTCACCCACCCATACGTGCTACATGTCCTGCCCATCTCAAACGTCTAGATTTAATATTTCTAATTATGTCAGGTGAAGAATACAATGCGTGCAGTTCTAAGATGTGTAACTTTCTCCATTCTGCCGTAACTTCATCCCTCTTAGCCTCAAATATTTTCCCAAGCACCTTATTCTCGAACACACTTAACCTCTGTTCCTCTCTCAGAGAGAAAGAGAGTCCAAGTTTCACAACCATACAGAACAACCGGTAATATAACTGTTTTATAAATTCTAACTTTCAGCTTTTTTGAGAGCTGACTGGATGACAAAAGCTTCTCAACCGAATAATAACAGACATTTCCCATATTTATTCTGCGTTTAATTTCCTCTCGAGTATCATTTATATTTGTTACTGTTGCTCCAAGGTATCTGAACTTTTGCAGCTTTTCAAAGAATAAATTTCCAATTTTTATATTTCCATTTCATACTATGTCCTGGTCACGAGACATAATCATATACTTTGTCTTTTCGGGATTTACTTCCAAATCTATCTCTTTACTTGCTTCAAGTAAAATTCTCTGATTTCCTTAATAGTTTGTGGATTTTCTCCTAACATATTCACGTCATCCGCATAGACAAGCAGCAGACAATTCCAAACCCAGTCTATATCCTCTAATGCAGTAGTGTCAGAGTTGTAAGCTCCAATACCGGTTGTGGAGCTAGATCGGAGCTTGAACTTGCTTATGTCTGTGGAAACACCGGAGCACGCAACCAGTCTAGTGGAGCGCTCCGCTCCGTTTAGTCCCTGTCTGACATCGCTGCTCTAATGGCTGCTTATATCCTATGTAAGAGGGCTGCCCTAAAGTAATGTGAGAACCTCATCATCAAAAACGTTGACCAACGCAGCTTTATTATTAAAAAATAGTGCAATTTTATGGGTGGTCCATTCTTTCCAGTTATTATTGCTCAGATTCATTATAGTGATAATCGTACTCCTGCTTGATGATTTCAGTAATAATTTAGTTTTTCATTGTCCATTCATAAAATAACTTAATACCAGTTCTTTTTTGCCATTTGTATTAGGCCTATTTTATTTAGGATAACTTAAATATTTGGACTGCTATCAAATCGTGCTGTTGCCTATCTGTTCATGTTTTCTGCAAAGGAGTACCCTATCACATTGAAGTCGTCTCTGAATGGCAGAAAGGTGATTATTTTTTTTTTTTATAACGTTGCTAATGAAACACGCATTTACATGCGCTTTGTTTTTGTTAAAATTGCAAGATAAGAGACTTCTACTGCATGCAGCAAGTGACGGTAGACTTCGTGCCAATGTGCTGTTGCAGCGAACAAACAAAGAGATATGTGGCAGGATAGCATGAACTTACAAATCTAAATGGGTGCTGGATTTTTACATGTAGCTATTCTGAATATTGAGTGAGCATGAAAAATTCGTATACACATTCATAATAAAGGACATTTATTTTTGGGGGAATTAGACGCAAGAATATCTCAGAATTTAAGGCTCATCACTTCAACAAGAATCTCATTCCCTAAACAAAATTTATTTCCAAATGCTTTTATTTCATACTTTTCTCATAATTTATGGTTTCTAAATTACGCCTAGAGATTTATAAACATTTACACGTAAGAATATAAAAATGAAAGGAAAGTCCTGAGACGAAAGAAAACTAGATAGCACTTGGAAGTATTCATGTTTTGAAAACAAAACAAAAAAAAAACATTATGATTCCACCAACATTGGCCTTAAAGAGCGTGTCAAGAAAATAAAATTTCCCTTTGCTAAATGGTTTCTTGTGACTAAGTTTTGTCTTCTTTATAACATTATCTATTATTATGGGGTTGCATCCATTCTCTTGAACACAAGTAAAATATCGAAACCAACACAATTGTATAATTTCAAGGAAAAAATTGTTACGGGTTCGGGTGTCGATCCCGGGACCTTAACAGGGAGCTTTACCTGGAAACTAGATATGCACAACACAATTGTAGTTTCATTTTTCAAAACTAGGTGACGTATTCTACTCGTATGTGTATTGGGAATGATAGCTGGAGTGAGGGGGCAATGAAATGAAATAGGTAAATGAAAGTACCGTACTACGAGACCTGGGATTTATCGGGTACTCATTTGGAATGTAACCTGGATCTGCCAGAGCTTCTGCAGGATGGCCCACCTGTAAGCATCGGAATGACGAATGCTTCCCTGGTTACCAGTCGAGTTGTAACAATTTTATTACAGTTGATTATAAGTGATTGAATCCATTCCGGTCCAGCCCTTTAAAATCCAGCCAGTCAAGAGTGTTTCAAAGATAAGTTACCATAAGTACTTTAAACTATTTACTGACACTCTTCCCTTTATTTTCGAGAAACAATTTTTTCCAATAATTTTTTTTACTGTAACATGTTTCCCTTCGAAAATGATTCCTAAACCATTTTTCGTATTTTTTTTTTCCAATGCCTCTTATTCCCACAGTCTTTTTTTTTCTCGTAGGCCCTAATATATTTCTTTGCAACATAAATTTCAATTGCATATTTTATTATGTACAATTAATGCATTTTTAAACTTCCATTTGGCTTCTCACATCTCGTAAAATTGTAAAATTTTCTCTGAATAAATGTGATGTAGTTTTGAATTTCTCGTCTGCATGCCACGTTTCGGATTGTAAAAGCAATTTAACCCACATATGCCCACAGGGTCAACGACCCACATCATATTTTATTAGTTGCTTTAATATTTACAATTGATTAAATGGCGATCTCACTCGTGTTAATTATGTAAGCATGTGTGGCTTACAGCTGTTTCGGTGTTCTTCACACCATCCTCAGAGCCTACTAGATCTCGGCGTCATCTCGAAATTCGCTGCCTGTTGTGTGGGTGCGTTCGACTGTTGAAAGTGTTGAAATGTGGTGTCAAATAGTGTGTGTGTTCTGAAATTTATCTGTGTGTTGCGAATTTGATCAGGGTGTGTTTTAGTGTGTCTGTATATTTCGTATTGTTCCAGTGTGTTGAGTTTTTGGTTTTTGGGTTGTATGTGTACGATTTCAATGTCTGTATTTATGTTACTGTATGTGTGGTTAGCATTTGTTATGTGTTCGGCATATGTAGATGTATTGTGTCCTCTGGTTATTGCTTTAATGTCTTCTTTGTATCGAGTTTGGAATGATCTGCCTGTCTGTCCAATGTAGAAACTGTCGCAACTATTGCATGTGAGTTTGTATACGCCTGTGTGGTTGTATTTATGAAAGAAATCGGACTAAGATTGTGAACATTTCAAAACGCAGCCCTGGTGTCCTTTTAAAATAATAATAAAAATCTGTTATGCGTTTTGTAATATTAAGCGCTTAGGTACTTAGAATAATACGCTGAAAGTCTGCGTACTTTGCCAACAGCACACCATCGGCTGAAGTACGAAAACATTTAAGGACTTTATGTGAACAGCAGAGTTGCGTTCCTTAGTCATTCCAGTGGAATTGCCAGATTTCCATTATAATGACAGTAAATTATAATACTTAAAAATCTTTCTTTTTAATTTACGAGATAACTATCCATAGTACTTGAAAACAGCATAGGGATAAATCATTTTTACTAGTTCTTCTGTTGATAAGAGTAAAAATCAGAATTGTACGCAGTGTACTGTATTTATCGCGTAGAACAATGTTAACATTTAGAAGAAATTATTTTTTGTGAGAAAAGTATTTATTTGGAACTAAAACTCTATTCAAATATTTTGTTGTACTGTATCGAAGATATAGCGCCCTTGCGTCATGGTCTAAGGGAGGGCTCGGCATCGGGAGCGGAACTACTGGGTGTTCATTTCAAAGTGTGTCATGACGTCACTGTTGTTGGCTCATCGATTTGAATCGAGTTTCAGCTTATATGTTAGAGAAGTTGCCTATTATTTAAGGCGTTCTTCAATCTGAACTTGAGAACGTGTACAGTATATCTTGAACGTCGTAGCAACAGATGGCGGTCTGTACGGTCTGTGTGCTACCATAACCTCTTTCGAACTGTGTTTTGCGCCGGCAAGTCGTAAGCAGGGTATTTGTTATCATCGGTTGCGTACGGTAACATTCCACAACGCAAATCAAATGCTCCGTGTCCATGTTGACGTCGAAGTTAATGTCAACAAATACGTAAGTAATCGTTTTAACCCTCTCCCCATATCCCGACAGTACGTATTTCCAAACAGTTCACATTCCTGCCACTACCGGCGTTACCGTACGTATCGGTACGTACTCTTCAGAATGAACGCCGTACTTGCTAGGCAACTTCTCTGCCTCATAAGTTATACACCTCTGCGGAAGTGTAGGGAGATTGAATTCTCTAGGGTCATCGGCTAGCCACATGACGGCATACAGCGAGCCATGACACACTTTGAACTGAACATCCAGTAGACTCTAAACGGGGACGCTTAATATTCATCCATCACTGAATCAACGCTGCGCAATGTTCGGCGGGGAAGAAAGGGGACGAAGAGAAATCATATGGCTCCCCGTGAGAGAGTAGAATCCGCTCTTGCTGCCCAGCCCTGGTCTAAGGAGTTAGTTGTATTCAATCTTTTTTGCTAGCGTTACCCCCACAATATATTTTTCTTTTCATTCGTACCACCAAACTGCATTGTATTTATATAAAAAATAACAAAAGACTACAACAGAAGTAGCCTATCAAAATAAATAAGTAATTATAATAAATAATATTGATAATAATAATATTTTGGGCTAAGAGGAATGACGTTACAGGAGAATGGAGGAAATTACACAACGCAGAACTGTACGCATTGTAGTCTTCACCTGGCATAATTTACTTCCTTACAAATGGCTTTTAAGGAACCCGGAGGTTCATTCCAGCCCGCCATAGGTACCTATCCTGTGCAAGATTAATCCAGTCTCCCACCTCCCTCAAATCCATTTTAATATTATCCTCCCATCTACGTCTCGGCCTCCCCAAAGGTCTTTTTCCCTCTGGCCTCTCAACTAACACTCCATATGCATTTCTGCATTCGCTCATTCGCTCATTCGCCCATACGTCCATACGTCACCTGACATAATTAGGAACATTAAATCCAGACGTTTGAGAGGGCAGGGCATGTAGCACGTATGGGCGAATCCATCAGTTCTGTGTTGTGTAACTTTCTCCATTCTCCTGTAACTTCATCCCTTTTAGCCCCAAATATTTTCCTAAGCACCTTATTCTCAAACACCCTTAATCTCTGTTCCTCTCTCAAAGTGAGAGTCCAAGTTTCACAACCATACAGAACAACCGGTAATATAACTGTTTTATAAATTCCAACTTTCAGATTTTTTGACAGCAGACTGGATGATAAAAGTTTCTCAACCGAATAATAACAGGCATTTCCCATATTTATTCTGTGTTTCATTTCCTCCCGAGTATCATTTATATTTGTTACTGTTGCTCCAAGGTATCTGAACTTTTGCAGCTTTTCAAAGGATAAATTTCCAATTTTTATATTTCCATTTCATACTATGTCCTGGTCACGAGACATAATCATATACTTTGTCTTTTCGGGATTTACTTACAAATCTATCTCTTTACTTACTTCAAGTAAAATTCTCTGATTTCCTTAATAGTTTGTGGATTTTCTTCTAACATATTCATGTCATCCGCATAGACAAGCAGCTGATGTAACCCGTTCAATTCCAATCCCTCTCTGTTATCCTGGACTTTCCTAATGGCATACTCTAGAGCAAAGTTAAAAAGTGAAGGTGATAGTGCATCTCCTTGCTTTACCCACAGTGAATTGGAAACGCGTCTGACAGAAACTGACCTATACGAACTCTGCTGTACGTTTCACTGAGGCACATTTTAATTAATCGAACTAGTTTCTTGGGAATACCAAATTCAATAAGAATATCATATAAAACTTCTCTCTTAACCGAGTCATATGCCTTTTAGAAATCTATGAATAACTGATGCATTGTACCCTTATACTCCCATTTTTTTCCATTATCTGTCGAATACAAAATATCTGGTCAATAGTTGAAATGTTTAAAACGTTATGTTTTATTTAACGACGCTGGCAACTGCAGAAGTTATATCAGCGTCGCCGCATGTGCCGGAATTTTGTCCAGCAGGAGTTCTTTTACATGCCAGTAATTCTACTGACATGAGCACACTTAAATGATATCGACCTGGCCCGGGATCGAACCCGCAATCTTGGGCATAGAAGGCCAGCGCTATACCAACTCGCCAACCAGGTCGATAATAGTTTATCTATTACGCCTAAAACCACATTGATGATCCCCAATAATTTCATCTACATATGGAGTTAACTTCTCAAAAGAATATTGGACAAAATTTTGTACGACGTCAACAAAAGTGATATTCCTCGAAAGTTACTTCTTAAAGATAGGTACGATTATGGACTCCTTCCATTGCTCTGGTACAATTTCCTTTTCCCAAATAGCAAGTACAAGCTTATGAATTTCGTTAGATAATGCGCTTCCACCCTTTTGTATTAATTCTGCTGGAATTTGATCGATACCTGGAGACTTATAATTTTTCAGATTTTCTATCGCAATTTCGACTTCAGAAAGTGTGGGTTCGGGTATAAATGGCTCAGCAGTTTGTATTTCAATATTATTATTATTATTATTATTATTATTATTATTACGTATTGTTAGGGACTACTGTATTATTATTATTATTATTATTATTACATATTGTTAGGGACTACTGTATTATTATTATTATTATTATTATTATTATTATTATTATTATTACTCTGTCGAAGGAATAAGTTGTTAAATCCTACACAGTTATATTACTTCCAACCTGTATAACAATGGTGTTCAACAGTAACTTCGTATGTAAAAAAAAAAATACAACAAAATGAGATTTCATTTGATCCCTATCGGAATGTCTTCGCGAATCCTCTGCAAACACGTCATAATGTCAAGGCTTTGATACAAACTTTACAAGAAGTTACTTACCCCATATGTCAGACATTTTTTTCGCTCTTCTGTAAAATTGAATATTTTTGACATACGATGTTGCTCTTGAACGTCATCGATATACATACATATATACGTATTTATTGAAATAACTACTCTGTTCTTCCTTATTTCACGGTACACTTCTCAATTATTCATCTTTTATCTTCTTCTCTACTCGGAATTATTTTGCAGCAAACAATAAGTAGGTACATTTACAAAAGATTGTACAATATTATATTGTTGTAATATAAGTGTATATAAAAAAGACTTTAAACATGTATACAATGACTTTAACATAATAATAAAACAATTTCAAGACAACATTTAAAACAATTCAAAATCGAAAAATGCTGGACGTGGCCAGTTACGTAATATATTCTAATATAGTAAATTTTATCACTATTTTCCATCTTCATTTTACTCTTTGTTTCCAAACTTCCTGTCTCTTTTTCTTTCGTCATACATCTACCATATTCACTTCTTAATTTCTTACTTCAGTGTTTACTGTCAGCCTCACATTATTTTCTTTTCTCCAACATTTTTCCACTCATCTGTCAGTCACTATTTAATGTGCTTTGCAGGAATATGGATAGGTATCCCGGCGCCGTACCTGCTGCCATAGTTGGTGTTGCCCTGCATCTTCGTTATTCTGTGCCGCTATCTCCATTATTTCCTGCCCCTAGGCTGTTTATTTCCTGTAAGTCAATTCTTCGTTTTCTGCCGCTTTATTCTTTGTTTACTGCCCATGAGGATCTTTATTGTCTGGCGTTTTATTCTTTGTTTACTGCCCATGAGGATCTTCATTGTCTGCCGCTTCATTCTTTGTTTACTGCCCATTAGGATCTTCATTATCTGCCGCTTTATTCTTTGTTTACTGCCCATTAGGATCTTCATTATCTGCCGCTTTATTCTTTGTTTACTGCCCATGAGGATCTTCATTATCTGCCGCTTTATTCTTTGTTTACTGCCCATTAGGATCTTCATTTTCTGCCGCTTCATTCTTTGTTTGCTGCCCATTAGGATCTTCATTATCTGCCGCTTTATTCTTTGTTTACTGCCCATTAGGATCTTCATTTTCTGCCGCTTCATTCTTTGTTTACTGCCCATTAGGATCTTCATTTTCTGCCGCTTCATTCTTTGTTTGCTGCCCATTAGGATCTTCATTATCTGCCGCTTTATTCTTTGTTTACTGCCCATTAGGATCTTCATTTTCTGCCGCTTCATTCTTTGTTTACTGCCCATTAGGATCTTCATTATCTGCCGCTTTATTCTTTGTTTACTGCCCATTAGGATCTTCATTATCTGCCGCTTTATTCTTTGTTTACTGCCCATTAGGATCTTCATTTTCTGCCGCTTCATTCTTTGTTTGCTGCCCATTAGGATCTTCATTATCTGCCGCTTTATTCTTTGTTTACTGCCCATTAGGATCTTCATTATCTGCCGCTTTATTCTTTGTTTACTGCCCATTAGGATCTTCATTTTCTGCCGCTTCATTCTTTGTTTACTGCCCATTAGGATCTTCATTTTCTGCCGCTTCATTCTTTGTTCACTGCCCATTAGGATCTTCATTTTCTGCCGCTTCATTCTTTGTTTACTGCCCATTAGGATCTTCATTATCTGCCGCTTAGGTCTTTGTTTACTGTCCATTAGGATCTTCATTTTCTGCCGCTTCATTCTTTGTTTACTGCCCATTAGGATCTTCATTATCTGCCGCTTTATTCTTTGTTTACTGCCAATTAGGATCTTCATTTTCTGCCCCTTTATTCTTTGTTTACTGCCCATTAGGATCTTCATTATCTGCCGCTTTATTCTTTGTTTACTGCCCATTAGGATCTTCATTTTCTGCCGCTTCATTCTTTGTTTACTGCCCATTAGGATCTTCATTTTCTGCCGCTTCATTCTTTGTTCACTGCCCATTAGGATCTTCATTTTCTGCCGCTTCATTCTTTGTTTACTGCCCATTAGGATCTTCATTATCTGCCGCTTTATTCTTTGTTTACTGCCCATTAGGATCTTCATTTTCTGCCGCTTCATTCTTTGTTTACTGCCCATTAGGATCTTCATTATCTGCCGCTTTATTCTTTGTTTACTGCCCATTAGGATCTTCATTTTCTGCCGTTTCATTCTTTGTTTACTGCCCATGAGGATCTTCATTGTCTGCCGTTTTATTCTTTGTTTACTGCCCATGAGGATCTTCATTGTCTGCCGTTTTATTCTTTATTCACTGCCCATTAGGATCTTCATTTTCTGCTGCTTCATTCTTTGTTTACTGCCCATTAGGATCTTCATTTTCTGCCGTTTTATTCTTTATTTACTGCCCATGAGGATCTTCATTGTCTGCCGTTTTATTCTTTGTTTACTGCCCATGAGGATCTTCATTGTCTGCGGTTTTATTCTTTGTTTACTGCCCATTAGGATCTTCATTTTCTGCCGATTTATTCTTTGTTTACTGCTCATCGGATCTTTATTTACTGTCGCTTTAATCCTTGTTTCCTGCCCCTTAGGTCCTTAATTCCTGCCCCTACCTTCTTCATTTCTTGCACTTCTGTTCTCGATAACCTGCCCCTCTCTTCTCTTCTTTTCTCTCTGCACCACATTTTTATTCTCTCCACTGTCGCCTTCATATTGCATACCACTCTTTTAAATATTCAGAGCCTCTTTTCTTACTTCTAGCTTTTATATTTCACTTCTACTTATCTCACTTGTTAATTTATGTGCAACTCTCCTTTCCTTTTCTGCCAATACCTCCTTTACTTTCTATCCTCTCTTCTCATTATTCAGCACTTCTTTCTTATTTCCAGCTCCTACTTCTTTACATGTCATACCTCACTTATTAATTTTGTACATCTCTTCTTTTTTCTCTGCCCCAATCTCCATCATTTTACATATATCTCTTCTCAATATTCAGCACATTAGTTCCTATTTCCACCTCCTACCTTCTTTACCTGTCATACCTCACTTGTTAATTTCGTACATCTCTTCTTTTTTCTCTGCCCTAATCTCCATCTTTTTACATATCTCTCTTCTCAATATTCAGCACAACTGTTCTTATTTCCAGCTCCTACTTCTTTACATGTCATACCTCAGTTGTTAATTTTGTACAACTCTTCTTTTTTTCTCTGCTCCAATCTCCATCATTTCACATATCTCTTTTCTCAATATTCAGCACATCAGTTCCTATTTCCAGCTCCTACCTTCTTTACATGTCATACCTCACTTGTTAATTTTGTACACCTCTTCTTTTTTCTCTGCCCTAATCTCCATCACTTTAAATATCTCTCTTCTCAATATTCAGCACAACTGTTCTTATTTACAGCTTCTACCTTCTTTACATGTCATACCTCACTTGTTACTTTTGTACACCTCTTCTTTTTTTCGCTGCCCCAATCTCCATCATTTTAAATATCTCTCTTCACAATATTCAGCACAACTGTTCTTATTTCCAGCTTCTACCTTCTTTACATGTCATACCTCACTTGTTAATTTTGTACACCTCTTCTTTTTTTCTCTGCACCAGTCTCCATCATTTTCCATATCTCACTTCTCAATATTCAGCAAAACTTTTCTTATATCCGGCTCCTACCTTCTTTAAATGTAATACCTCACTTGTTAATTTTGTACAACTCTTCTTTTTTTCTCTGCCCCAATCTCCATCATTTTACATATATCTCTTCTCAATATTCAGCACATTAGTTCCTATTTCCACCTCCTACCTTCTTTACCTGTCATACCTCACTTGTTAATTTCGTACACCTCTTCTTTTTTCTTTGCTCGAATCTCCATCATTTTACATATCTCTCTACTCAATATTCAGCACAACTGTTCTTATTTCCAGCTCCTACCTTCTTTACATGTCATACCTCACTTGTTAATTTTGTACACCTCTTCTTTTTTCTCTGCCCTAATCTCCATCACTTTAAATATCTCTCTTCTCAATATTCAGCACAACTGTTCTTATTTACAGCTTCTACCTTCTTTACATGTCATACCTCACTTGTTACTTTTGTACACCTCTTCTTTTTTTCGCTGCCCCAATCTCCATCATTTTAAATATCTCTCTTCACAATATTCAGCACAACTGTTCTTATTTCCAGCTTCTACCTTCTTTACATGTCATACCTCACTTGTTAATTTTGTACACCTCTTCTTTTTTTCTCTGCCCCAGTCTCCATCATTTTCCATATCTCACTTCTCAATATTCAGCAAAACTTTTCTTATATCCGGCTCCTACCTTCTTTAAATGTAATACCTCACTTGTTAATTTTGTACAACTCTTCTTTTTTTCTCTGCCCCAATCTCCATCATTTTACATATATCTCTTCTCAATATTCAGCACATTAGTTCCTATTTCCACCTCCTACCTTCTTTACCTGTCATACCTCACTTGTTAATTTCGTACACCTCTTCTTTTTTCTTTGCTCGAATCTCCATCATTTTACATATCTCTCTACTCAATATTCAGCACAACTGTTCTTATTTCCAGCTCCTACCTTCTTTACATGTCATACCTCACTTGTTAATTTTGTACACCTCTTCTTTTTTCTCTGCCCTAATCTCCATCTTTTTACATATCTCTCTTCTCAATATTCAGCACAACTGTTCTTATTTCCAGCTCCTACTTCTTTACATGTCATACCTCACTTGTTAATTTTGTACAACTCTTCTTTTTTTCTCTGCTCCAATCTCCATCATTTCACATATCTCTTTTCTCAATATTCAGCACATCAGTTCCTATTTCCAGCTCCTACCTTCTTTACATGTCATACCTCACTTGTTAATTTTGTACACCTCTTCTTTTTTCTCTGCCCTAATCTCCATCACTTTAAATATCTCTCTTCTCAATATTCAGCACAACTGTTCTTATTTACAGCTTCTACCTTCTTTACATGTCATACCTCACTTGTTACTTTTGTACACCTCTTCTTTTTTTCGCTGCCCCAATCTCCATCATTTTAAATATCTCTCTTCACAATGTTCAGCACAACTGTTCTTATTTCCAGCTTCTACCTTCTTTACATGTCATACCTCACTTGTTAATTTTGTACACCTCTTCTTTTTTTTCTCTGCCCCAGTCTCCATCATTTTCCATATCTCACTTCTCAATATTCAGCAAAACTTTTCTTATATCCGGCTCCTACCTTCTTTAAATGTAATACCTCACTTGTTAATTTTGTACAACTCTTCGTTTTTTCTCTGCCCCAATCTCCATCACTTTACTTATCTCTCTTGTCAATATTCAGCACAACCTTTCTCATTTCCAGCTCCTACATTCTTTACATGTCATAACTCACTTATTAATTTTGTACACTTCTTTTTTTTCTCTGCCCCAATCTTCATCATTTTACATATCTCTCTTCTCAATATTCAGCACAACTGTTCTTATTTCCAGCTCCTACCTTCTTTACATGTCATACCTCAGTTGTTAATTTTGTACACCTCTTCTTTTTTTCGCTGCCCCAATCTCCATCACTTTACATAACTCTCTTCTCAATATTCAGCACAACTGTTCTCATTTCCAGCTCCTACCTTCTTTACATGTCATACCTCACTTGTTAATTTTGTACACCTCTTCTTATTTTCTCTGCCCCAATCTCCATCACTTTACATACCTCATTCTCAATATTCAGCACAACTGTTCTCATTTCCAGCTCCTACCTTCTTTACATGTCATACCTCACTTGTTAATTTTGTACAGCTCTTCTTTTTTTCTCTGCCCCAATCTCTATCACTTTACATATCTCTCTTGTCAATATTCAGCACAACCTTTCTCATTTCCAGCTCCTACCTTCTTTACATGTCATACCTCACTTGTTAATTTTGTACACCTCTTCTTTTTTTCTCTGCCCCAATCTCCATCACTTTACATATCTCTCTTGTCAATATTCAGCACAACCTTTCTCATTTCCAGCCCCTACATTCTTTACATATCATACCTCACTTGTTAATTTTGTACACCTCTTCTTTTTTTCTCTGCCCCAATCTCCATCACTTTAAATAACTCTCTTGTCAATATTCAGCACAACCTTTCTCATTTCCAGCTTCCACCTTCTTTACATGTCATACCTCACTTGTTAATTTTGTACAACTCTTCTTTTTTTCTCTGCCCAAATCTCCATCACTTTACATATCTCTCTTGTCAATATTCAGCACAACCTTTCTCATTTCCAGCTCCTACCTTCTTTACATGTCATACCTCACTTGTTAATTTTGTACACCTCTTCTTCTTTTCTCTGCCCCAATCTCCATCACTTTACATATCTCTCTTGTCAATATTCAGCACAACCTTTCTCATTTCCAGCTCCTACCTTCTTTACATGTCATACCTCACTTGTTAATTTTGTACATCTCTTCTTTTTTTCTCTGCCCCAATCTCCATCACTTTACATATCTCTCTTGTCAATATTCAGCACAACCTTTCTCATTTCCAGCTCCTACCCTCTTTTCATGTCATACCTCACTTGTTAATTTTGTACAACTCTTCTTTTTTTCTCTGCCCCAATCTCCATCACTTTATATATCTCTCTTGTCAATATTCAGCACAACCTTTCTCATTTCCAGCTCCTACCTTCTTTACATGTCATACCTCACTTGTTAATTTTGTACACCTCTTCTTTTTTTCTCTGCCCCAATCTCCATCACTTTACATATCTCTCTTGTCAATATTCAGTACAACCTTTCTCGTTTCCAGCTCCTACCTTCTTTACATGTCATACCTCACTTGTTAATTTTGTACAACTCTTCTTTTTTTCTCTGCCCCAATCTCCATCACTTTACATATCTCTCTTGTCAATATTCAGCACAACCTTTCTCATTTCCAGCTCCTACCTTCTTTACATGTCATACCTCACTTGTTAATTTTGTACACTTCTTCTTTTTTTCTCTGCCCCAATCTCCATCACTTTACATACCTCTCTTGTCAATATTCAGCACAACCTTTCTCATTTCCAGCTCCTACCTTCTTCACATGTCATACCTCACTTGTTAATTTTGTACAACTCTTCTTTTTTTCTCTGCCCCAATCTCCATCACTTTACATATCTCTCTTGTCAATATTCAGCACAACCTTTATCATTTCCAGCTCCTACCTTCTTTACATATCATACATCACTTGTTAATTTTGTACATCTCTTCTTTTTTTCTCTGCCCCAATCGCCATCACTTTACATATCTCTCTTGTCAATATTCAGCACAACCTTTCTCATTTCCAGCTCCTACCTTCCTTACATGTCATACCTCACTTGTTAATTTTGTACACCTCTTCTTTTTTTCTCTGCCCAAATCTCCATCACTTTACATATCTCTCTTGTCAATATTCAGCACAACCTTTCTCATTTCCAGCTCCTACCTTCTTTACATGTCATACCTCACTTGTTAATTTTGTACACCTCTTCTTTTTGTCTCTGCCCCAATCTCCATCACTTTACATATCTCTCTTGTCAATATTCAGCACAACCTTTCTCATTTCCAGCTCCTACATTCTTTACATGTCATACCTCACTTGTTAATTTTGTACAACTCATCTTTCTTTCTCTGCCCCAATCTCCATCACTTTACATATCTCTCTTGTCAATATTCAGCACAACCTTTCTCATTTCCAGCTCCTACCTTCTTTACATGTCATACCTCATTTGTTAATTTTGTACACCTCTACTTTTTTTCTCTGCCCCAATCTCCATCACTTTACATATCTCTCTTGTCAATATTCAGCACAACCTTTCTCATTTCCAGCTCCTACCTTCTTTACATGTCATACCTCACTTGTTAATTTTGTACACTTCTTCTTTTTTTCTCTGCCCCAATCTCCATCACTTTACATACCTCTCTTCTCAATATTCAGCACAAACTTTCTCATTTCCAGGTCCTACCTTCTTTACATGCCACACCTCACTTGTTAATTTTGTACAACTCTTCTTTTTTTCTCTGCCCCAATCTCCATCACTTTACATATCTCTCTTGTCAATATTCAGCACAACCTTTCTCATTTCCAGCTCCTACCTTCTTTACATGTCATACCTCACTTGTTAATTTTGTACACTTCTTCTTTTTTTCTCTGCCCCAATCTCCATCACTTTACATATCTCTCTTCTCAATATTCAGCACAACCTTTCTCATTTCCAGCTCCTACCTTCTTTACATGTCCTACCTCACTTGTTAATTTTGTACACTTCTTCTTTTTTTCACTGCCCCAATCTCCATCACTTTACATACCTCTCTTCTCAATATTCAGCACGACTGTTCTTATTTCCAGCTCCTACCTTCTTTACATGTCATACCTCACTTGTTACTTTTGTGCACCTCTTCTTTTATATTGTACCTCACTCTCCTTCATTTTACATATCTCTCTTATCAATATTCAGCACATCTGTTCTTATTTCCACCTCCTACCTTCTTTACTTGTCATACCTCACTTGTTAATTTTGTGCACCTCTTCTTTCATTTTGTACCCTACTCTCCTTCATTTTACATATCTCTCATCTCAATATTCTGCACCTCTATTCTTATTTCCAACTCATTCTTCTTTATATTTGCATACCTCACTTCTTAATTTTACGCACCTCTCCTTTTTTTTTCTGCGCCATCTTCTTCATTTTTAATTCCTCTGTTCTCAATATTCTGCACCTCTCTTCTTATATTCTGCTTCAATCTTCTTTATATATCCGTACCTGACTTGTTAATTTTGTGGATATGTCTTTTTATTTCCTGCCCATATCTTCTTTGTTTTCCATGCCTATCTTCTGTTGCACATCAGATTTCTCCTGTAATTGATTTAAGGTCCTTTTTGTCTTGATTTAACCCATATAAGCGTTAAAAACGCTTTTAACAAATAGCTGTCTACAATGGACATTATATGAATAACAAAGAATATTAGGAATGCCACTACTGTTACCCGATATATGATAAGTTATATACATTTCTTTCAATATAATCTGTCCTCTGACTCTTCATATTTCTATATCCTTACTTACACTTTTTACAACTTAAAACACAGGCGAATTGTGACGTTAATATGGCTACCTGCTCTTAACTGTGTCTTTCATGTCCTTTCGCTTTCACTTATGCCTCCCAATTTATCACATTTTATTAATCTCTACACTTCTCTCTATCTCAACTACACTAATAGCTGTTTATGCTAATTTTTTACATTCAGCTTCATTATCACCTTTCTCATAATTAACTAATTAATTTCACCTATACATGACATAAATACCTTTAAAATTATTAACTATAGAAAACCTGAACCTTGTTGACTATTTCAGTGTAAATAAAAGCTATTATTAAACACAAACATATTAGCTCTCGTACCTTAGAACTTTGATTTCACTTGATTTATAACTTGTTCTTAAACAAACAATTCCATTACCTTCGCAAAGTGCATCCGTTCAAATCCAATTACCCCATATATGAACCCCATATAACATTACACTGTTAAGAAATGCATGAAAGTTCTTTGGGACCAGTTCCTTTAATTCTCAGCAAATAGCTGACTCTCTATAATCTCGTGCAAAGAAAGTTTAGACCTGCAGAAGGTTTCAAATTCATAGCTGGGTGCAATATATTTCCTAATAACTTCACGACCTGTGATTGAACGTCACTTTTCCAATTTAGTTTTATCATTCTGGTGTTTTCTTTCTCTCTTTTTTGTCTCTTTCTGATGTAGCTGTTTTTTTATTTTCTTTCTCTTCTTTTGTCTTCTTCCCTTATATTTTCTACGTCTCTATTAGTTTCTTCTCTCCTTTACCCAACCACCAGATACTCGTATATTTGCATAGCTGGCTCGGTGTCAGAAAGGCCGACCAGATCAGCGATCAAGCATGTCTTGATTGGCCATCAGTTCTATATTCGTTGCAGAAAGAATAATTGGTGTTTGATTGGCAATCAATCTTCCATCAGATTTGATGACGAGATTTTTGCTGATGTAGTCACTAATCATTGATCAATTGTATGTTGTTTATAGTGCAATTGTAGTAATTTATAGTAGGAAATAGTTAAAGTAGTTAGATATATTGTTCTAAAATGACCTAATAGATTTTTCTAATTATAAAATATTCAAACAACATGAAGAAAAAACGTTGTCTGACGTCATATGGTGAACGACGTAGTGACTCCCGAGATCGGGACCGAAATTTTTTTTTTCTGCTTCACCCAAACACCATCCATGTTCTCATTTTCTACTAGGTTCATAAAGCCCTCTTCGATGTTCAATGAGAGAGCTCTATTATTATGAGAACAATTTGGCCCCTTTCCTAATTTACATGAGGATGCGCCCGCCTTCTCAAGTTCGTAGCAGTGATAACTCGAATTATCCATAACAATGATCGAGTTCACAGGATTACTGGGAATCAGCTGTTCCCGGATCCATTTCGTAACCCTCGTTCTGTCCAGCTTCTCGTTGTAATCCTTGGTCGAATTTGATTTAAAAACCAAAAACGCAAGAGATGCATGCAAATCCTTTTTCGCTGCCTGCGTGTGTCACAATCCTAGAACGTTTCCCAATTGGAAACTTAAGACGTGTCTGAATAATGCGTCTTTATCAAAATCGTCGATTTTCGTTTTTGGCCACTCGTGAGGCCGCTTTTTCCGCAGAAAATTTCAACTCTCTCCTTTTATTTAATAATTTTGGATAGAATTTTAATACTAGTGGCCTTAACAGTCCTCTCAAAAACTTTACTCACTGAAATTGTAGGTTTTATTATCTTCGAATTCTTTCTCAAAATATTTGTACATATGGAATGAATAGCATTGTCTCTTGCACCAATCACAGGCTATAAAGCACAAATCAGTAGCACACTCACTACACTGTGTCCGAACGTAACCATAGTCTACACAGCAACTAAACACAGAACATTGCAAAAGCTCGTTTCGGCAAAGAGAAAATGACCAGGGAGAAAGAAGGAAAAGTTGACGAAATATTGTATATTTTTATACGAGTGAAACAGCCCCTCAACTTTTGTCACCATTTACTAGTTTGGCGGGAAAGCTTCTTTGACTCGTGAAAACAATCAGGAGTACCCTAATAGTAGCATTCGTAGAATGCAATGCAACCTTAGCTACACCAGGCTTTGCTAATTGCATAAACAACATGTGATGATGTTACCATGGTATTTGGAACCCAAGATTTACCTGAAACTATCAGCGAACAGTAATTTTTATTGATCAATGCATTATAAATGACGATATAATATAAGATACAGCTTCGTGAACTACGGTCAGCATTCGTGACTACCAGGGAAAGGATTTATATGTAAATACATATTTACTTATAAAGCTAATATAATTTATATTTTGCATTATCTTTATGTTTCACAATGTGTAGGGTTGAAAAATCCTACTTTTATTTTCCATATTTTTCCATATTTTAGAGTTTAGTACATATTTTCGTTAATTTCCATATATTTTCCATATTTCATATAAAACAGTCCATATTATATTAGGTTTAACAATAAAACAAAACAAAATTCCATTAACTTTTAAAAATACATTTCAACAATAGAGATTTAAACACATGTTCAGTAATCCCTTTAACATCAGAGTTATTTGAAAATTAGCAGTCCTATCAACAATGGGAAAGTAAGTTACAAAACTGTATTAATTTAATTTAAAATTTTTAACAGACTTCAGTTGTGCAGCTCAACAGTTAAATGCCAGTCAGAGTACACATAGGTTCAGTTTTGTAAATCATACTATAAAGACGGTAAATATGCCAAAAGTACGTCATTCAGTCAATTTAAAATCAAAACTAACAAGTTACATTTCAGAATTTAAAGAAGATGGTTTATCAACTGACAATAAAATATTATTTTGTAATTTGTGTCAGTGTGCAGTATCATCTACACAAAAGTTCCTGGTGCAACAACACATTACAACTAGTAAACATCAGGCCAACAAACAACTAAATTCCAAGCAGAGACAATTGTTTTTAACACAACCAACAACATCGAATGTAAGATCTGAGTTTAACATCGACCTGTGCCGTTCTCTCATCTCTGCTGATATTCCTCTCTACAAACTAAAGAATAAGGTCTTCAGGGAATTCCTTGAAAAATATACTCAACATACAATCCCGGATGAGTCAACACTTAGGAAGACGTATGCTCCATCCATCTACGATGAGACAATACAGAAGATAAGAGATGAAATTAAAGATAGTTCAATTTGGGTTTCCATTGATGAGACTCCCGACAAAGAAGGTAGACTTGTTGGTAATGTAGTTATCGGTTTGTTAAGTGAACAATATTCTGAACGAATTCTTTTACATTGTGATGTTCTAGAAAAGTGCAATAACAAAACTATAGTTAAACTGTTCAACGAAGATATGGGTATCCTGTGGCCAAAGGGTATTATGTACGATAATGTGTTATTCTTTATTAGCGATGCTGCCCCTTATATGGTCAAAGCTGGACAAGCATTATCTGTTGTATATCCTAAATTGACTCATTTTACTTGTGTGGCGCATGCATTTCATCGTGTGGCAGAAGTGGTCAGAGACAATTTCCCTAAAGTAGATTTGTTGATTTCATCAGTGAAAAAAGTATTTCTCAAAGCTCCCAGTAGAGTTAACGTGTTGAAAGAAATGTACCCTGAAATTCCATTGCCACCAAAGCCAATTTTAACTAGATGGGGTACATGGCTAGAAGCAGTTGAATATTATGCCGAACATATAGACTCTATTAACAATGTTCTCCTTGCATTGGACTCTGAAGATGCAGTCTCAATTGATACTGCGAAAACAGTTACCTGTGACATAAGTGTGAAGAATGACTTAGCTCACATTCAGCATACATTTTCATGCATCATAAAAACGCTCAAAAGTCTCCAAAATAGGCACCTTTCACTATCTGAAAGTTTTGAAATTATAAATAGTACTGTGGAACAACTGAATCGTGGTAGAGGTAAAGTTGCAGATGCAGTAAGAGCTAAGGTGGACACTGTACTTTCAAAAAACCCTGGATATGAAGAACTACAAAAGGTTGTTGCTGTGATGAGTGGTGAATCAACAGTGAAGATTAACTTGGACTTATCCCCAGCAGACATTGTGAAATTGAATTATGTACCAGTTACTTCTTGTGACGTCGAACGCTCTTTTAGTCAGTATAAATCTATCCTCAGAGACAATAGAAGAAGATTCACTTTTCAGCACTTGAAAGAAATGTTTGTAACCTATTGTTATGGTAACAGACAATAAAAATTGTGTTTTGTTGAAACTACATTGGAAGATAAGGTACGTCCATTATATTTTTTGTTTAGTTTGATTAAAATGTACCAATATTTAACGTACATAGTCATTTTTTTTATAATTTTAAGTCCATATTTAATTCCATATTTTGGTAAAAATCCATATTTAATTCCATATTTTGGTAAAAATAACTACATATATATTTACATATTTCATATATTTTTAGTCCATATAAATCCGTTCCCTGATCATAACATTGGTCCTTGGTGTTGGCTGTAAGTTGTTCGAAGTACAATGGAATGGATGAAAGAAAATACGTTAGAATAAAATTAATGCACTGATGGAAAGCCCTTGTTTGTGGGATGTGTCTGCAATAGAGTACAGAGACAAAACAAAGAAGGCCGACTGTTTTAGAGAACTGGAATTATTATTTAATTGTTCTCGAGAATACAATAGAGAGTTTTCGCACCTTCGTCGTACGCTAAACGTTAATGCTATGTTGACGTTAGTAATGGACTTATTTCGTGATGTACGTTAACGTTCGTAAAACTTCGGAAAGAATAATTATATGATATTACCCACTCCTTTAACATCTATCATGTCGTAGGTCCTTGGCTTTTGTAAATGATCTGCCAGTTAATATCTTGTCTAGGGTTCGCTTATTCGCGGATGATTGTATGGTATACAGGGAAATAAAAAGCCATGAAGATACTACTCTTCTTCAGAATGACCTCAATAGAATAAACGATTGGGCAATAGCCAACAAAATGAAAATAAATCCTCTAAAGCCATCAGCTTTACAAGGAAAAGAAATAAAATAGTCGCATTGTATACGTTAGGGGGTGAAACCATTCCAGAAGTTAACAAATGTAAATACCTTGGAATAACATTTAGCAGCGATCTCGGCTGGGGGGAACACGTTACAGACACAGCGGGAAAAGCATGGAGAGCGTTACACTTTGTGATGAGGGTACTAAGAAAAGGTTCTGATAAATCCAAAGAGATTGCATATAAATCACTAGTACGTCCAGTAATGGAATATGGTGCTGCATGTTGGGATCCTTACAGATTAGAACATATTAAGACACTGGAAAAGATTCAAAAACGGGCTCTTAAGTGTTGTCGGAAAAATTCACCATTAAAATGGGACACACTCACGGACAGGAGAACGCGAATTCGATTATGCGCACTGTTCAAAACATAGAGGTGAGCCTGCCTGGAGAGAAATAAAAAATAGGTTGCAGCCGCCAAATTACTCTTCAAGGAACGACCACTCATATAAATTGAGGGAAAGAAGGCAGAGGACGGACACTGGAAAGTTTCCTTTTCTCAATCGTACTATCAGGGACTGGAATGCTTTATCTGCAGACTTACTAAAGGCTTTACCAACAACCAAAAATGTATTTAAAAATAGGCTTAAGGACCTTACTAATAGACGGTAATTATGCACAGTATTTAAAGGGTGTAAATGATATGTTGTTATTGAAGTGTTGTATCAGTGAAGAATTATGTTGTGTCAGTGAAGTGTGTTGTATCAGTGAAGAAGTATGTCGTGTCAGTGAAGTGTGCTGTGTAAGTGAAACGTGTTCCTGTCAGTGAAGCTTTATAGTTTATAGTGGCAGTGCATAGTATTTGAACAGTGAAATGTTTTTGAAGTGTTACTGAAATCAGGATAGAATCAGTGAAATGTGTCGTAGTTCCATTGCAAGCGAAATGAGTGTAGTGTTGAAGGGTACTTGTGCAGATATGAACATATCATACTCGTGGGTTTTAGTTCGGTCTTAGTTTTAAGATACAAATTATATTTTTTCAAATGTTATTTTAAGTGATCGTTTCATTTAATTTAGTATATTCCCTGTTGTTTTTGATATTATTATTATTATTATTATTATTATTATTATTATTAATTATTAGTATTATTATTAATTGTATTTTTAATTAATAAGTTTATTACTGTCATTATTGAGTGTAATTAGTTACCAGTGCCACCGGGTATATACCCACTGCAGTGTGAATAAATACATACACATACATACATACATGATAGTCAATTAATAGCGTTGTAATTTTTTTAATTGAGGTGAAATGGCTGCTCTTAAATTGTGCCTTTCTTTGATGTAACAGGAAGTATTTTTGCAGCACTATATTAAAATCGTGTTCTGACATTCTCAGCAAGTTTTTGAATCCAACTCGATCTTCAACTTTAAGCTCGTTTAGAATGTCTTTTGCATAGTGTCTTTTACTAAGATATTGCCGCATCCACATTCTTATTTTCTTCCTTTTCAAGGCCTTGTAACAAATAATAGAGGCAATTACAAAAGTCAAATCACCATCTGAGTCCATTGTCCAAGGTTTGAAAATAAAACACTGCCTACATTAAAATCTCATAGATTTTATGATGGACTACGTAAAAAAAGTAAAGTTTAACATGGTTAACAGTGTGGACAAAGTGTTAAATGGAATTAGCATTAACATGTTCAATCAAAATGTTGAGATGTTGACGGTAAACAATTTAACATTTAACATGTTGTTGTTAAATGTTTAATAGTGGAGACGAGCCTTAATGCTTGTGACAGCGAATTCAGTGTTGAATATGATATTTCTAAACATTTAAAATGAGACATTCATCAGAAATGCATGGCAAAGAGAATGTAAAGAAGTTTGTTGAAAAATGCTAAAGTCCAGTGATAAGTGTGTATGTATGCATATGCATATGTATATATATATAGAGAGAGAGAGAGAGAGAGAAGTTTGTTGAAAAATGCTAACGTCCAGTGATAGATAAATAAATAAATAAATAAATATATATATATATATAGAGAGAGAGAGAGAGAGAGAGAGAGAGAGAGGCTCTGAAAATGTACACTATATGTTAAATGGTGGGTTTGGAGCAGTAATATGCCAAGTCACAGAATAAATATGAATTTAGGAATCAATAAAAGTTATGTCATTTTAATAAATTAATAAGAATATTTTGCCATATTATGCGATGTCATCTTTTGGAATTTGCGCTTTAGAATTAATAATAAACAGCTGGGGAAATCTATGAGACAGAACTATTATTAAGTCATTAAAGTTATTAATTTGACATAACATATTATTGCCACAAGCCCTTCAGAAAGACGTCTTCTATTTGCTCTTATGGAAAATGAAGATATTTTTAGTTCTGCCAGTTTTTCAGAGTAGCATCGTTTTACCACCTCCCTCATGCCAGTAACACTGCTACAGGAAATAGTAATAAAAATCTGTCTTAACAAGCCTCTTGAGTATTTTTTTTTTATTTTATTGGGTTATTTTACGACGCTATATCAACATCTAGGTTATTTAGCGTCTGAATGATATGAAGGTGATAATGCCGGTGAAATGAGTCCGGGGTCCAACGCCGAAAGTTACCCAGCATTTGCTCGTATTGGGTTGAGGGAAAACCCCGGAAAAAACCTCAACCAGATAACTTGCCCCGACCGGGTTTCGAACCCGGGCCACCTGGTTTCGCGGCCAGACGCGCTGACCGTTACTCCACAGGTCCTCTTGAGTAAACCTCAGAAATGTTGTATTCTGAATTTAAAGTGTTTAATATCCATCAAATGTATTATAATTTCTTATTCAATTTCATACACAAAAATCGAAATATATTTAATTTGTATTCACATAAAAAATCAGACAACATACACTTGACAGTACCATAGGGCCGTATTCATAGACATTCTTAGCGCGGGCTTCCGGTGGATGATCAGCGAACTAATGATTTTGGTATTCATAAACCAGTGTTAGCGATATGATATGATATGAATCCTGTACAAGTAACCAGTCCATAGCCGAGGCTAGTTTAGCACGCTCGTAGCGCGGGCTAGCGAAATGTCTATGAATAGCACCCTAAATGTTTAATGGACCACAACTGTAGATCATAATCACAGTAGAAACTTCGGTCCAAAGCTTTATATCAAAATAACGGCTAATTTCCCAACAATTCAATTTGTTCATGCTCTTTATTTTTCAAAATCAATAAAAAAAATTATTGTTTAGGGAGAAAATAAAAAGTTTCGATTATAGTAATATCGGTGTTTCTCTGCTACTCTTTTTTACTTTTTATTCTTTAATTAATAAAATTCTTATCTTAAAATATTGTGAAATGCCTTCTGAGCACGAGTATGTACTCCTTCTGTGGGTGCTAGAGTGAACTTTATACATATTGATTACACACTTTTCTAGACATCACAATAACAAAAGTCGACAACAAACAGACATTCAAAATCTACAGAAAACCAACAACAACACTAAAACACATACACAACACATACAATCACCCAACACAACACAAAGAAGCTGCATTCCGAACAATGGTACACTGATTACTCAACATACCAATGAGCCAATAAGACTAGAAAGAAGAGCTAAACACAAATACAGAGCACAAGAAAACGGATATAACCCAACATAATAGACAACACAATAAGAAAGACAAAACATAATCACAAAAAGCGTAAGAATACAACGCAAACACAAGAACACAAAAAATATATTACACAAACATACTAAAACAAAAGACACACAAGATTGCAACCTCATTCAAAAAAATTAAATTACAACATCGCATACAGAACAAATAATACTCTATAAAAGCATCTCAACACACAAACAACACAAACAAACAACTACAACCACACAGGCGTATACAGACTAAAATGCAACACCTGCAACAACTTCTACATAGGACAGGCAGGCAGATCATTTCAAAAACGTTACAAAGAACACATCACAGCCATAACAAAACTACAAAACACTTCCACATATCCTGAACACATCACAAATGCTAACCACACCTACAGAGACATAAACACAGACATGGAAATTCTACATATTCAACCAAAAGCCAGAATTAATATTCGAGGAGAAAAATTCGCTCCTGCGCCGGGGATCGAACCCGGGTCCTTGTTCTACGTACCAAGCGCTCTGACCACTGAGCTATGCCGAATTTAATCCCCGGCGCCGGAGCGAATTTTTCTCCTCAAATATTAATTGTCAATATTACAGATATTATTCTGTATGACAAATTGATAAATCTGTAATATTCTCATAGCTGCAGTGCATATGTCTGTACAGATTACTGTGCACTTAACTGCGGAATCCCGGCCAAACAAGTCACTCAGCTGAGTGCGCTTCTAGAATAATGGCAATTGACATTGGACATATATGTCAACATATATGCCTAACTTGGAGTCAGGCCACAAAGGGAAACATTGAAGGAGGAGAATTCGGTCCGGTGCTGTGGATTGAATTCGGCGTAGCTCAGTGGTCAGAGCGCTTGATACATAGAACCAAGGACCCGGTTCGATCCTCGGCACCGGAGCGAATTTTTCTCCTCAAATATTAATTGTCAATATTACAGATATTATTCTGTATGACAAATTGATAAATGTATAATACAAAAGCCCGAAACTAAACACACTAGAACAAACGAAATGTATAGACACACAAAAACACATCCAAATGAAATTCTCAACACACAACTCAATTTCAAAACACACACATTCTTTGACTCCACATTACACTACACAAACACACCCTCACAGGAAACACAAACAAAAGGCGCCAAGACCAGCACTGAACAATTTCTGAAGATGGTCCATAACAGGCTGAAACATATTAACCAGGTACGGTAAAATTTAACATAAGAAAGACATATAATACATATTCCGTGTGAACGTTATACTAAAAAAAGTATGTGGCTTTCTTCTAGCAATAAATTATTATTATTATCATCATGATCATTATTATTATTATTATTATTATTATTATTATTATTGTTGTTGTTACTTAAAATAATCATAGCGCAGTAGAATATGTTTATGTTTTGAATCAGTATTTCCTGTCTCTGCACAACTTTGGTATCTGACGCTCAGTTTAAATATTACGTCTCCACAAAGAAAAGTTAATATAATTCCTTCGATTCTGTCGCGGCCAGAAACTAGTTATGAGAGTTATAAATAGAATCGCAGCGGGAAATTATTCTGCTTTTCCTCCCCCCTCAAATGGCAGTGTAAAAGAGTTTTATAACCTACCTACACCTCGCTTCCCATTACGCTATATAACTTCTCTACTCCATTATATAATACATTTATTTTAGTCATTTACTACAATGGCGAGGAAGTTACGTCACGTCACTCAAGTGCAGAAAGAACAATATTCTTCTCCAGGAATAAAGCGAAACAGTCCATAATCGCGGCAGCCTAGTGACTGCCCTTACTTTCGCGAGATGAATAATATGCCTACGCAAAGAGTAAAACATGCGCCGACCGTTCGTAAAAAGTTGTAGGATTATGTTTCTTCGAAAACTATGAGTCGTGTCTTGGAAATTTCTGAGCGAAATTTCCTGTGTTTTGTTTCTCTGTGCGTCGGCGTTTAGTTCCACTTTCAAGCGCTAGAGGTTAGTGTAATCGAGCACACGCTAAGATAATAATTGAGTATAGAGTTGAGACACAGGATCCAAACATCGCCTACCTTATTGCACAATCCAGTAACGCTTTGTTTCAAATAAACTCAAGTTAACAGTTTTTCCTTATTTCTCAGTGACAAACTAGTTTTAATAATAATTGTTTATATTTTATATATAATAAATCATATTGTAAAATAATATAATACATTATAAAATTATGTGTCAAATTCGTTAAATATTTGTATACAATATAATATAGGTATATGGTTTTACTTCTCATAGGAGTTTTGTTTTTCCATTTTCAGCGCTATTAAATCATTATATTTTAATTGTTGATGGGGGTCAACGTCTCAACTCTCATTATAAAGGAACTCTAAAGTCTAGACGTTATAGTTAATGACGGATTTATTATTTCATCGGCCTAATTTATTTTATTTCAGTACATAATGTACCTACATGTATTAATTGCATGTGTTAAATTTCCGCTCTGTCGACTGCTAGCTGGTGTGATGTCAGTGCCAACTCCTGGGAGAAAGCAGAATCTCACGCTCAAACTGGTTTGAAGTTCATTGAAATCAGTCCTGCTACATCAAAGGTACCGAGGCGAAGTGTCAGAGCCTTCTACAGTTACAAGCCGGAGCCATACGTCGGCAACACTGTAATTAACTGTCAACCGGAGGCCTACCACACAGAACACGTATTTGTGCTAATGCCGATTTTCAATGTAAATTAATGTTACAATATAAGTGTGTGTCGATGGAATCATGTTCGCGGTCGTATCAAACGTTAATTGTTGATGTATTATAAACCAAGTGCGTGTTGGCGATAAAAACAAGACAACAAATGAAAATATGGCTTCAGTCTTCGACAAATTTTACGGTTATTAATAATGACAAAATGACTGACAATTCTTCTAAATATTAAATATTGTATAAACTACATTTTTATAGTCTTATTTGTGGTTTGTGGTGTATCAGAATTCTAGCGAAATTGTTGGGTCTCGCCTCCTATATCTGTAAACTTACGCAGGTGATTTTCAAGTTCATTGTAAACACCTGTTTTGTGATCCCACAAATGTTGCAGTATTGTTGAAGATTCGGAATCCCTGCTATACGTCAGAACTGCTATAATTTGTAGATGCATACACTCAATTTGTTTTTTCAAGGTTTGTTGATTAATATTATTTCTTTTGTAATAAATTAGTTATAAACATGTTTCTTTTCACTTCGTATTTACAGGATTTAAAGTTCACTGAGTTTACGCTAATTGGCACATATTTAATAGATAATGACGTGTTTTGTTACGTATTATATTGAAGGTATGTTTCTTCATTTTTTCATATTTGGCCCAACTGTATTTACATCCTCATATTTTATTATAATATGTCAATAGTTTCCTCTATTTACATTTTTATTTTATTTGCATAATTTACATTCTTAGCTTGTTTTCTGTAGTTATATTTATTTAAAATTAAATCTTAACAAGTTTACAACAAATATTTAGGATAACAGTATTGTTATAGTAACTGGTCAGGTTCAAACTAAAACTGGCTTCCTGAGCATCTGAAATACGGTATTTATAGAAAAGCACGATAGATAATCGCATAAGATAATATTAAAATGTATCCTAGACCTTTCACGTTACAGGTGAAACACCATAAAGTCGCAAAACATTGTCAATTTGCTGGCCACAAATTTGTTAATTGAATGGAACTTATGAATACTGCGTAGGAACTTACGCCTTTATTGCATTATTGATTTTATTATTTTCGGTGCAAGGAATATCTTACCTTTGTACATAAAGTAATATTGAA
The DNA here is from genome assembly GCF_040183065.1 of Periplaneta americana. Taxonomy (NCBI): domain Eukaryota; kingdom Metazoa; phylum Arthropoda; class Insecta; order Blattodea; family Blattidae; genus Periplaneta; species Periplaneta americana. The sequence goes on from NC_091130.1 coordinate 113,610,339, forward strand.
AAAACACACGTTACATACAACGAAAACAATGAACAACCACAATTACATCAATATCACTTTAGAATCTCCCGCTTCCACTCAGAGTTGCCAAACCTACCCATGCTCCGGCTTGTAACTGAAGAAGGCTCTGTATAATATCTATACGCTGTGTACACTGTGTCCGAAATGAAACCTACCGATAAAGAATCGAACTAACTAGACATTCATAAAAGTTACATGTGGCCAGCTTGCACTAAAATGTAGAGAAACTCAACGTTTTTAATATCGTGAAATTGGTGAACCTGTTATTCCTACTGTTATTATACACAGATTGCTTCCCAAAATGACTCCACACCGCAAGAAAAAATGCAGTGCTGTTATTGGTTAGCTTAGATTAAGTTTCCGGTTACAGTTCAGCGGAGATTTCGTGCAGCTTCCGATAGGTACATCATTGTTCAGTAGCACAAATATTTAATAGAAAATGGAGACTTTCAGTGACATAGTGGCTGCGGTCGGATGAAAACTTCGAAGTCATTCGTGAAGCATATGCACACGGAGTCCACGGAAGTTAAATGTTTGGTGTGGATTAACCACTTCAGAAGTGATCGAACCTTTTTTCTTCATAGAGAACACAGTGAATGGTGCGGTATATCTCGATATGGTTGAAAATTTTGCGCTACCCCAGATTCCAGAGAGGTTCACCTACCAGCAAGCCGGAGCTCCCCCTCATTATTGGGAACCAGTCGTTGAAGCTTTACACAATCATTTCCCGGGACGATGGATTGGTCGTGATGGTTCTATTGCATGGCCCCCACGATCTCCTGATCTTACACCATTGGACTTTTTTCTTTGGGGATTCGTGAAAGACAGGTCTATAACACCAGAGCGGATAACCTTCAAGTGTTACGTCAAAGGATTATCGACACAGTAAGATCTCTAATTCCGCAGATGTTGGAGAGAGATTGAATACAGGTTAGATGTGTGTCGTGCTACTAGAGGGGGACATGTTGAGATTTACTGATGGCGACAAACTTGTTGAGTTGATTTATATTTTCCTCTAATTTGGTTTTGTGTGTCATAATTAAGAAATAAATTATTTAGTATCTTTATCGGTAGGTTTCATTTCGGACACCCTGTACAAGAGCCTTAATAGTACACATTTACAATTTTAAAGGTAGAAGCATTACCCATCAGACACTTCTAATTTGATTTATCGCAACAAAAAGACGAATATGATTTTATTTAGGCTATAGAAAGATCTTCAGAAGTAGCTGAGAATTATTTCAATAGATATACAGGGCGATTCACGACTAATGATTCGCGCTTTAGGAATCAGTTCTACGGGCCATTTTGAGCATAAAAAGTCTTATAACATGGGTCCGATATCAACCGTTAAGGAGTTATACAGCTGATTAAATCCTACAAAAGTATCAGTATCTTTTGAGCAGAACTAAGAGTTATTCACTTAAAATGCACAGAAATATTAATTCAAAATACTGTACTAATCATAAAATAAACACACCTCAGTTTGGAAGCAGATTTTCAGATATCCCTCCTTCCACTTCAATGCACTTGGCCACACGGATGTGAATGGCGCTTAGCGCTCCGTACTTCGTCATGGCTGTCTCTGATAAGCGCAACTGATAATCACCAGACCTATCTTCCCCTTCACTCCGTGCTTCACGTCACAGCGTAAAAACCTTTGGGAATGCCGAGACATAGATGAGAGGGGTAATATTAAAATGGATTTGAGCGACATCGAATGTGATGCTAGGGAATGGATTAATCTTGCTCAGGACAGGGACCGATAGCGGGCTTATGTGAGGGCGGAAATGAAGCTCCGGGTTCTCTAAAAGCCATTTGTAAGTTTCTATTATTATTATTATTATTATTATTATTATTATTATTTACAACACATAGCTGCTCGCTATGTATTCTTCACCTAACATAGTAGGAACATTAATTCCAAACGTTAGAAATGGTCAGGGCATGTAGTACGTATGGGTGAATTCAGAAATGCATATATAATGTTAATTGGGAGACCTAAGGGGAAAAAGAATTTTGGGGAGGCCGAGACGTAGATGAGAGGATGTTAAAATGAATTTGAGGGAGGTGGGATATGATGGTAGGGACTGGATTGTTTCAATCAAACATGGCTGCTTATCCTACAATTTGCATCACCCCCCTAGCATTTGTTTTTATCATCTCCCTAGCATTTGTTCCTTTGTTTCCCAACATTGTACTTTCAATAATTATACCTTTCAAAATGATTCCTGTTTATTTCATCATCCTTAATTAAAACTTTTCTATCATTTATCCTTTTTGTATTATTTCGGCTATGTTATATGTTATAGCTTCTGCTGTATGAGATTATGTGTATTCACGTATCAGAGATTGTTTAATATATATTGATAATTGAAGTGGAATGTAAATGTTTTAATAAGAATGACACTAAATCAACAAAGACCTCTTGGCTAGTAATCGTCCATAGAGTGCAATGAAGATTGTATAGTTGGTACAACTGGTAATAAGAAAACAGCTCATCAGAGTCCGTGGATGTAGTAGAGTAGCACAATCGAGTCGGCCGCCATTGTTATTCCATTTCAACACGTTTGGGGTAGGAATATTTAAAGTAAAACTCTGATATTTTTAACTTTAAGGACAAAAACTTCAAAAGAATCTTCTTACATTTTAGAACATTATTGTAAGTCAACATACTAATGTACAAAAACTTCATTTAATAATAATTATTATTACAGCATAAATATACATTTAACAATATCGGTATTACAGCAACATCAACGTAATAAATTACAAGTAATAAATGAAAACTTCATGTTGCAAATTAAAAAATAATGGAAACATTTCCAACTGCATTCCTCGTCCCCAGTCTTCGGCTTCCGCATTTAATAGGATTTCTACGGCCTTTCTTTATACTTTCCAATAGAGCCAAACATTACAATCTTGATCTGAAGAATGAATTCAGAACTATGACAACTATATCATGACATTCTGGCAAATAGCAATTAGGATTGAATTCAGTAATGTTTGATGTTGAAGGGAGAAGACGGCGAAATTTGACATTGTTCCTAATTGATACATAATTTTAATTTGTTTTAAATGAAAATATAATTGCTGCAACAATTTTAATTCTAGATTAGTTTTATAAAAACATTTTGGGACCCAAACTTTGAAGCAAGAAATACCGAGATGCAGTAATTCATTAATCTCACAATTAATGTAATGCTCGCTTACGTAGTGGATCGTTACTTCTCATATTTATAGTTAGGGATTGGATTTTTATGTAATATCAAGGTGTGAAATATGTACATATTTACGTAAGAAAAATAAGCTGAATATGTACCAAAATATGTAAAATCATGAAAATATTTAATATCAATATCTGGCAGGTACAGGATAGGTAAGACTCTCCAGTTGTGATTTCATAGAGCACCCGACTTTTTTACCGCACACTTGACGCATTACTATTTTTCCATCTGTAGTGAAAGCTTCGTCCATCGCAATCCATGATTTTATTTTTGTAGTTAAAAACAGTAGCTAAACTCACTTGCACTTCATACTGTAAGTACTAAAAGTATAGAAATGAGTGAAATGAATGATACAACAGAACTGCAAGCACTGTTTCGCTTTACTGGATTAGGAGAAAATAAGAGCAGATGTGGGACACATGTATTTTAGCTGCTCCCTGTAAGAAACAAAGTACCTACTAAAACCTCAAACTATAGGCATTTACAAACTGTTGTTTGAAAAGTGACATTCCTGTCTCATTTTAATTGCTCGGAAATTCTCATTTCCATATAGGTCTACTAAATTTAAAGTAAAGAATCTACGTAAAGATTATTGCTTTTTGGTCCTACAGAATAATTAATAAGAATTAATTAAAGAGGTCAAGCAATAACCTGAAAAGCTATTTATTTTAATCTTTCAACATCTTTGCAGTTTCCTTTACTCCAGCTTCTTTTCAAAAGTCGGCTACTTTATTGCGGCTCATGCCAGACTTGACACAGGTTTTCCCTGGAAGGATTAGGAAGAGGGTGGGTAAAGTTGCAAATTGCACGGCAACTGCTTGTTAAGACGTGTGCAGAACGATTATAATTCAAGACAAATCATGCCGTCCTCTTCCCACTCCACCGCATGAAGGCAATGCTACGTTCTGAGTGATTTTTATAATACAAAGTAGTTGCATGAGAATGGTTGCCTTTTGTTCACTCATATTTGCAGTGGGCGGTATGGAATGAGTGCCTCTATTACTTTCTGGAACTAAGGACATTTATGTTTCGTCTCGAAATATATCCTTTCTTGGGTAGGTAAAAAGACTTTTTAAATCTCTGTATTTCAAATTGTGAACTTCCCCAGCAGAAGTGGGGTAAATATGTAAAAATATGTAGTATCAAATTTTAATATATTAATAGTAATTACAAGATTCGCAGAGATTTGTTCTTTATTGTATAGTATTGTATTTATTAACATTCCATGGTATTAATACATGCTTACAGCTAGAATATGGAACAAGTCAAAAAACTTAATACTATTATAAAATCTTAATTTATAGTCACAGTCTAGATGAAATATATACAGACGAGATTTACAATATAGTCTACTAGTACAACACATAGTTTTAGTATCAATTTCATGAAGTTTCATTGAATGTCATGAATTCACCTACAGAATAGAAGGCCTGAGAAATTAGGTACTTCTTTAATTTGGCTCTAAATAATTTTATGTTTTGAGTTTCATTTTTTATATCGATAGGGAGGCTATTAAAAGTTTTACTGCCATATAACGCACTCCTTTTTGATAGCACGATAGACTTGCCGATGGAGTATGAAAGTCATTTTTTGACGTGTATTTATGCTATGAACTGTTGAATTAGTTACAAACTTTTCACGATTACATACGAGGAAGAAATGAAAAGATATACTGACAAGCCATGGGCATTATTTGTAGTTTTTTGAAAATAGTCCTACACGACTCCCTAGATTTCGCACCTACTATTATTCTAATTACTCTTTTTTGTAATAGAAATATATTTTTACTATCTGTGGAATTTCCCCAGAATATTATTCCAAAACTCATTACCGAGTGGAAGTTTGCAAAGTATATTGTTTTTAAGGTATTGATATTTACTATCTTTTTCATAGATCTAATATCTAATATATACGGTAAAGTTGAAAGGAATGTAATATGTAATTACATAAAAATCCGGTCCCTATTTATAATCACTTCTTTCCATTTTATTTCTTTTACCTTGTGACAGAGAAAACAATGTGCACATTTTTCAGCTCTCTGTAAACAGATCGAAACAACAGCACGGAATTTCTTCGCATTTATGTTACATTCGTTCTCTAGACGATTGCGGTAGGCTACTCTGGATATCCACGGACTCTGCTCATCACAACATAATACTGCCATCTAGCCTAATATTTGTAATAATGAGATGGAATAAAACTCAAGGGCGCCCGCAGGATCCAATCTCAGTAGTAGCAACATGGTTAGAAAATAAGAGAAAATGAATGGACGAGGAGAGAGAAAAATGAACATGAAAAATAGCCAGTTCTGAAATCTAAATTACCTTGCGCACGCATTCATAGTTTAAGGCACTCATTTTGTTGAATTGTTTACTGAGGGTTTGAGAAAACATGTATCGAGCACGCAGAGAAAAAAAATAAATAAAAAAGTGTAAAAAAAAAAATAAAAAAATCTCAGTGGTAGCAATTGTTACCACTGGCTACTCCCTGTGGGCGCCCTTGGCAATACTACATTTTGAAGACAGTTTAGTATTTACGTAATACAATTAATATTTTATTGTATTAGAGTACTTTACTTCTTCTAATCTTTTTATTATTTCTTCTAATCGTGTAATAGTCTGTAGTAATCTCAGACCTCGAGTTACATTTTATTAGAACTATTTCGTGAATAAAATAAAAATGTAAATAATATATCCCTAAAATTCGATCACTAAATGTTAATAATTGTATATTAACGAATACTTAACTTACTCAGACATTGTGAAGTTGAAATACTCGTAGATGAATATCGATTACTGCAATAAAGAAATTCGATGTTATTATTCAGTGGACTAATGCCAATTTCGAAAAGCGAAATACAGGTTTAACAATTTTAATTACATGTACTGCACTTTTCTCTTATTATTATAACATGAATACATTTTCATTATCTGCTGAAATCATAATTTAATTTAATAGTAACAGTGGGGACAGCTATATACCAATGCTTATGTATTCACAGCGAGACATATTGCTACACAGTGAAGACATCTCTGTATAGATTGGCCTAATTAAAACACGAATTTTATTACGCCATACGGCAGGCAGTTTCATCAAAGACCTTATTATTACTATGTAAGGTCTTTGGGTTTGATATGCGATGATGTTACATAAATTTGAACATCTGACTTTCTATTAATTGTTTAATTTCATTCACAAAGTACAAATTTTATAGAATACAATTATAGGTTAAGTTACCTGTGGGAACAGGACCAATGTCAGCTGTGCCTTATTTCGACCGTTACAATGAGTGCTACACGAAAGCTTTTTTTATAGCTCGAGTAACGTATTCTCGCTTTAGTGTGTAACGGAACTAAAGCTGCATCTACACAGTTCAATATTCCAATCGCGTATGCGTTCAATCTGGGAAGAATATTGAAAGAATGAAGTTTAAAAGGTACGTTCAATTCAGATGCATGAAGATTTTGTGTCTACATGCTGCGCCGTTTTGAACGTCGTCTTCACTGCGTAAATATATTAATTAATATTAAATATCAATCTTGCATTCATTGCTTTAAAGTTGAAAGAAAAGTTTAACCGTGTAGTTGCATCTTAATGTATTCATGATCACCAATTTACGGGGAAACATTGGCGACAACGACTAAACATAAGAACGACCATGTGATATTGATACTATTTCGTTTATATGACGTCATTCCATTTTCGACCAATGAAGTGTAATGAAATTTTGAATTCCAACCAATCACAGTCACACTTTGCGATAATTTTTGCAGCTAGATTTATCGCTATCAATTTATCGCATGGTCGTTCTTTTGTTTAATCGTTGTCGCCAACTGTTTCCCCGTGAATTGATGATCATGAATACATTAAGACGCAACTACACGGTTAAACTTTTCTTTCAACTTTAAAGCAATGAATGCAAAATTGATATTTAATATTAATTAATATATTTACGTTCAAAACAGCGCACCATGTACACACAAAATCTTCATGCATCTTAATTAAACGTACTTTTTACACTTGATTCTTTCAATATTCTTCCCAGATTGCACGCATACGCGATTGGAATATTGAACTGTGTAGATCCAGCTTTAGTTCCGTTACACACTACAGCGAGAATGCGTTTGTCGAGCTATAAAAAATGCTTTCGTGTAGCACAGATTGTAACGGTCGAAACAAGACACAGCTGACATTGGTCCTGCTCCCACAGGTAACATAACCAAAAAGTAGGCTATAAAATTTGTATTTTGTGAATGACATGAAACAATTAGGCCGAATAGAAAATCAGATGTTCAAATTTACGTAACATCATCGCATATCAAACCCAATGACCTTTCATAGTAATAATAAGGTCTTTTCATCAAACTGCCTTCCGTATGGCGTAATAAAATTCTTGTTTTAATGAGGCCTATCTATACAGAGATGGCATCATTGTGTAGCAATATTTCTCGCTGTGAACACATAAGCATTGGTATACAAGTATAGCTGTCCCCACTGTTACTGTTAAATTAAATTATGATTTTAGCAGATAATGAAAATGTATTTATGTAATAATAATAATAAGAGAAAAGTGCAGTACATGTAATTAACATTGTTAAACCTGTATTTCGCAATTGGCATTACTGAATAATAACATCGAATTTCTTTATTGCAGTAATCGATATTCATCTACGAGTATTTCAACTTCATAATGTCTGAATAGGTTAAGTATTCGTTAATAAACAATTATTAACATTTTGTGATCGAATTTTAGGGATATATTATTTACATTTTTATTTTATTCACGAAATAGTCCTAATAAATGCCACTCGAGGTCTGAGATTACCACAGATAAATCTAGCTGAAAAAATTATCGCAAAGTGTGACTGTGATTGGTTGGAATTCAAAATTTCATTACATTTCATTGGTCGAAAATGGAATGACGTCATATAAACGAAATAGTCAATTAAATCCAACTCGAGTTTTGATTTTGTTTAGATAAATCAAAACCTCTAATGAGATTACTGTAGATAAATATGTCACCGATATAAAATTTAAACAAATGTTGCTAGGACTAGCAATTTCATATAAACCCAGACGACAGGGAGTCTCATAAAATGCTCCTACGTACTACAAGATTCTCAGAACTGCACTGCACAAAGATTGCTATTTCTAGTTTAACGGTTTGTTGTAAAGTTCACCAAGAATAAACTGTCGAAAGTAAAGGCTGATGTACTGAAAGAAATCTTACAAAGCTTAGAGGGGGAGGGGTGCATCTCTCAACCTCACTCCCATTTTGTGACTACATGTAGGTATGTACTTATTATACGTCCCGTTGTGAGCAGACAGAATTATCAGCTGACTCATATGCTCAGAGTTACTGGTGTTGCAGTATATATTAATTTGTGATATGTATGTATGTATAATTTTTACCAAGACTTAAAAATATCCCTCGTGTTTTTTTGTGCTTCAACGACTTCAAAAGAACACTGTTGTTTTCAGAGCCCACAAATAGCAAGAAAGGAACAATATTGAAGGCCAGCGCTGCATATTAGAAGAAAAATTAAGAGTTTATTATTTCTTCTCTGAATTCAGAGATACTTTTACGTGCTTTATTTGCCGGCAGAATACTTGTGTACAAAGGAATTGAATATGAGATGAAAATATGAAACCCATACGTAGCTCAAAATACAGGAACATCATTTTATTTTTACTAACATTTTTAATATTAACCTGCCTTTACCTTTGGATTAACGGTTGAAAACCGGAAACACCGTTTGCTACCCCCTTCCACGACTGGAGTTCGATGATACTGGGGTAAAATACAAACAAATCACTTTACTAGGTATAGGAGGGAAGAAAAGTAGTTCATTCATTTACGAAAACTAGGAAATATAGCGATTTTCAGTTTGACAATTGTCTTTAGGTTTTTGTTTAATCAAAATGCAGTACAGTATTAACAATAAATGTTTTTACGCACGAATTGAATTATCCATTTGGACGTATTCATTATGCATTATTGTCTACAGCACATTAGCGTACAATATAGAGAATGAAGTTAAATTGAAAAATAATAATATGGATATTTAAACACATTTTTGAAAATGGTGGCCGTTCATTTCGATACAGGCTTCAGTTCTTTTGTGCATATTATCGCACTATAGATTATTGTACCTAATCCCAATTACCAGTTTCGACGTTCGTGCTAGTAACTCATGTTGAAATAATTCTGTACCTACTCTATAAAAGAGTACCTTACGTATTGTAAATTCAATCTTCACCTCTGCCCGATCCGAAAAGATAAAATTACTTAGACATGCTAACTACTGTCCGTCCAAGTAGTTTTGTCACAGGATCGTAGAAAGGGGGGGGGGATCACGTGCTATTTAATTACTTAACGAGGCACTTTTATTTAAGTTATTTTAAACACTTGTAGCCAATTCCTAACAGAAATTAATGTTTTCAGGAAAGAGCTAAGACAGCCCAGCCACTAGCCTTTACAGAGGGGCGAACAGAAGCGGGTGGGGGAAATCGGGATGCGACGTAGACAAACGGACGACAGTACCTGTGCGAAAATATGATTCAATATTTAAAGATCTTTCGTCACTGGAAAACACGAACATATTTCTGGAACGTACTATACTCACTAATTCAGTACTATTTACTATGACCTGAAGGCGACATTGACTGCATATGCGGCCTTGGTTCTGTGTGGAGGACGGTTTGAAATTTACTAGTAGAGGGGGTGGGAATGAAGTACATTAAAAAATTCAGGTAGAATAAAAATTGAAGTAAAAGTAAAATATTATGTTCCTGTATAATTAGTACAAGGAAAAATTAAGAGAAGATAAATCACAGGACATGGCACACAACAGTCTATATTCATTATCATCAAACGAATGTAAAAAGAGACAACGAATCCGCTGTTACAGTGAGTTTTTTCAGAAATGCTAGCAAAACAATTCTGAATATTTTAATAGAAGAGAATTTGTGAAAACGTGAAATTTTGTGTCCTAAGAAAATTTGAACTTTCAGAAACATTTTCTTGCAGCGAAACACTGTTTACAAGAAAGTTGATGGCTTCCCAACTAAATTGGGTGACAAAATGCTTACAATTAATACAAGTGTCACAGCGTTTTCTATCGCAGTCGTAGAAATTACCGTATTTTTTCGAATACTACGCGCACTTTATTTTCGAAATATTCAAGTAAAAAACACGGGTGCGCGTCTTATTCGAAGTGAAGTTGGCAATATTGCTGATTTTCCTCCCGTGCAACACCTAAGATGGTAGCACATGCCATTACTTTTCCGCGCGGGTATTTCAATATTGTTAACATTGTTAAATGGCATTTGGATTAGCAGTATATGTGTCAGAATCAAGTTAAAATGTGATAAGTGTATAGTTTGTGCGTTTATATTTTTAATTCTGAAAATGAGTACCACTAAAGGTATGAGATTGCGACCCTTTACTTGCAGCGAAAAACTCAAAATAATTATTATCAAAGATACGAAGAAACATGGAAATATTGACGCGTGCTTTTAATATTACAGGATATCGTGTAAATATCCGACTAAGTAAGACATCTAACATACGTGAGTGCATGAAGGATGGTTTTTAAATGCGTCCTGTTCTAAGGTAAAATTTATTTATTTATTTATTCAATTATTTATTCACTTATTTATTTATTCATTTATTCACTTATTCATTTATTCATTTATTCACTTATTTATTTATTTATTTATTTATTCATTTATTCACTTATTCATTCATTCATTTGTTTATTTACTAGACGTACCCGTGCGCTCCGCTGCACTTGTTAGAAATAAATATAAAGTAATTACATAATTACAATAGGACGTTCGATCCAGGGAAGATTCGTGTTTGATAGAAGGATAAATCGTTTAATATGTTACTTAATTTAAATTTTATTTAAATAATTAAAATGCGGTCATTTTGGTCCAGAGATCAATCATTTGGTGCAATGACAATTCCTTTAACATGTTTCTTAATTGTTATTACATGCAACCATAGTTTAATGAAGATTGACATATCTTTAGTTTTAATGTTTATATTTTATATTACTTGCTATATGTTTCAGAAGTTACTGTAATAACATTGTAGAATTATGTCCATCTAGAGAAACTACACTTTTCAATGGCGAAATAATAATTAAACAATTAATTAGCTTCCGATATTACTTCATACAAACACAGAAACATTCTCTTAGGCTATGTTTAATAGCTTTCGATTGTTGTTGTCCAAGGCCCCTTATAGACGAAGTCATTTGTTTTTTTTTTTTTTTTTTTTTTTTCAGTACAGCGCCTTAGATGGCGTTGTTATTGTAATTTTAAAACTCATTTATCTCATTAAATATCAGTCCTATCAACATGTTATATAGAATGAAACTTATCGGAAATTATTTTTAAAGAAAGTTTTGTTATGTAATATTTTTCATGAAAATCAATAATAAGCGATATATGTCGACTTATTTATTTCAGGCCTTCTTATAACCCCCCTTTTAAATAAAGTATTTTGAATGCCATATAGCCTAAAATCTAAGTTACAACGAACTTAATTTATATTCCAATTTTCATATAAATCGATTCAGCCATTATCGCGTGAAAAGGTAACAAACATCCAGACAGATAGACATACAAACAAAAGTTTCAAAAAAGGGATTTTCGGTTTCAGGATGGTTAATTATACATGTTAACACCAATTATTTTTGGAAAATCGAAAATTACCAGAAAAATGTAATTTGTCATGAATACATTTGTTGATTTTTTTTTTCAAAAGTGGGGTGCGCGGGGTATTCGAGAAAATACATATTATAGCCTATATTAATGGTGTCGCGCAATTAACTGTGTTTATTCGTGCCTGTGATAGATTTAAATATAAATAATTGAGGAGTTACTGTACATGATTTCCTTTCAAAATACCAAAATCATGTGGATATTCTTAAAGAAGTATGTCACTTGGAAAAATAAAGGCCTAATCTTCCATTCATGAAACTGTCAAAATTAAAACAGTGCAATGTACACTCTTCAATGCAATGTAGCCTATCACATAGCAGTGAGTTTACACGTTAGATTATAGAGCTCCGTGTAATTTACGCCCATTGTCATAGCGCTACGTCTATATATAGTGTTGGTTATAAACACCTACTTAAGTTCCCTGTAATCATCATACAATTAAATTACACTATTAATCAACGTCTTTACACAATAGCTATGGGATCCGTGGAGTGCGCGTAGTGCGTCATCGAATACGCAATATTATAACACTTGATCAAGTGAGATATATATTCGTTTGAATTAATAATACACGTCAGTCGTAGGACGAATGACGCAACAGCAAGACTTACGAAAATACTTTTCCTACTCGTTTTATACAAACCATTCACTGTTATTGTTATCCATAGGTCTGTATCTGAAAATCAATAGGAAATGAGAATCTAGAATACGAAGTTGTTTTATTGTAATAATTAGCCTATAATAATAATAATAATAATAATAATAATAATAATAATAATAATAATAATAATAACTTAATTGCTATAACAAAGATATGGTTTTCTAAATATAATAATCACACTATCATTTCTTAGAAGACGAACTTATTCATTAATTTATGAAGGTGTACAGTCTCAGATTAGATATATTTCTGCAGGTGTACCTCAAGGGAGCATTCTAGCCCCTTTTCTCTATTTAATTTACACTCATGATATACCAACACCTAAATCAGATTCTCTAACTGTAGCTCATTTCGCTGATGACATTGCTGTCCTTAGCAAAGGAGATACTGGTGAATAAGTGACAACCAATCTACGTAACTTTCTACAAGAAATTGAAATATGGAACTAAAAATAGAGAACAGTCATGAACACAAATAAGTCATCAACAGTAACATTCACATATCTCAAAAAAGAAAAAGCACTTCCATTATACCTCAACTGTTCACCAGTACCACAGCATGAAGAAGTACGATATCTTGGACTCATCCTAGACAGTCGCTTGACCTGGCATAAACATCTCACTTACACCCTCCAGAGATTAAGATACAGACTTCATCGATTGAAAATAATACTTTCCAGCTCTTGTCTTTCCCTTTCCAACAAAAGGTTAATATATGTAATGCTTCTCAAACCTATTTGGCTCTATAGATATTCATTATGGGGATCGGCTTCTATAAGCCAAATCATGCGTATTGAAACATTCCAAAATAGTGCACTAAGAATAATCATTGGAGCATCATGGTACATCAGAAATGAAACACTTCATTCAGATCTAGATCTAGCCAAAATAGAGACTGTACTTCATTCTTCCTATACACGATCATATGCAACATTGTCAACACATTCTAACAGCTTAATCAACCAGATTCTTCGGAACTTGCCCCCTGTACGGACTGATCGTCGCCTCAAGAGGAAAAGACACACTGATTTGTTGATGCTTTGAGGAACGTTAATGGACGTCACCCTCTCCACAAGTCTCATATGGTTGTAATGTTAATTATTTAAGCACAATTGATAGTACCAATGTACAAAAAATTTCAAATAAATTTTTAAAAAATAATAATAAAAATAATCACACTAGCTCCTCCAGAAAGAGTAAATTACATGCTCGTGCTCAGGAAGCATTCCACATAATTTTAAGACCATTTTATTAAATAACAGAATAAAAAGTAAAAAAAAAGAGAAAGGAAAAAACAAATATCACAATAATTGGAACTTTAAATTGTCTCTCTAAACAGTAATTTAATTCATTTTTTTAAAACAAGTAGCATTAGCAAATTATATGTTTCGAAATTTAGCTATTTTGTTATAAAGCCTTCGACCGAAGTTGCCACCGTGATTATATGCTACAGTTGTGGTACATTTAGGTCCTGTCAAGCATATGTTGTCTGATCTTTTGATTTAACATTTATTTGAATACAAATTAAATATATTTCAGTTTTAATGTACGAAATTCAATAAGACATCGTTAAAAATTTGATTGATATCAAATACTTTAAATTCTGAATAGGCCTACAACAGTTCTGCAGGGTAATCAATAGATTTATTAAGAGGTATTTTTATTATTATTTTCTGTAGCAATGTTATTGGCATGAGAGAGATACTATAAGAACTATCCCCTCCTATAATACCGTATTGCAATATAGCTTGTACTAATGTTAGATAAAGTATGGACAGTCAAGTAATTTTGTAGGATAACAAAATAGTGAACAATTTTTCTTAATCTATTGCACAGAAAAAGAACATGTTTATCCCAACGTAAGTGTTGGTCGATTATTACAGGGTTGTTTCTGATCTCTGATAACGAATTTGAATGACGTCATGTGCGTCAGGAATCACACCGACAGCTGAATTGCGGCGAGAGGTGACAGACCAGTAGTGAGTGATTTCATAATCAGAGTGCACGGTGTATCACAGTAGCAATGCCCAAGAAAATCGAGCCTTTTTGGGAGGGGTACATAAACACACTTTCCGATGCCAAGTTATGTGAAAATCATAGAACCCTGCAGAAACGTGGTTTCGTTATTTCCAAGAAAGGCATTTTGTATGTACCTAGTAAGACTGGCAAAGCTCGGATGGGATTAATTCCAGAATGGAAAAATCAAGCAAATCCACCCCCGTCACAAGTCGCCGCACCCCACGAGATGATACAAATTAATTCCATTCGAACTTTACCAATCTTATTAAGTACACAGAAGATGCCTTTCTTGAAAATAACGAAACCTCGTTTATTGTAGGTTTCTTTTATTTTCACTTAACCGTACTTGGCATCGGAAAGAGTTCTTATGTACCCCTCCCAAAAAGGCTCGATTTTCTTGGGAATTTCTGCTGTGAGTCGCTGTGCACTCTGACTATGAGATCACTCACTACTGGTCTGTCACCTCGCGCCACAGTTCAGCTGTCGTGTGACTCCTCACGCACATGACGTCATTCAAATTCGTCATCGGAGATGGAAAAAATCCTATATTCCGAGATACTTAACTTGAGGAGATTCATTTAGAATAGGGCAGTTACAAATTATTAGAAGAACAATTGCATGTATGAATTTTTAAATACAAGAGCGAATCGTAAATATAATTTCGTATGATGAAAATAAGTATTTTAAGTATATTTTAAGTACCTTTATTATGAAATGTGTTGTCACTCCCGCTGTGGAAGGAAATACTACCTATTAATGTTTTAATATCTGTCGTAAATGGAACATTCAACTCCATTTCAAAGCACATACCCTTTTTGGCACAATCATGAACATATCCCACCACAACAGGAAACTAGAATATAGCGTGGGACCTTCACTAGGCTTTGAAAAATGAAGAATATCACTTCGAAAATAGTCAGCCAGATAATTTCCTGATATTAACACAGCAAAAAGTTATAAAGTGAATCAGTGATTATATAAGTGTTGAAAGTGTATATACGAAATACGAAAAGCCTGAAATCCCATAAGGGCAACGGCCTCCTACAGGAGTGTAGGTTGAGCTGAAGGTCTACTACACTTGGGGAGCCAGTCCAAGAGAGCTTACACTATACTTACAAACTAAACACAAAAACAAATTATACCAACTAAACACGAAAAACTATACAGACTAAACACATACATAAATTATGCAAACTAAACATCCACACAAAAAACTATGCAAACTAAACACATCAATTATAATCTGAACACACAACTATCCGCACTAAATACATGATTAAAAAATACACAAACTGAACACATACATAGTCTTAACTCACACACCAACTAAATACACAAAAATCTATACAAATTGCACACATAAATTGTACAGCCTAAACACACAAACTATCTAAACTAAACGCACAAAAACGATAGAGTGTATGTGGTGTGTCTAAAAAGTTCGGTGAATGGTGTCATATCTGAACGGCAATTTGGCGCATGTGCTTGCGCATGCGCATGGTTCTTCAGAGACTTGGGGAGAATCGATACACAGCATGCAATGCATGTGACTGGCAGTGTAAACAGACTGCGACCAGTTGAACGTAGTCAATGTGCTAGGAAGTGTCACGGCGCAATGCAGCAACGTGCAAACATCAAGTTCTGCTACAAATTGGGGAAGACTGCAACGGAGACACATGGAATGTTGGTGCAGGTGTACGGATGGGAAGCCGTGAGAGAAAATGAGTTTACGAATGGTTTAAACGCTTCCGTGAAGGGAAGGAAACAATTGAGGATGAGCCACGTTCAGGTCGGCCATCGACAAGCAGAACCCCAGAAATGATCGAGAAAGTGCGACAAATGCTGGCACAAGATCAGCGACTGACTCTAAGATTGATTTCGGAGGAATTGGTGCTCTTCATTTATTTGTAAATAGGATTTCAGGGAAGATGCATAACTATGACCAGTAATCTTTATTAATTCTTGTTCTTGAATGCCAATGCGAGTCATATTTGAAACTGCTGTACATCGATTGGAGTGGTTTGTAATTTTCTGTTTTTATGACGTCCAGACCAGTGCAGTTTGAAATGTTGACAAACAAAGAAACAAATGCTAGGGTAGTGATAAAAATAAACAAATGCTAGGGAAGCGATAAAAATAAACAAATGCTAGGGACGCGATAAAATTGTGCGATAAGCAGCCATGATTGGCTGAAAGACGTCCTTTCGTACCGTTTTATTGGTCAATAGTAGTGTGTCGTATTAGAGAACAGACTTTAAATATTATTTTTTTCTCTTGTACCATATTCTCGCTATCGTTGTTATGTCATAAAATTTGCATTCATTGTTTAATGAAAAGTATTTGAATAATCCACTAAGTCTGAATTTTCCAATAGCCCACAATGTAGATTAATTTATCCTGAAATGACAAAAAAATCTCTGTTCCTCACTTTGGTAACTTTATACAAGATAAAATATATTAAAATACCGTATTTTAAAAGCCACTTTAGAATATACTCTCCAGAACCTGCTTTTGCGTCTAAATTCAATCAACCAACTCCTATTACCTCAGCGTTTTAAACTGCCCCTTGCCACGTCACAAACTCTTCTTTACGTTCTATCTCTTTGTATCGGTCAACAAAGCAGGTTAAAAGTATGGAAGTAATTAACACACGTCCGACCATGACGCAATCAGTTTAAATTTAATCTCGACTCCATTGCGGCTCCTGTTTGAGGGCGCAAGGAATCCTCTGCTTTCGATTATTAAACCCCGGAATGTGTGATGTCACTGCATGGCGTCACTGATGACGTCAATAGTAGAGGCTGGAAGTAGGGGTGTTTTAAAGGTGAGAACACAGGATACGCTATGTCTGTATGATACCACGATGTGAATTTAAACGATACGAGAAATATTTATAATTTTCCCTCGGACATTATGGCCAGGGCCGGATTTAGGTATAGTGCCCCCCCCCCCAGGCAGTGCTAAAATTTTCCACCCCTCAACTCCCACAAACAGTTTATGAGCAGTTATTCTAAAGGTCATGTGTAGTTTAAATTAGTTTTAAATGAAATGTTACAATTCAGAAAAAAATTAATTACTGGAATCAAAATACAATCATCTTACTTGTGAAGTACAGGGACACCATTTTATTTTCACTTCAATTTTTATTGTACCTCAGATTTTTAATGTACTTCATTCCCACCCCTTCTACTATTAAACTTCCGATCGTCCTCCACACAGAACCAAGGCCGCGTATGCAGTCAAAGTAAACAGTACTGAGTTTGTGAGTATAGTACGTTCCAGAAATATGTTCGCGTTTTCCAGTGACGAAAGAGCTTTCAATATTGAATCATATTTTCGCACAGGTACTGTCGTTTGTTTGTCTACGTCGCATCCCGATATCCCCCACCTGCTTCTGCTCGCCCCTCTGTGAAGGCTAGTGGCTCTGCTGTCTTAGCTCTTTTCTGAAAACATTAATTTCTGTTAGGAACTGGACGTCTACGTAATATTATACAATTGTTTAAAATATCTTAAATAAAAGAGCCTCGTTAAGTAATTAACTGTCACGTCATTTTCCCCCTTTTCTACGATCCTGCGACATAACCACTTGGACGGACAGTAGATAGCATGTCTGCGTAATTTTATCTGTGCGGGTTGGGCAGAAGTGAAGATTGAATTTATAGTACGTAAGGTACTCTTTTATAGAGTAAGTACAGAATTATTTCAACATCAGTTACTAATACGAAGGACGAAACTGGTAATTGGAATTAGATGCAATAGTTTATAGTGCGGTAATATGCACGAAAGAACTTAAGCCTGTATCGAAATTTTCAAAAATGTATTTAAATATCCATATTATGATTATTTTTCAATTTACCTTCATTCTTTATATTGTACGTTAATGTGCAGTAGACAGTATAATATACACTGCATAATGAATACGTCCGAATTGAAAGCTCAGTTCGTGAGTAAAAACACTTCTTGTTAATACAGTACTGTATTTTGATTAAACAATAGGCCTACCTAACGAAAATTATCAAACTGAAAATCGCGATATTTCCTAGTTTACGTAAATGGATGAACTACTTTCCTGCCCTCCTATACCTAGTAAAGTGATTTGTTTGTATTTTACCCCAGTATCATCGAACTCCAGTTGTGGAAGGGGGTAGCAAACGGTGTTTCCGGTTATCAATCGTTAATCCAAAGGTACAGCCATGTTAATATTAAACATGTTAGTAAAAATAAAATGATGTCCCTGTATAAAAATTTCTTTCGCACTTTCTTCACAGAGAAAGCATTGATGATGTCATCAAAATCGATCTGACAAAGCACATCAGACTCGATGCAAAGAAACATAAACTTATTCAATGTTGAAACAAACTTTATTTGTGAAAGGTAGGCTATGGTTTATTATTAAGTATTGGTTTTCTTGGTGGTATAATTATTGCGAGTATTTCTTACTTCGATAGGAAGTATAAAGTGAATTGAAAAATAAACTCCAACTCTTTGTGGAATAAACTTTCCATACAGAATTATATACCGTAGTGCACATGCTTGAAACTGATTAAATACTCGCAGTATTGTTGGAAATATAATTATATTGGAAATGTAACTGAGAGTTGTGGTTAGTATCTACAGCGATAAATAGCTAATAAATACACAACCAATTTGATTTTCAACAATGCATTCTTATTCATATAAGCAGTTAAATTTAAGCAGTTTCATAGTATAATAATGTGATACCGGCATTACAATATAGACCTAGCTATGCAGCTGCACATTTTCCTTTTACTCTCGCCGCAACTGCGACAATGCGATAACAAAATAATATCAGACTTCCACAAGGCGTTCAATAACAAACTTCAGAAAAGATTTGCCAAGTGTTTTAAAAACAAATTTCACTCTAAAAAAATGAGAGAGAGAGAGAGAGAGAGAGAGAGAATGCCGCCCCCTGGAAATTTCCAGCCTAGGCAACTACCTAGGTTGCCTAAGCCTAAATCCGGCACCGGTTATATATTAAGAGTCCAAACTTCCTTCACTAATACGTAAAAACAAATCTATGAAAATTGTATTATTACATCAGAGTTATTGTTATATTGAGGGGTTACGATATTTTACAGAGTATGTAGCGTAAGTAGGAAATTACATACTACACTATACTTACTGGCTTTTAAGGAACCCGGAGGTTCATTGTCGTCCTCACATAAGCCCGCCATTGGTCCCTATCCTGTGCAAGATTAATCCAGTCTCTACCATCATATCCCACCTCCCTCAAATCCATTTTAATATTATCTTCTCATCTACGTCTCGGCCTCCCTAAAGGTCTTTTTCCCTCAGGCCTCCCAACAAACACTCTATATGCATTTCTGGATTCGCCCGCCCATACGTGCTACATGTCCTGCCCATCTCAAACGTCTGGATTTAATGTTCCTAATTATGTCAGGTGAAGGATACAATGCGTGCAGTTCTATGTTGTGTAATTTTCTCCATTCTCCTGTAACTTCATCCCTCTTAACCCCAAATATTTTCCTAAGAACCTTATTCTCAAACACCCTTAATCTCTGTTCCTCTCTCAAAGTGAGAGTCCAAGTAGCACAGCCATACAGAACAACCGATAATATAACTGTTTTATAAATTCTAACTTTCAGATTTTTTGACAGCAAGCTAGATGACAAAAGCTTCTCAGCCGAATAATAACAGGCATTTCCCATATTTATTCTGCGTTTAATTTTCACCCGAGTGTAATTTATATTTGTTACTGTTGCTCCAAGATATGTGAATTTTTCCACCTTTTCGAAGGATAAATCCCCAACTTTTATAGTTCCATTTCGTACAATATTCTCGTCACGAGACATAATCATATACTTTGTCTTTTCGGGATTTACTTCCAACCCTACCGCTTTACTTGCTTCAAGTAGAATTTCCGCGTTTTCCCTAATCGTTTGTGGATTTTCTCCTAACATATTCACGTCATCCGCATAGACAAGAAGCTGATGTGACCCGTTCAATTCCAAACCCTCTGTGTTATCCTTAGCTTTCCTAATGGCATATTCTAGAGCGAAGTTAAAAAGTAAAGGTAATAGTGCATCTCCTTGCTTTAGCCCACAGTGAATTGATTACATAACATACTATAAAATAACATTTACTCACAATTTGATTACCCTATTTGAAAACATTCAGGCATGTTTTTTAAACATGTCAGTAATTGAAGACCTCGGTGCAAAAAGCGGTCAAGTCCAGAAATGAAAATTTTACAGGAGATAAAGAAACTTTCCACAGCAATTAAGTGTGCATTAATTTCAAACTAACATTTTACACGATAATTTTGGAAATTAGTAAGTCTTTTATGTGGTTATCAATATTCCTGTAGTTCTCTTTCGTCCATAGTTTTTTTTTAAATGGTGGACTTGAATTATATATATATATACATACAGTATAAATATACATATATATACATATATATTACGCATATTATAGGCCTACTGGGTGAGTAAAAAGTATGGAATAATGCTTGTAACTTTCTTATTTCTAATTTTATGAAGAAAATATTTTTACAAAAGTTGTAGGGTATCAAAGAAGGAATATTTCGAACATGTTTTCAAATACTATGAATTTCATTTATAAAGGGTTTGTCAATGAGTCTGTTTTTTTTAATAGCACCATGTACTTATTTCTCCAATTTTGGATTCTCGAGGTCTCAGCACGTACAAAATCATATTTTTTTTTGCCATTTATAAACTATTCCTTTGTAAAAATTACCTCTTTTGATGGCAATGTATGTGTACTGAATAAAGGACAATAAATGCTCCAGTACATCAATTTGAGGAGGTTTTGGATTAAACAATTTCAGACAAAAGCTAATAGAAACAAGAGAAACAAAACTAATAAAAACTGAATAACGATATTAATATACTTAAACTTATAATTTAAAAAAAGACACATTGTAGGATATGCACCATTGAAATTTAACTGCAATAGTAATGCAATACTTGGATTTTAAAGCAAGAAAACCCACTAAAACCAAAATTAGCATTGTTGTGTTGCTTCACGTGTTGATTTCAGTTCACAAAAAGTGCTCAAAATGGCCCCCATTTACTACCAAAATTAATAAATCTGTCTTTGAAATTGTTTAATTTTTAACCATTGTTATTCAATTGTTTTATTAACGTTTTTCGATCAGTATTCTGAAAATTCCCTCCTCTTCTCTATAGAAAAATACTTCACTAACAGACTTCCTAATGCAATAATGATGAACCAGGTAATCGATTTCTTCTTCTAGATCCTCAAAGTCAAGTAACACCAATAATGAACACAGTTTTTTTCCGTTTTAATGCACAACTCATTTTGAAGTTCAGTTCATACCCTTCATACAACTGTTGAGAATCTGCGACATCAGCTGCGTTTTTCGAAGTTTCTAGGAGAACAGAGTATGCAGCGCGTTAAGTAGTGCGTTTTACCCTAGATCATATATACCCAGATAGCTCGGCCTTATAGACTTTGAAGGTAATAACGTTTGTCATGGATCGCAAGATTCGGCGCACCTGCCACTATTACAACAGACAGGGACTCGCAATTTGAATCTGCTATTTTTCGATCGTTTTGTAATCTCATCGGTACTACAAAAATACGCACTACAGCCTTTCATCCCGCCTCAAACGGCATGATAGAGCGTTGGCATAGATCATTGAAAGCCGCTATCATGTGTCACTTCTTCTTCTTCTTCTTCTTCTTCTTCTCTTCTCTCTAGGCTTCCAGCCTGTTAATCCAGAGTACCTCTCCATCTGCTTAATGGTCTTCCTGGGGATCTTCTTCCGGATGGGTAGTTATCCCTGGCGATTCTCGCAATTCTATCCTCTTCCATTCGAGATACATGCTCATTCCATTGTTGTCTCCTTATTTGCGTCCATTCTCTGATTGATTGTATTTTGCATTGTTCTCTAATCTGATCATTCCGTATATGGTCCCTTCTTGTGATTCCTACAATTTTCCTTAAGGCTTTCATTTCTGTTGTATCCAACATCTGTTTTGTTTTTGCTGTTTCAGGTATTATTTCAACTGCATAAGTGAGAATAGGGCGCACCACGGTCTTGTAGATTCGAACCTTAGGTTCAATGTGGAGATATTTATTTCTCCATATGGTGTCGTTCAAATATCCCGATACTCTATTTGCTTTAGTGATTTGGTTTAAAATTTCGGTTTGTAAAAGGCCTGAGCTTGATAACTGGAAGCCAAGATATTGAAAGCACATCACTTGTTCAATTATTTGTTTTTCCAATTCTAATTTACATCGTATTGATCATGTGTCACACGGGATCTAAATGTTGGATCGATATCTTACCAGCTGTCCTACTTGGATTGCGCTCCAGCATCAAAGAAGATTGTGACGCTTCGCCCGCAGAAATGGTTTACGGAGCGACACTAAGAGCAGTATTCATAGACATTCTTAGCGCGGGCTATCGGTGGATGATCAGCGAACTAACGTTTTTCGTATTCATAAACTAGTGTCAGCGATATGATATGATATGAATCCTGTTTAGCACGCTCGTATCCCGGGGTAGCGAAATGTCTATGAATAGCACCCTAAGACTTCCGGGAGAGTTTTTCGTCGACGACCACATCGAACTGTCGCAGCGAGCCTTCGCTGTAAGACATAGACAGTTAATGCGCACTGTCAGATCCATCCCCGCTGCTCACCACTGCAATAGAAGAGCTTTTCACCACAAGACACTATATACGTGTACGCATGACTTTCTTTGTGTGGCAACTAAAGGATCCCTTGTCCCAACGTATGAAGGACCTTATAGAATTCTTCGTAGGATATCTGACTACGTGTTCGAAGTCGATATTCACGAGAACCCTAAAACCATTTCCACAGAAAGACTTAAGCCAGCTTTCTATGAAGTTTTCTCTGAAGATGATTGGAACAAATCCTCCGATCATCAACGACCAAGTCCTTCAAATCCTCCACCAATCAAAACTTATCGTGGTGCAAGAAAAGTTTCGTGACTCAACGTCACTGGGAGGGGAGTACATGTAGGGCTCTGAGTTCTGCATTCACAACTGGCCTACGTCTGTGTTCATTACACAATAGAGTGGGCCATGAAAATTATAGCTCTCCTTGGCAACGGTTTGTTATTAATTGTTTTTGTTTCTTTCATACGAGAAATAAAACTGTTCCTGAGTTTGATTGACTTATTATATTATATTCACACTACAGTCATGTAGCTAGAATACAATATACTGTGTAAATGAAACTCAAGAACAGTTTTTATTTCTCGTCAGAAAGATACAAATTAATTAACAACAAAACCGTTGCCAAGGAGAGCAGAATTTCCATAGCCCACTCCGTTGTATCAGGAACATAGACGTAGGCCAGTTGTGACTGCAGAACTCAGAGCCCTACAGTCAGGTTTACTATGCTGCCATCTAGTTGTTACATAAGGAGTCACGTCATAAATCCCATTTAAATTGCATTAGCGACTGTACTGTCAACTCGTGTTCGTTTACGGCAGAAGGGTGGCGATCCTGGCGGTTGTTCTCTTCAAAGTGCTGCCGATTTTAACATAGGGATGAGTTATCTGTTGCATATATGATCTAGGGTTTTACGTTGGCGTTTTACGTTATAAGCGACATAAAAAGTGCGCTGCTAGGAAAACCCCGCTTAAGTGTCAGTCTACGTTTGCTCCATTCTGTATATTGTACAAGAACTGTATCCGGCCTATAATGACGTAGGCTAAGCTGCGGAGGCTAGGGTAGACGATACTATAACAAAGAGCATGGTCCGGAGGACAGAAATGAGGATCTTCAAAGGCATTTTAGGGAGCACCTTCAGAACATAGAAAGCTGGACATCATTACCATCAGAGTCGCAGTAATGTTGGCAAAACTGGCTCTAAGCCTATTTCAAGAAGAAGTAGAAGAAAGAGGGCGAAGCAAGATATGAACTGGCAATATGTCCCAATGGAAACTAGATAAATATCAACAACCTCCCGGAAATCTGTAATTTGAAGCCTGAATTTCTATCAGACGAACATATTTTTAAAAGTAGAACTTCTATTGGTGACAATAACCTCTACGGAAGTTGAACTCCACAGAATTCTTGAGAATAGTGATGCGAGCGGATGACTTAATGCTTCTGTCGTTTACATAAAAGTTACATGTTTGATGTATTTAGATCGTATGGAATTAACTTCCAAGAAATGATCAAAGATTACGTATCTTTACTCTATATCTATCTCTATAAGCAAATCACAGAGACACTTAAAAATAACTACACACCATCTGCAATCGTGACAGTTGTACAATTTTACATTGCTTCTTTCCAGTGAACACACAACAAATAGCAACTTATACCACGAAAATATGTTTACATAGCCTACTTATGCTTTATCAGCCGTAGTGTACCTTAACATTGTGTGAAATCAGAATTGTAGATTCGAATCCCACTTAGAGCAGAAAAGTTTGTCTGCTGTCAATGTGATTTCCGTATTGCCGGAAGTCAAAACTCTGTATATCATGTTGTTGACCCCACTTCACTGGTGTTCCACTGTTACTACATCAGAAAATATTTCAGAACTAGTCCAGATGGACTTACAGATGGGATTACCTCGTTGTCTCATGTAGTCTACAGGGTGATAGGGGACCGATGCACAAAAATTTAAGAGATGATTCTACATGTCAAATACAACAAAGCTTTTATTACACTTTCCTTCTATGAAGCACCGTTAATCCTGAAGTACTATGGACAGTTATTGTCACGTAACTACTATGGAGGGGTCTATGAGACCTCTGTTTATTTTATATATTTATAAATAAGAATTTATTATGTGCAACATCTTGAGCATATTGACCATTGATATATGACTACAGAATATTATATGTAAATTTATGTCGTTTGGAAAAGTTAAATAGTCTAAAATAGATACAAACAATAGAAATAACAAAACAAATCCAGTAATGACTTGATGCTTTTCCCAACATTTTCATTTTTAAACTTATTAAACGTTTATCCTGTTTTTATATTGTCAAAATAATAAGAATTCAGAATATAATATATAACAATATAATATTAGGCCTAATATAATATAATAATATAATAGGCCTACTAATATTTACTACATTTCAACGTGTCAGTGAAATATTTTATTCAATTACTGTTACAATATTTTATTCAAAGCTTCCTGGAGCACTCCAAGCAAATGGAAACTCCATATCGATATCTACTTCTGGAGCTTCAAGTTGTGACTTTGTCTTCATCACCTCAACCCTGGTTGACTTCAAGGAGTCTCTCACGTCGAAAAAAGTCTAAGACGATCCTGGAGATCACACTACATTATAAAGAAACTTTATTTCTGGTCATCAATTGACAAAAAGAAATTCTATTCATTCCAGTGTACCTATCTGTATTTAAACACTCATTGAAAATTAGTTACGTATGGCACGACAAACACCGAGTTTGTTTGTTTTTGCGGACAAGCAATTAAGTTTGCACAATTTTGAACAATAGCTTTTTGAGTAACTATTTTTCGGATGAAACTCGAAACAATTATATATATATATATATATATATATATATATATATATATATAGAGTTAGCTTCCCTTATGAAAAGGTTGCCAGATTTGACAAAGCGTATTACATATAATTTGGAAACGGATCTAAAAGGTAAAATGATATGCATTTGAAACGATGAGGGAATCGAATATACAAAATGTCAGAAAAATTTACACCTAAGTAGCGTTTGTGCTCATTTACAGTTAAGAAAGAGAAAAAAAAATATCATCAGGTAGATTAGAATGATATTAATGCCTTATACCGCGAGAAAAATAACAGTACGGATTTAGGTATTGGCATTGATATCTAAACCAATCAACAGCCATCGGTTAAGATAACTTGAAATTTCCATTATCACTCTATACAAATGATTTCTCAATATCTGAACCGATCCTTTGAGGGCACTAATGGCTATTTCCTTCACAATGCTGTGTGTTAGCCTCAGGTTTTTACATTTGTTGGCATGGTACCTCGTGCCTCGTGCTCCCACCATCAGACCTATTACATCAATGTGGGACAGGCTATATTTATCTTTATAGAACGGGATTGTTGGTTCATATATATATATATATATATATATATATATATATATACACACACACACCATAGAACCCCTATTATCTGTCACTCTATTAACCGATTGCCGGATTATCCGTCTATCTTTCTCTCGCTCTTTTTTTTATACTACAGACACATATACTGTATAGTCTATCTTCTTCATATGTATGAAGTACTACTATATGTTATATTAGTACCAGTACGTATTTTTTCTAGAGAGTGTTATTACAAACCTTGACACTTACACAGTATAATCTGCTGTTCGAGTTGTCGTACTGTACAACTTCTATATAAAATATATTCCATGAGTGTCAAAAGAAAACGTGTTGTGTCAAGTACCAAAAAAAAAAAAAAAAACGCAAATAATTGAGTAGTTTGGGGAAAGAGAAACGGTGACTCATCTCATATCAGAGTACGAGATTGGTGTTACAACTGTGCGCGATTTAATAAAAATCAACAATAAAGTGTATCAAGTATGTAAATCTACAACACGAGACTTGTATTATTCCTATGTTTCCGCTGACAATCATTACAAGAAATCTCTTTGCCCCTTAAAAACCCATCGTTGACAATGGCTTGAATGAGTGAACTTCTGATTCACTACCTAGCGCAGGAATCCCAGAAATCAAACTTGCATAGACATTTCGCTAGCCCGCGATACAAGCGTGCTAAACTAGCCCCGGCTATCGACTGATTACTTGTACAGGGTTCATATCATATCATATAGTTAACACTGGTTTATGAATACGAAAAACGTTAGTTCGCTGATCATCCACCAGAAGCCCGCGCTAAGAATGTCTATGAATACTACCCTTAATGTGCAGTTTGTGCGCGGATCGCCGGTCTGTGCAGAATGCATCATTCGAGCGTTGCTCTTACCCTTTCTTAGTTGGAGGGGTGTACAATAATCTATTCTGCGCTTCTAGTGTTGGATTAAATAGGTATTTGGACATCATAAATACACTTAGCAGAAGGAAAAAAAACACGGTTATTATCAGTGTTTATATTTGATAATTGTAATGCAAGAAACTTTAGGCTTACTCAGTTATACTTCACAAAGTAGTGGTTTGTAAAGCATAATTTATTAATATGATTTTTATATAGTATCTGAAGAAAACATATTGCAGTAATTTCGAAACAACAAAAAAACGAACAAGTATTTCATTTTACGTAGTAGGTACTAATTATTTTAAAGTAATAGACGCTACTCTTTCATTGTTCGTTGAGCATCATTATTTATTGGGACTACTATATTGGTACACAAATGTTGAAGAAAATATTATACTCCCAAATAATTACATGCAGTAGGACATTGTGAAGTTTTTACACTGAAATAATTTCCTTGCTGTATGTCAATATAAATTAACATTAATATTAATAAATTATATAAATTAAGCTTGGAATTTAAATTCACACATACAGTAGTTTATTTTGAAAACGTTGAGAGCAAGTATCGACAAGTTGGAAGCGTTACTGAAAGAAATTAAAAGTGTGGTCCACAAGCTGTGAAGCGACGAAATTCTATTTGTCAGGTTTACAGGTTTATTAAAGTAAGTATATTAGCATAATATAGTGACGTGAGGTGGAAAATTTGCCATTATTTATTTTTCCTGAAAATTTTTCCGCCTTGCAAATAGTTGCTTTCTTCGCTCCTTACAACCTCAAGCGCCTTACATGTATTCCTCACAATATTCTCATCACTTACCAGCTTATGAAATGAAAGTCGTAAGTCGTCTAATCTTTAATGGCTGTGTTAGTACAGACTCCAAAACAACGCCACTGTCAAGTTCGTTTTGTCGTGAGAGTACTGATTAAGAAATAAGCGCTGGCAATATCATATTTTGAGAACTTTACTAATCTGATCTAAACTGTCACAAGACTATTACCTCGACATGGGCTGATGAAAGCCTTTCATTTTAAAATAATTTTTTTTCGGCTGAGGAAAACATTATAACAATTATGTTATATGATTCGTAATTTCTCTTCTTCGTTATCTGTGAACTCATTTCTTTATTTATCATAACTCATTCACAGACACAGCCAAATCAGCACACGTACTGAAACTACGTTACTGAAAGAAAAGCTGATTTGCTGTTGCAGGTCTGTATAGCCCTGTCGCGTTCCCCTCCAAGGCGATTCACTCCCTCCAGGTAGGGGAATAGAAAGTGCACATCGCACAGAGACTACTGCACAATGTGCAGGGTTTTGGCATACCTGACCTAGCGTATCAAACACAAGAGCACGGAAGAAATTAAGAAATTCAAGTATTATTCACTTAATTTACGAAAATATTTTACGGTACGGATTATCCGATTTTTTCGCTTTACCATTCACGGATAATAGAGGTTCTACTGTACATAAAACTTATATAAAGTCGCGAAATGTAGACCAGTGTGCAAGAATACGTGGGGATTGCGAAAGAAGCTCTTAGTTTTTTTATATAAAAATTACAAGGTCGTATGTATGAAAAATAAGTTTCTCGTAGCTCCTGAATTTCAAATTGATGTCACTGTGTGTACATCAAATACAGAGTACAGATTGGAGAAGCTACTTTCTGAAAAGCAGGCACATTTCTCGCATTATTTATTTTTTACTTTATATCTACTGAAACGTATTTTGATTTTTATGTTCAATGTCGTCTATGTTTCAAAATACGAAATATGTACACTTGAAAGTTTATTTCACAAGCAAATTTCACAGTCCTTGTAGACCGGGTAAGTACTGTAATATTTAATTTTTTACTATTTATTAAACATTACTTTTTAGTTTTTGTAAGGCAGTGCAAAATCGATAATTTATGCCGAACTAAGCATTATGATCTTACGAGTTCAGCAGGGCAAGCCGTTTGTGGTGATATCATCATTTGTTTTCTTCCGTTTTGAGTTCTCATTTTGTGAATAATGGGTCGCTTAACGAACGAAGACAAGATTTTCATTAAACATTTGCACCAATATAATAATTTATCTGCCCGTCAAGGAACTACGCTCAGCCAGAATGGTCTGTTTCAAGTGTGCAACGATTGATAGCAAGATACGAATATGATATCCCTCCTGAGAGATTATTGCGTGAAAGATCGCATTTCTCAGATTCTCTGATGGTTTCCGCTGGAGTTTCAAACGAGATCTTAATCCTATGGACTATTTTGTATGGAGTCAACTACAAGAAGCAGTTTACTACAAAACAAGAATTCGTAATATTGAACATTTAAGACAACGCCTTCTTGAATGTTAGGACCAGTTTGATCAAAGACAGATATCCAGTGCTATTGGACAATGGAGCATCACACAGAGCATCATTTTTAATTTTCATTATTTGAAAGCTCATTAATTATTATTAAATTTACTAACATTCAGTTTCTGCATTTTGAAGTAATAAATTCCGAAGCATTCCGAACAATGGTACACAGACTACTCAACATACCAATGAACCAACAGAATTACAACGAAGAACTAAACACATCAAATACATAGCACAAGAAAACGGACACAACCCCAACATAATAGACAACATAATACATAAGACAAAATAAAATCACAAAAACAGAAGAATACAACACAAACACAAGAACACAAAAAATACATCACACTATTACACGAAAAGAAAAACACACATAAAATTGCAACCTCATTCAAGAAATTAAAACTACAACATCGCATACAGAACAAATAACACTCTAAAAAAACATCTCAACACACAACACAAACAAACAATTACAACCACACAGGCGTATACAAACTCAAATGTAACACTTGCAACAACTTCTACATAGGACAGACAGGCAGATCATTTCAAACACGTTACAAAGAACACATCACAGCCATAACAAAATTACAAAACACCTCCACATATGCAGAACACATCACAAATGCCAACCACACCTACAGAGACATCAACACAGACATGGAAATACCGCACATCCAACCAAAAAGCCAGAAACTCAAAACACTAGAACAATATGAAATATACAGACACACGAAAGCACACCCCAACGATATTCTCAACACACAACTCAACTTCAAAACACACACACTCTTTGACTCTACACTACGAACGCACCCACACAGGAAACAAGAGGGGCCAAGACCAACAACGACCAGTTCCGAAGATGACCGAAAATAGGTCGAAACATGTTAACAAGGTACGTTAAAATTTAACACAAGAAAGTTCTTATCATACATATTCCGAAGTGATACAGTGTTAAAAGTTGTGTAATCAAGATGTATAATAAATTGTCTTGAAAAACCACATTCTTCGCATCATTGTGTATTGACCTCCATAAGATTTTAATTGAGCCTCAAAAAAACATCATAAGAAGTCCTGCTCATCTTTAAAGTCTACTCTTTCCAACAGTGTATTCATTATAAATTATTGTTATGTATTTCCGAAAATAGAGTATTTCTAATTGTGTGTCTTTTTTGGCCCATTGTGTACATGCTAGTAAGGCGTTTTTTGTTTTCTTTTGTAAATCATTTCGCGATCCCCCCCCCCCTCAGCTGTTTACAGACCACCTCAGGGGGCTCACGAAGTACACTTTGGGAACAACTGATTTAGAATATTAAATTTTATATTTTATGCCCGACCATGCCGAAATGTAGTAATTATACAGCAGCCCTTTAATGGACCTCATTAAAGTACACCTATTCATTAAAGTTCAGGTTTTCCACCAATCAGAAAGCAATATGAAAGCGCAAGTATCGATTATTCTCGGATATGCAATCAAAAGACAACTAGCAAAACGTCACGGAGGCTGGAAATTCAATACTGTTGCAGAAGGTTATGTCCTGTTACTATAATAATTAGCGTTAATTTTAAATAATATTCAAATAAATTCAATTTGTCATCTCGTTTTTCAATGTCTAAATCAATTTCCAGGTTATATCAAGATTAATGTTCATTTTACTCTCTAGAATATATCAATGTCAATGACATTTGTTCGTCGGAAAAAAAATCTATACTTTCGCGTCTGCGCACATCTCACAATTTACGAGACATTGCACAAGATCACTTCCGCTCCCCAGTCAGATAAGAATAATATGAATACTTATGAATAATTTCAAGTTAGAAATATGGTCGAGCATAAAAAGTCGTATGAAACTTGCCTATAATGGTAATTAAGACGCTCGTATGAAAATTATTAAACTCTCTTGCGCTCGTTTCATGAACATACTCGCGTCTTAATTACTACCATTATAGGCTCGTTGCATAATGTACTATTTCTTGTCTCTACATATGATAGACAACAAAGCACCAATAGATAAGTTCCTTCGAAACTGCAAAGAAGAATTTGGGGATAATTAAGCAATAGGGGAACAGGACTAGCAGAGGAAACAGATGTACTCGGAAAAAAAAAAACTACACCAAAGTCACTTTGTCCACCATATATCTCCCATAATTTGCCAGGTCCCTTTTGTGAGACGCCGTGAGTCAATTTGTTACAGCCGGTACACTATAAAGCGTCACGTAGCGCTACTGTCCCACTCCATGAAACATATCCGGATCGTGCCATTTCAAGCACAGGATAGCTAACACTGAGCTTTTGTGGCGTTCACTGGAATCGAAAGCATCGCTGTCGTAGGAGTCGCGTGGGAGTCACGTGGGTAGTAGACTGTTCGTGTTTACCTGGGGGTGCGTACAATCCACTGATACCGCCTAATATTGTCCATCTATATTTAGATACGGTAATCCAATAACGTTATAGCTGACATAACCAGGATATGAACCACGGGCTAATGGCTACAATTCAGTTGCTACTCAGAGTAATTGGAGGAATCTATACTAATAATAAATCTGTAGCCGAAATTTTTCTGGTAATTTTCGATTTTCCAAAAATAATTGGTCCTAACATATATAATTAATCACCTTGAAACCGAAAATAGCTTTTTTGAAATTTTTGTTTGTCTGTCTGTCTGTCTGTCTGGATGTCTGTCTGGATGTTTGTTACGCGATAATGGCTGAACCGATTTATATGAAAATTGGAATATAAATTAAGTTCGTTGTAATTTAGAATTTAGGCTATAAGACATTCAAAATACTTTATTTAAAAGGGGGGTTATAAGGGGGCTTGAATTAAATAAATCGAAATATCTCCCTTCTTATTAATTTCCATGAAAAATGTAACATAACAAAAGTTTGTTTGAAAATAATTTCCTATAAGTTTTATTCTATGCATAATTTTGATAGGACTGATATTTAATTAGATAAATAAGTTTTAAAATTACAATAATAACGCCATTTAAGGCGGTGTAATGAAATAAACAAATGACTTCGTCTATAACGGGCCTTGGACAACAATCGAAAGCTATGAAAATAGCCTACAGAGAATATTTCTGTGCTTGTATGAAGTAATATCGGAAGCTAAATTAACTGATTTGTAATTAATAATTATTTCACCATTGGAAAGTGTAGTTTCTCTAGATGGACGTAATGCTATAATGTTATTACAGTAACTTCTGAGTGGAACAGATAAGATTAAAATAGCTTCTTATGCACAGAAAACTTGAAAGGCTATTCTTATAATATAATATAATATAATATAATAATAAATATGTAGCCAAAATTTGTCTGGTAATTTTCGCTTTTCCAAAAATAATTGGTGTTAACATGTATAATTATTCATCATGAGTACGTAAAACACTTTTTTGAAATTTTTGTTTGTATGTCTGTCTGTCTAGATGTTTGTTACCTTTTCACGCGATAATGGCTGAACGGATTTCGATGAAAATTGGGTTATAAATTAAGTTCGTTGTAACTTAGATTTTAGGCTATATGGCATTCAAAATACTTTATTTAAAGGGGCTTGAATTAAATAAATCGAAATACCTCGCTTATTATTGCTTTTTGTGAAAAATGTTACATAACAAAAGTTTCTTTAAAAATGATTTCCGATAAGTTTTATTCTACGCAAAATTTTTATAGGACTGATATTTAAGGATATACAAGACTTTAAAAATAACAATATAATACATTTTCACCGCCGCCTCAAATTATAGCGTTGTTGTTGCTGCAATAACTCCTATGTGCAAAATATAAAACTTTTGAGTAGGAAGAAAAAACACATTTATTCATTCCATGGCAATGGTACTGTACATAGGAGATCGTGAATTCTTACATTTTCGAAAGAAAGAAATATAATTACATATCACTATATATGCTGTATCACTATTTAAGTTATTTGAAGGGTTCAGAACCATAGTGGGCCAAGCGCCATTTACTGAAGACGTAGAAAACAAGGGTTAAAATTAAGTTATTACCATAATTCAATGGAAACATATAGCAAGTAATATAAAGTATGCACAATAAAACTGAATGATATATCAGTCTTCATTAAACTATGATTGCATGTAATAACAATTAAGAAACATGTTAAAGGAATTGTCATTGCACCAAATGAGTGGTCTCTGGACCAAAATAATCGCATTTTAATTATTTAAATACAATTTAAATTAACTGACATATTAAACGATTTATCCTTCTATCAAACACGAATTTTCCCTGGATCAAATGTCCTATTTTAATTATGTAATTACTTTATATTTATTTCTAACGGGTGCAGCGGAGCGCACGGGTACGGCTAATTGAAGGAATAAATAAATGAATAGCTATTAGAAAACAGACGACTTCGATATTATGGCCTACCTCACCTCCATCCCATGTCGAAAAGCAAGTGTAAATACTAATACAATATTCATCTGCATTCACTTCTAAAGATGTTAACGTAAAAAATTAACCTTAATTTAAGTTGAATGTTTGTTTCTTCTTAACAAATGAATATTCTTTCACTACACAGTAATTGGCATTGTCAGCAACGATGCTGTAGCAAGACAAGCATGTAATTGAGAAACTATAAAGTACTAAGTTTTGTACAAGCCTAAGAATGTGCCAGCTTTTTTTATGAAGTATATTTTGTGCGAGATCGTGCGTATTTGCTTGCTTTCCGCACAAAACCAATACGCGGTAAGTGTGAAATACCACATTCAGTATTCCCAACGTAACACACATAACAATTTCCCTATTCTTACCGCTTAAGCGTCATATTCATTTTACTGCTTTAGGTTTTCAACATATTATTTTTAAAGACGTTCAATATAGTAATAATTATAAATTGGAAACTTACCACTACAATTTCACCTAAATTGTACTGTTAATTATTGTTTTTAAATATTTGCAAAAATTAAGTAAACTCTACAACACCACAAAAGTTACTGCATTTGTAATGCAAGTAACATTAAGGAAACCTTGACAAAATCAACAAGATTCCAGACTGATCATCAAAGCTCGGAACTTGGGGACTTGTGTCTTTCAACGTGGCTAAGCGACGGACTTCAATGTCAACAAACTCCCGCTTCCAGCACAGAGGTACTGTAAGGTCTGCTATAAAAGTGGTTCCTTGCTGGAACAACATAATGATAATATTATGGTAGGTTGAAACAAGTAATTTTATAGCATATATATAAATAAACATGCAAAATATATCAAATTTACAGTTCTGCTCTGTATATTTTATTACAGTGTATGACTACATACATTCGAATATTTTTCGAACCCATACCTTCTTCGTCTGTTAGTTAAACATGATTTGAAACGAAAGAAACTTATTTCCACGTCACATGAAGTGACGGGAGCAAAATTAATTTGTTTATTTTATTTATTTTAACTAGCTACCTACTGAATACAAATTACATTTATAAAACAAAAATGTTTCTAGCCACTACCGTAAGAGCCAGGCTCGTGTACGGTGTGGTCTTAGTCAATAATATAACATAAAATTTACAAGGACACTTTACTAAATACAGTAAGTAACTTAATTCAAACCAATAAATACAACACAAAAGCAAGAATAAAGAAGAAAGAGAAAAAGGGAGAAAAATACACATTTAATATAAATTGACAATTCGACAGAAGCCAGTGATATTCAATAAAAACAAGAATATAGTAGACAGAAATAAAAGGTAAACAAAATACATTTGTTAATATTATATTATATCGTGGATAATTTTACAAATTTATTTTTTAAAAGCTTCAATTTTAAAAAATTACAAATTTGGAAAATGGTTTGTAATTGTATTATAAAGTCTTAGGCCGAAATGAAGTATTGAATGTTTTCACTGTCACTGTTTCCTGTTCGATTTTCAGTAGTTGCTAGCTGATCTCGTATCTGAGAAAGATAAGTATCCTAAATTTGTCTCGAAAATAGTTTTCAATTTCTATGTCACTACTAGGGAAGGTTCCACTACGACTTGATCCATGGCTATGGACAAATTTTCCACCGATTTAAGGGACTGCAATGTATTTCAATGAATGCCCGTTTCCAATCTCTAGTTTGTGTTTGACACAAGTTACAAAATATAAACTCTCCATTCGAAGAAAATAATGTATCTCCTCAGAATTCCTCCACGAAATTCTGTACCTAAATTTTAAGAAATATATTTTCAAACGTATACAATACCCAATCGAATAATACGTATTTTCTTATTTTCAAACAGACCGTTTATCTCTAATTAATTATCTGGATGTCATTGGCTTCGACACGACACAGTTTCCTCGTCCGTCTTCCTGCCATTCGATGTGACTACTTTCTTAGTACACACGACTGTCCCTGAGCACTTGCAGGGTGAGCTTTGTGTACGTTGTACCTGTAACCTTACTCATGCACACGACACAAGTCCCCAAGTTCCGAGCTTTGCTGATCATAGACTGGGATAAAAAAAGACAGACGTATATCACGGCCTGCTGCAGTATAGTAAACACAGAAAATATTTTATATGAACAATGTTGAAGATAGATATATTTGTTTTCCAAAGTTGCCGTCATTGAACAGAAACCAAGATGGAGATTTCATTGCAACTAATTAGAAATTCCTCTTTCAGATATGTAACAAACAATCTTCGACACAATAATGTACGATACACGAGCGGTATGTTTGTTTTCATGTTCTCGGAAATTAAAAAAGCTCAACTACGTTTCGCTTTTTCAATCTTTTCCTCGAACATGAAAACGTCAACATACCGCTCTTGTAACGCATATTACTATTAGTTACCATAACAAAAAGTAGATATAAGACGTAATGTTTCCTGTCTTAATCTCTTCCACTATCCCCTGCTTGACAGAGGGACGATGTTATCAGTGGCGCTTATACCTTCGCAATGTCCATATCGAAGTCGTGTTATTCCGTGTCGATTGTGAAGAAGAAAAACTTACGTTCCCAATGGGAGGAGAGAATTTTGTTTCTGACAGTGAGTATCAAGGAAATATGAAGGGTTCAGAGCCATAGTGGAGAAACAAGGACTAAAATTAAGTGATTACCATAATTTAATAAAAACATATAACAAGTAATATAAAGTATGTACATTAAAATTAAATGATATGTCAATCTTCAATAAGGGTATATGTACGTGAACGACCACAAACATTATCAGAAAATGCAGGCTCTAAATTTCTAAAATTTTATAAGGAAATGAACTCACAAATGGACAAAAATTACAAGGTACCACAACAATACATATTAGAACTTAAATATCTGATAAAAGTAAAACAAGGTTACTAATAATATTTTTTTTTTAGAATTAACTTTTTACTTTAAATTAAATTTTCCAAAATTTGAAAATGTCCACATATATTTTTTTCATAACTCCACAACCGCTAGAGATAGAATTCTGAAATTTTGTACACTAATTTAACATCTATTTATGCAAAAGGTAGACTAAAATAATGCCCATTTCTTTGAAAATATAACAATTAGGTCACAAAACATTATGTAAATTTTAATATATTTGTCGTATATCAAATAAAAAATTAATTGTATTAAAGTAAACAGCTCTACATGTCTGAGAGTAGCCTACTTTTCAGAAATAAGTGTTTATTACATGTAGGAAAAATATTAAAGATGTCAGAGAGACCATAACAATGTTATGGTTACCAAATGATGTAACTGCAGATTTCTTTTTTTTTGTTTTCTTTTTCATACTTTGATAAACCTGATTTGAAAAATATTATTAGTAACCTTTTTTTTATACTTTTATCAGATATTTAAGTTCTGATAAATCTTATTGTGGTACCTTCTAATTTTTGTCCAATTGTGAGTTCATTTTCTTATAAAATTTTAGAAATTTAGAGCCAGCATTTTCTGATAGCATTTATGGTCGTCACGTACATATATCCTTAAGCTATGGTATTCACATAAATTTAACCCTTGCTTCTCCGTTTTTAATAAATGGCGCTTGGCCCGCTATGGCTCTGAACCCTCCATAATAAAGGCCTCATTTTCCGCAAGGTTTTTTTGGCTTTCCAAAACCAATATTGTAACGCCATTATACCACGTGACATTCCCAACATTCTAATTTTAAGGGTAAGCTCTACCTACATCAGCGGTCATCAGCACAGCGTACCCTCGGGCTAGCGTCCCTTAACCCGCTGATAAGACATTGCACTGGCGTGCATCCGTGGCTGTTGGCGGTTATGCTTCCTCCCTCTCCCTTCTGCACGACGGTATATATTGCGATACACTTCTTACTCGTTACCCATTTCAGCGAGTGCTGACGACTACTGATCTACTACATCATCATCATCATCATCATCATCATCATCATATTAAATTCTTTATAACATTTTTAACGTTATACAGTTAAGTGATGCGAAATATGTACTACTACTACTACTACTACTACTTACTACTACTACTACTACCACCACCACTACTACTACCACCACTACTACTACTACTACTACTTACTTACAAATGGCTTTAAAGGAACCCGCAGGTTCATTGCCGTCCACACGTAAGTCCGCCATCGGTTCCTATCCTGTGCAAGATTAATCCACCCTCTATCATCATATCCCACCTCCCTCAAATCCATTTTAATATTATCCTCCCAGCTGCGTCTTTTTCCCTCCGGTCTCCCAACTAACACTCTATATGCATTTCTAGATTCGCCCTTACGTGCTACATGCCCTGCCCATCTCAAACGTCTGCATTTAATATTCCTAATTATGTCAGGTGAAGAATACAATGCGTGCTGTTCAGCATTGTGTAACTTTCTCCATTCTCGTGGAACTTCATCCTTCTTAACTCCAAATATTTACCTAATAACCTTACTCTCAAACACTCTTAATCTCTGTTCCTCTTTCAAAGTGAGAGTCCAAGTTTCACAACCATACAGAACAACCAGTAATATAATTGTTTTCTAAATTCTGACTTCCAGAGTTTTTGACAGCAGACTAGATGACAAAAGCTTCTCAACCGAATAATAACAGGCATTTCCCATATTTATTTTGCGTTCAATTTCCTCCAGAGTGTCATTTATATTTATTACTGTTGCTTCAAGATATTTGAATTTTTCCATCTCTTCGAAGGATAAATCTCCAATTGTTATGTTTCCATTTCGTACAATATTCTGGTCACGAGACAATCATATATTTTGTCTTTTCGGGGTTTACTTCCTAACCTATCGTTTATTATTATTATTATTATTATTATTATTATTATTATTATTACTATTGCTATTATTATTATTACTATTACTATTAGTATTACTATTATTATTATTATTTTCTCTACTTGTACCATAAAATCTCTATATGCGTCAATCTACAATTGTGAGCAATTTTTTTCACAGATAAATATTGTGAAATCGAAATACCGTAGGCCTATACATATATCGGACAATAACCGTTTGAAATAATTAATTGTGGCTGTATCAGATTAACTCCAGATTTTGAAGTTTCTTTGATCGAGTGGATGAAGAAGATTAGGGAACAATAATGGTTAAATATAATTTTTACTTATTATTACACACAAATATACTGTAAACCAAGTTCCTTACAGTGAAGTATTGCTTGAATTGATGTAGGAACGACGTAATCAATAATATTAGGGTTAATAAGAGTTCATTAATGTATCGAAAGCTGTATCAGAAGCATTACACTTTCGCTTACTGAAGGGAGTAACATGAACTAACCTAGATTTATTTTCATTGTGTCATATTTGAAAAAGTAACCGTACGGAAATATTTCATGGAATAATTTTGTAACAAAACGAAGAGGGAAGTAATTGGCGTGGGTTGTGTAGCACGCACACTACATAATGCTGTTTGAACATTTTCGCATTTACACACAATTCGTGTTCAAACACTTGAGGTGCGATTTCGTAGAAGTGGGATATAAAAACATACTGGGACACACTAAAACTAGATTGCTTTCATTAATGGCTGCTTAAAGAGAATGTTACAATTGATTTATATCCGGATCTAAAATCGTATTTATTATCAACAGTAATCTCACTAGAGGTTTTGATTTATCTAGAGAAAATCAAAACTCGAATGGAATTTAATTGACTATTACACGATTAGAAGAAAGTATATGAAGATTAGAAGAAATAAAGTACTCTAATACAATAAAATAGATATTAATTAACTTACTAAAATTCTATTTCACTAATGTTACCTTCACCAAAATGTTTGAAGGGAGTCACCATTTTGAGTCGACAATCTATGCGGAGAAACAAATTACGATCACAAAGCATGTTTTATAGTACCGTAAAGAATTTGCAGTTTGAAATGTTGGTAAACAAAGAAACAAGTGCTAGGGTAGTGATAAAAACAAACAAATGCTAGGGAAGCGATAAAATTAAACAAATGCTAGGGAAGCGATAAAATTGTGCGATAAGCAGCCGTGATTAGTTGAAAGACGTCCTTTCGTACCGTTTTATTGGTCAAAAGTAGTATGACGTAGTAAAAGTGTAATAGTCAATATAAAAATTTCCCACAATTAAAAAAAAATTCTTCAAATCTCAAACATCATTGTTGTTTCTTACATTTCTGTATAATCAACGTAATTTGTTCAACACTGTAATAAAATGCCTTGAACATAATATTTCAGGAGCAGATGTACAGTGGAAAATAAAAGATCTGAACATGAATTTGGATAATCGAAAGACAGGCAACTTCCATACATCGGAAGACAAAAATCTTCTCACTAAAGAACCTGAAGGTGTAATTAGTAAGCAAAGTTTTAAGTCTATGACACACGAATTTTACGACACGTTCCTAGAATTTATAAAGGAATGGAGATATCCATTTGATGAGTTAACTTGCTTAGAGTGGACTTCTATAAAGAAGCCTTATACAGGGACATCGTTTTATTTTTACTTCAATTTTTATTGTACTTGAGTTTTTGAATGTACTTCACTCCCTCCCCTTCTACTAGTAAACTTCCAACCGTTCACAATACAGAGCCGAGGGCGCGTAAGCAGTACTGAGTGAGTACCGTACGTTCCAGAAATATGTTCGCGTTTTCCAGTGACGAAAGAGCTTTCAATATTGAATCATATTTTCGCACAGGTACTGTCGTCCGTTTGCATACGTCGCATCCCGGTTTCCCCCACCTGCTTCTGTTCGCTCCTCTGTAAAGTCTAGTAGCTGGGCTGTCTTAGCTCTTTTCTGAAAACATTAATTTCTGTTAGGAATTGGACGTCTACGTAATATTACACAAGTATTTAAAATAACTTAAATAAAAGGGTCCCGTTAAGTAATTAACTGTCACGTGATTCCATCCCCCCCCCTTTCTACGACCCTGCGACAAAACCACTTGAACGGACAGTAGATAGCATTTCTGAGTAATTTTATCTTTTCGGATCGGGCAGAAGTGAAGATTGAATTTACAGTACGTAAGGTACTCTTTTATAAAGTAGGTACAGAATTATTTCAACATGAGTTACTCGTACGAAGGACGAAACTGGTAATTTGAATTAGGTACTATAGTCTATAGTGTGATAATATGCACAAAAGAACTGAAGCCTGTATCGAAATGAACGGCCAGCATTTTCAAAAATGTGTTTAAATATCCATATTATGATTATTTTTCAATTTAACTTCGTTCTCTATATTGTACGCTAATGTGCTGTAGACAGTATAATATACACTGCATAATGAATACGTTCGCATGGATAGCTCAATTCGTGAGTAAAAATACTAAGTGTTAATACTGTACTGTATTTTGATTAAACAAAAATCGTAATGAAAATTATCAAACTCAAAATTGCGATATTTCCTAGTTTACGTAAATGGATGAATTACTTTTCTTCCCTCCTATACCTACTCCAGTCATGGAAGGGGTACCAAACGGTGTTTCCTGTTTCAATCGTTAATAGAAAGGTATAGCCACATTAATATTAAAAATGTTAGTAAAAATAAAATGATGTCCCTGTACATGAGAAGATGTACAGAAGTTCAAGTTTATGACAGACAAGAAATTTGATTGCTCCGTTAATGAAAATGGATATATTGTACGTTACATGGACAGTAGAAAAGTGTTCTAGGAAACAAATACATAATCTCCTATCGAGAGCTGGCACGAAGTGTTTCAGTATTTTTAAAAATCATGCCATAGCTTTTGAAAACGTTAACAAACTGTTGGAATTCTCATTTTGTATTCCAGGAACCAGCGCTGCTGTAGAGAGCATATTCTCCCTTGTGAGTGCAGTTTGGACGATAGAACGAAATCGCATGGGCATTGATACGCTAAAAGCTATAATTACAGCAAAACATCATTTTAGTGACTATAAATATGGGGATTTGACTTCCTTTCGAAAAATCGTAAGATTTTGATTCAGATACATGCATCTGCAAAATGTAGTTCGCAAGGAGTCTGGAGAGGCGGCAATGTCCTTTAAGGACGAGTAGGCCTAATTTACAACTTACAAATGGCTTTTAAGCAACCCGCAGGTTCATTGCCGCCCTCACATAAGCCCGCCATCGGTTCCTATCCTGTGCAAGATTAATCCAGTCTCTATCATCATACCCCACCTCCCTCAAATCCGTTTTAATATTATCCTCCCATCTACGTCTCGGCCTCCCCAAAGGTCTTTTTCCCTTCGGCCTCCCAACTAACACTCTATATGCATTTCTGGATTCGCCCATACGTGCTACATGCCCTGTTTATCTCAAATTTCTGGATTTAATGTTCCTAATTATGTCAGGTGAAGAATACAATGCGTGCAGTTCTGCGTTGTGTAACTTTCTCCATTCTCCTGTAACTTCATTCCTCTTAGCCACAAATATTTCCCTAAGAACCTTATTCTCAAACACTCTTAATCTCTGTTCCTCTCCCAAAGTGAGAGTCCAAGTTTCAAAACCATAAAGAACAACCGGTAATATAACTGTTTTTTAAATTCTAACTTTCAGATTTTTTGACAGCGGACTGGATGACAAAAGCTTCTCAACCGCATAATAATGGGCATTTCTTATATTTATTCTGCGTTTAATTTCCTCCCGAGTGTAATTTATATTTGTTACAGTTTCTCCAAGATATTTGAATTTTTCCAGATCTTCGAAGGATAAATTTCCAATTTTTATGTTTCCATTTCGTACAATGTTAGTAAACAAAATACAAACTGAGCAAAGCTGGGAAAATTAGTAACTTAAAGAGACATTTTCCTGCAGCCACAAACATAGGCCTATGGTCAA
Source organism: Periplaneta americana (assembly GCF_040183065.1). Taxonomy (NCBI): domain Eukaryota; kingdom Metazoa; phylum Arthropoda; class Insecta; order Blattodea; family Blattidae; genus Periplaneta; species Periplaneta americana. The sequence continues at coordinate 113,653,545 of NC_091130.1, forward strand.
AATACTCATCTCAATCCATCTAATATACCTACTCGTATTATACAGCTTTAGGGGAGAGTCGGGTAGTATCGGACATCGGGTAATATCGGACAGTGAGTTTCTTTCATCTATCACACGATGATTCATTTAATTTTTTATTTTATTGGGTTATTTTACGACGCTTTATCAACATCTAGGTTATTTAGCGTCTGAATGAAATGAAGGTGATAATGCCGGTGAAATGAGTCCGAGGTCCAGCACCGAAAGTTACCCAGCATTTGCTCGTATTGGGTTGAGGGAAAACCCCGGAAAAAACCTCAACCAGATAACTTGCCCCGACCTGGATTCGAACCCAGGCCACCTGGTTTCGCGGCCAGACGCGCTGACCGTTACTCCACAGGTGTGGACTCACACGATAATAGTACCTGATTAACATGGTTACGTTTCTGTTATGTCACATAGAGAAACGTAACTATGTCATTCAGGTACTACCATATGGTGGTAGATGAAAGAAACGCACTGTCCGATACTACCCGACTCTTCCCTATACCTACTTATGCTTAATCTTTTGTTATAGTCTACTTGTTAGCACATTTTCTGAAATGATTTCTATGCTTTGACAGCAAAGTATATATTAATCTTAAATTACTTGATGTATATCCTATACGACTTCTTCCACCATAATAATATAGGGCCATATTCATAGACATTCTTAGCGCGGGCTTTCGGTGGATGCTCAGCGAACTAACATTTTTCGTATTCATAAACCAGTGTTAGCGATATGATATGATATGATATGATATGATATGATATGATATGATATGATATATGATATGATATGATATATGATATGGTATGATATGATATATGATATGGTATGATATGATATATGATATGGTATGATATGATATATGATATGGTATGATATGATACGATATATGATATGGTATGATATGATATATGATATGGTATGATATGATATATGGTATGGTATGATATGATATATATATGGTATGATATGATATATGATATATGATATGGTATGATATGATACATATTATGGTATGATATGATATATGATATGATATATGATATGATATGATACATGATATGGTATGATATGATATATGATATGATATGATATATGATATGATATATATGATATGATATATGATATGATATATGATATGATATGATATGATATGATATGATATGATATGATATATGATATGGTCTGATATGATATATAATATGGTATGATATGATATATGATATCGTATGATATGATACGATATATGATATGGTATGATATGATACGATACATGATATGGTATGATATGATATATGATATGGTATGATATGATATATGGTATGGTATGATATGATATATATATGGTATGATATGATATATGATATATGATATGGTATGATATGATACATGATATGGTATGATATGATATATGATATGATATGATACGATATGATATGATATATGATATGATATGATATATGATATATGATATATATGATATGATATGATATATGATATGATATATGATATGATATGATATGATATATGATATGATATATGATATGATATGATATATGATATGATATGATATGATATGATATGATATGATATATGATATATGATATGATATGATATATGATATGATATGATTTCTGTACAAGTAATCAGTCGATACTCGGGACTAGTTTAGCACGCTCGTAGCGCAGACTAACGAAATATCTCTGCATAGCACCCATAAAGTATATCGTACCACAGATTTAAGTCAGAGTAGAAAACTAACCGTACGTGGCTTTACTAGACCCCAAGAGTTGATATCGCACCCATACAACTAACACCGTCACAATTCACAGCGTTGTTACACAGGTTGAAAGAAGTCTGGCAAGGGCCCCAAAACTTGATATTGGCGCCCGCCATACCGGCTAGATGTGTTCACACTTTCTTCACTTCTGCAGATGAAATCCAGAAAGTTAGCTTTGTGCAGGTCACAGTAACATTCCACTGCATTAACTACAGCCGTGAAATATTTTGTTGCTATAAGCACAAGCATTTACCATTTTTAAAGTAAACTTTACGGTAACCGAAGAAAATAATGAATAGGTGTGTATATTAGTACAGGGACATCATTTTATTTTTACTAACATTTTTAATATTAACTTGCCCCATAATCTGGATCAACGCCGTTTGCTTCCCCCTTCCACGACTGGAGTTCGATGATACTGGCGTAATATACAAACAAATCACTTCACTAGATATAGGAGGGAAGAAAAGTAGTTCATCCATTTACGTAAGCTAGGAAATATTGCGCTTTTGAGTTTAATCATTTTCATTAAGTTTCTGTTTAATCAAAATACAGTACAGTATTAACAATGAGTGCTTTTACTCACGAACTGAGCTGTCCATGTGGATGTATTCATTATGCAGTGTATATTATACTGTCTACAGCACATTAGCGTACAATATAGAGAATGAAGTTAAATTGAAAAATAATCATAATATGGATATTTAAACACTTTTTTTATGGTGGCCGTTCATTTCGATACAGACTTCAGTTCTAATGTGCATATTATCGCACTATAGACTATTGTACTTAATTCCAATTACCAGTTTCGTTCTTCGTACTAGTAACTCATGTTGAAATAATTCTGTACCTACTCTATAAAAGACTACCTACATACTGTAAATTCAATCTTCACTTCTGCCCGACCCGAAAAGATAAAATTACTCAGACATACTATCTACTGTCCGTCCAAGTGGTTATTTCGTAGGGTCGTAGAAAGGAGGGAAATCACGTGACAGTTAATTACTTAACGAAGCCCTTTTATTTAAGTTATTTTAAACAGTTGTATAATATTACGTACACGTCCAATTCCTAACAGAAATTAATGTTCTCAGAAAAGAGCTAAGACAGCCCAGCCACTAGCTGGCGAATAAAAGCTGGTGGGGGGAAACCGTGATACGACGTAGGCAAATGGACGACAGTACCTGTGCGAAAATGATTCAATATTGAAAGCTCTTTCGTGACTGGAAAACGCGAACATATTTTTGGAACGTACTGTTTACTATGACCGTAAGGCTACTATGACTGTATATGCGGTCTTGGATCTGTGTGGAGGACGGTTGAACTTCGTTAGTAGAAGGGGTGGGAGTGAAGTACATTCAAAAACTCAGGTACAATAAAAATTGAAGTAAAAATAAAATGATGTCCCTGTATAATCTATATAACTAATTATTCATTGGTATTACATCTATACAGGGCTTTCATTTCAAAACTTCCCAGTCTAAATAATTAATTATTTAAACTGAATTCAATTTAAACAAAAAACACGTCAATTTAGATGTTGAGGGGGAAGTCTGAAACCAGGCTTAATTGCATTTTAGATTTCACAACCACATCCCAGTCTCTCCCATTTTTAAATTTCAAATGGCACACGGTCACAACACTCCTTAATATTATCCATTCCCTCCCACCGAACTTCCTCATATTCATCTTCTTTCACTGTGGCTGTTCCTCGACTTTGGAATTCCCTACCGAGTAATGTCAGGGACTGTCAGACATCAAACCAATTTAAGAATAGACTAACGAAATATTTCTCAAACAATTTTCGTTAACAAATATAACTGTTACAAGTTTTTCAATGTTTAAAATTACAGCTTCTGAGAACATCACACAAAAAGCCCTCATAACGAAGTGGAAGTGGGGTGGTCATGTAGCAAGGCAGCAACAAGGCAGATGGGCGCGAGAAACCGCCATGTGGGACCCGTACATAGGAAGGAGAACACAAGGCAGGCCAAGAAGATGGGCAGATACATTCAAGCAGCAGCTGGGAGGGAACTGGTCAACCATCGCCCGCAACAGGAACGAGTGGAGACAGATAGTGAACAAACTCATACAGAACTAAAATTTGACAAACTCCAGTGTATCTCACATAGTGAATGTGAATGTAAATATTTTTCACGTGAAATAGCTCATCATGTGAACCACACCAACCGAGCTTACCCTCCTGTAAGAGGTCCTAGCCCTTCATGGGACACAGTGGCTTCATTCATTCATTCACTCATTCATTCATTCAATAGTTATACATAGCACAGAATAAATATTTATATTCTCATTATTATTATTATTATTATTATTATTATTATTATTATTATTATTATTATTTCTCACCAATGTTTATTATTATCTCACTAACATTACTTATCTAACTTTTATTATTTACTTTTCCTTTCATTATTCAATTTCATGTTGTTTTACGGTCTAAATATTATTGTAATAACTATGAAACCAATTGTATTCAATTAGAATTAGAGTCTGGCTGGGCAGAAGAGAAGGCCTACTGGCCTTAGCTCTGCCAGATTAAATAAATTATTATTATATTTTTATACTTAAATATGAAAGAGCATTCAATTGTTTATACACCTCATTCATTTGTTTTCGCTTCTTTTGTTTTCTTTCGTCCCCTGGCAATCTGTATTTTTGTTATTATCAGTTGATTGTAGGATGAAAACACAGCTTATTTTGTGCAATTTCCTAAATTTAATCAATAAGTATGATTTATGTTCTCTCTTGAAGGGTATACATCATTTTAAAATAATTTAATACACAAACACATCTATTACATGAAATGCTCAATAACTTTTTGTAGCTTTATTCGCTCCAGCTCTAATCAACAATAACAACAATCCAGGTTGCCAGGCGATGATAGAAAACAAAAGATGCGAAAGTAAATGAATGAGGTGTATAAACAATTGAACGCTATTTCATTATTTAAGTACAAAAATATAGGAGTGTCATTTGAAATTTCAAAGTGGGGGTGGCTGGGGTTGGGGGTGAAATCTAAAATGTAATTAAGCCTGGTTTCAGACTTCCCCCTTAATTAATTAAAACTTATTAATTAATCACAAACTGCCCCCATTGAGGGTAGCCCTTACGGACTCAGCATATCCTCAAAAAATATACGTATGCAAACATAGATAATTAATTTTAATCTAAATTGACGTGCTTTTTTTGTTTAAATTGAATTCAATTTAAATAATTAGTTATTTAGACTGGGAAGTTGTGAAATGAAAGCCTGTATAATTATCGTATTGAACATATACAACTCTGTATCTCGGATACAGATTTTACGGTGGATTTATCCCATATATGACATTACGGAATATGCTGAGTCCACTAGACTCTTGCTAATCCGGCCATATCTTTCACAAAGAGGTGCCGGATTAGTGAGAGTGAGATGCCGGATTACTGAGAGTGCTTAAAATGTCATTAAATTTAATATTATAAATTACGCCAACAGCTACACTTGCACTTCTAAATCGAAACTAGAAAGTTCTACACGTGACCAGCGCGTAATACAGCATAAAACATGGCACCGGTGCAAATTTCCCAGAAAATTATTGCAGTAGAAAAGATAGGCTTTACACTAGAAGTAGATCGGATAATTAAGAGGCCGGATTAGCTAGACACTGGTGTAATACGAAAGACGGACAGAATTATCATGCATTTGCCAGCCTCGAGCCAAGATATTCCGTCCTAAATTCACTACTTTGACGACTTGTGCTAGAGACTTAATGAAAATTTAAAAGAACACTTAAATCGCTGTACTGTAAATCATTTTGTAAAGTTCTTTATCAAACCAACATATGAGGCGTTCAGAGCTAAAGTGGACCAAGTCACAAATTTTCATAAATTGGGTTTATTTCATTTTCTGATTATCTGAAGTTGGACCTTTTCCGAGCAGTAATGGATCAAGTCTTAATTCCAAGCATTCGCCGGTACGTGACATCAGTCACTTTTGGCTCAGATTATTTGTTCACGATGTTCTGAGCCATAGTGGATCAAGTCACCAAAGCGTTGCATCAGTTAACATCACAATTGTTTATATTTTATAAATCTAAAATTTGAGAATGGAGCAATAAAATTATTGCCAGTGAAATTAGATAATCCACTAGAGCAAGTTAACTTTAAGTCCTATTATCTCAAAACTACGTCTCATGGACTTGATCCACTTTAGCTCTGAACGCCTCACATATAACCTAAATCTCCCATGATTAGTGTTGAAATCTGTACAATAAGAAACAAATTATAAATTCATAAACCTGGCTGAGTGTATTATTCCTCTGTATCCAGAGGAAAGAGCATCAAGATACAAACCGATGAAGAATGGAAAAAAACCTAATAAAATCAAGTAATTATTTTTAATTTTTCAAATCGTTCATATTATATTGGCGATCTATTTATACCGGGCGATTCTGTCTCCTTTTTATATATATACACTTTTAGGATGTTATATTGGAGATCAATATGAACAATTTTCTTATAGGAACTCATGTCCGGAAATGTTCTGTTTGTTAGTTACAAGCTTCGATATTTGCGTTGTCAATGTACCCAACTACCATCGAACTCAAGACCATATTTCTGAAGTTTGGTTACAAATTCCCTGGTCCTGAAAACTTTGGTGCATAAGAGACGCCTAGAATCAAAACCCGCCAAGCCCATCGAAGGAAAAAAATTAGATAAAGTTGCTTTTCTGTGTATCTTCGCATGGCCAATCCGATGCTGGCATTATTTTTCTGCAAAATCCGCTGGAGGCCTCTGAAAATGCTGGACGAAAATCAGGGTTAGTTTCAATATCCGCTAGATCCAACTGAATTTCGATCATTGTTTGTTTCGAAGTCCCTTTCTGCCAATCGGGATGTGGGAAGTGTACAATAATTCTGTGCCAGATGAGTTACAAGTAAAAGAATGTTTCTTCAGATGCATACTGGTAAAAAAGTTACAGTATTAGATTTGGGACCACTAAAACAGATGCTTGTTTCTTTTATATTCAAGTTGAACTTATAAATCAAGAGAAACGTTCAGCTTTGGAAATAAAGAAACGATTACATAAAATGAAAGCTGTTGCATTTTATGACATCCTCAGGGAAGACAAGCAAGAAGTTGTTATAATATCGTTTGACTGTCAAAATAACCTAATGCTTCCAAAATTGCCAGATCAATCAACTTATTTCAGTCGGCAGATGAGATTTAACAACTTCATTGCTGTAACAGGTAACTCAAGATCTAAATTGCAATCAGACAATGTACACTGTTATACTTGGAATGCGAGTGAATATGGCAAAACTTCCGATGCTATAGCAAGTTGGGTACATCACCAGCTTAAAAATTATGACCTTAATGGCAAAAATGTTGTGAGACTTTGTGCAGATGGATGTGCTGCAAAAAAAAATACAACAAAGATTGGAATACGCTCTAAATGGTTACTCACTGAAGCACCTTTAACTATTAACAAAGTGAAAATTACATTTCCTGTGGTTGGGTATTCATTTCTACCTCCCGATCGCACATTTGGAGAAATTGAAAAAGAAGTAAGGAGGAAGGAAGTGATTGTAGATCCTCAAGAATATAAGGATATTACTTGCAAACATGGAACAGTTTTTAACCTTGGAAGTGAAGATGTGCCCATTCAAGTCTGGAAGAAAGAGGCAGACAGAATTTTAAGACCTCCTGTAAACTGCCATTTCAAGTTCAGTCCCTGTACAAGATTTATTTTAAGACGATCTGCATTGAAAGAACAGGTAACAGTGCAAGGTGAGATTAACTATACAACTGACATCATTGTTCCAAAGGTAGTAATAAGAAAAAACAAAATAATTTCAATGATTGATCCTGATATTCTAAACCTTGGAATTTCTTTGAGCTTACTTAAGGTAAAAGATGTGACTAAACTTTTTCAGAAGCACTTTGGGCCTGATTCCCAAGCGCTACCTACATTGAACTTTTATGTGGAGATTATAAATTCAAGAAATACCATTGAAGGTGAAGAAGAAAAAGAAGAAGAAGAAGATGATGATGATGAAGAAGAAAAAGAAGATGAAGAAGAAGAAGAAGAAGAAACTATTCATCTGGAACAAGAGGAATGTGACAATATTGTGTAAAATCTGTATGAACTTAAAAAGTGTAACATATTCAATTTTATACTGCTGTTATGTTTAAGGGAAAGCACAGGTGAAATTACTAAATCTTACAGTTTTCATTTTTTTCTCAAAGACCAAGGGCACTAGAATAAAATTATGTGACACGTTTCCTTATTAAGATGAACCATTTATATATTAATTTAAATAATTAATATATAAATGGTTCCACACGTCGAAAATTAAAGAAAATCACGTTGAAAAAAATTCCTGCCATTTATTTCATCTTAATAAGGAAACGTGTCACATAATTTTATTCTAGTGTCCTTGGTCTTTGAGAAAAAAAATGAAAAACTGTAAGATTTAGTCATTTCACCTGTGCTTTCCCTTAAACATAACAGCAGTATAAAATATTAAATAATTAATATATAAATGGTTCCACACGTCGAAAATTAAAGAAAATCACGTTGAAAAATATTCCTGCCCTTTATTGCATCTTAATAAGGAAACGTGTCACATAATTTTATTCTAGTGTCCTTGGTCTTTGAGAAAAAAAATGAAAACTGTAAGATTTAGTAATTTCACCTGTGCGTTCCCTTAAAGCATATCCATAATAATAATTCTTGTCTGGTTTTCATTTTTTACATAATTTGTAAGATTTAAAGTTAAAATGTTTTCATCCTTGACTCTTTTTATGCTTAGAAATAATTCTTTTACTTTCAAAAGCCTCCAAATACACTTTTCAGTTTCAGAATCGGTTAAGTGCTAATTTAGCCTTAAGAATTTGTTAGTTTCAGTGAAGAGACACTCCTGTAATTTGTTTGAATATATCTAATGATAATAAAATTCTTGATAAACGCATTGTTTATATCCCAAGAATGTTTATTCATATGTAAACAGTTTTTTCCATTTCCCCACAAATTTGTTTTGTGGACTTGGAGGGTTTTGATTCTAGGCGCCTATCATTAAACATGGTATGGGCTACTTGGCATCGTAAAATATATTTTGACTGACTATTACACTCTTACTACGTCATACTACTTTTGACCAATAAAACAGTACGAAAGGATGTATTTCAACCAATCATGGCTGCTTATCGCACAATTTTATCGCGTCCCTAGCATTTGTTTAATTTTATCGCGTCCCTAGCATTTGTTTAATTTTATCGCGTCCCTAGCATTTGTTTCTTTGTTTGCCAACATTTGAAACTGCGCTGGTCTGGACGTCAAAAAAATATATATATAAAATTACAAACCACTCCAGTCGATGCACAGCAGTTTCAAATATGACTCGCATTGGCATTCAAGAACAAGAATTAATAAAGATCACTGATCATACCTATGCATCTTCTGAAATCCTATTTACAAATAAATGAAGAGCACCATTCGGAAATCCTGAATAAGTTGAATACACGATGTAGGCCTGAATCAACGAGTTGCACTTCTATTACGCACACGTCCAATATAACATCAATTGAACCACCAACCACATTCAAATTTGAAAATTGTACATTCAATAATTATTCCTTTTAAAATTATTCATGTATATTTTTTATGTCATCGTCGTTAATAAAAACTTTTCTAACACTTGTGTATATTAGTTAGGTTATGTTATAGCTCTGCTATATGATATTAGGGATAGTCACGTATCAGAGATTGTTTAATATTAAGATTTATTGAAAATCATCTGTTAAGTGACGTTGATTACTGGGATTCGGATAATTGAAGTGGAATGCAACTGTTTTAATAAAAATTAAACTGAATCAACAAAGCCTTCTTGACTAGTAACATTGCCATCGTGTATAGATTGGTATAGATCGAGAACTTATCGACGAGAAGGCATACTACTGCCATCTAGCATGCATCTAGCGTAATATTTGTAATGTTGAGATGGTACAATAATACATTTGAAGACAGTTGTATTTTCGTAAGTCAATTAATATTTTATTGTATTGGAGTACTTCGTTACTTCTGATCTTTATATACTTTCTTCTATTCGTGTAATAGTCAATTAAATCCCACTCGAGTTTTGATTTTCTCTAGATAAATCAAAACGTCTAGTGAGATTACTGTTGATAAAACTTGCGTCTTTTCTTGCATTTCCATAAATGAAATAATGTATATCAGCAAGTTTCCTTAATGTAAATCTTCCCCTGGTAACATGAAGCTAACACAGCCAATAAGCCCAACGTGATACAAGGACAGCTACATAAACTGAAGTGACATTTCAGTGCATTGATCATGATTTCGATGCCAGATGTCTACTATAAAATAGGCTGTAAATAAGATTTGGTATCTATTCGCATGGACTTTGTAATGTTAAAAAAATTACCGAGGCAATATCATATCATACATTGAAGAAAAAAAAATAATTTACCCTATTTTACCATGACTCTCCAATGTTACTCAGACTGGTTAGCACAAAATCATGTTCTCAAACGAAACGTTTCCGAACACGGGTTCCTATATGAAAGTTCTTCCCTTAAGGTTTATAACAAAGTCACAGAATCAGACTGTATATGTATATACAATTCAATTCTTTAACACTGAAGAAGAAAGATGTGATAACAGCGCACAGCTAGATATTCCCATCCCCTCGACTGGTATTAAAGGTTATTCGTTATCACGTGAGACCAAATGCATGGGTGCTCCGTAGGAACTACAGACGTGTGCAAATTATTAGACTCAGCACCACATTTTTTATATTTTCATAATTATCATGAATTACTGGCCACAAAATAATTCTGTAGGACCATGCGATAGGATCAGTACAAAAAAGTCCCTCATGGTGAATGTGTCTTCATGCAGGATGGAGCATCCTGCCACACAGCCAGATCAGTAACTAATTTTCTGGCTGAAAATAATGTTGACGTCCTTCCCTGGCCAGGTAACAGTCCAGACGCAAATACAATTGAAAATCTTTGGTCTATCGTAAAGAGAAAAATAAAAAAAACGACGATTACCACCAAGGTGGACCTCATAGAAGCACTTATCCAGATATGGCACAGGGGTGAAGACATCAAGAAACAATGTGAAAATCTCATGAACAGCATGCCAAACCGCATAAAATTGATGATACAGAACTAAGAGTTTCATACTAAATATTAATTGTTGCAAACAGTGTGTAATAAATGAATTTTGTAGAATAAATGTTACTTGAATCATATATTATCTTTTGAGACTAGCACACATCTGTAATGGAGGGGTGAATCAGCTAGCTAGCTGCAAATTGAAGCATAGAGAGAGAGGGAAGCTTTTCCATTCCACTTTCTTCTTCCCCTTACGCGCAATTATTTTCACGAGATAAAAGAATGGCCTATAATTATTTAAAGAAAATCCGGTTCTTTTACAGCTCTATAATAATCATTATAATATATGCGTAGTCCAATTGGAGTTAGAGCTGTCTCTACTTATTATTTGTGTATACGGTACGTAATCTCAACTTATTTTTAAACGTTGTAATTCGTGCGCAGTCCCATTGAATTAGGACCTAGTCTCAACTTGTTTGTAAACTTCGAAATTTGTGCACAATCGGACCTAGTCCTAACTTGTTTGTAAACTTTGTAATTTGTGCGCAGCCTCATTGGATTCGAATCTAGTCTCAGCTTGTTTGTAACCTTTGTAATTTGTGTGCAGCCCCATTAGATTAGCACCTAGTCTCAACTCATTTGTAAACTTCGAAATTTGTGCACATTCGGACCTAGTCCCAACTTGTTTGTAAACTTTGTAATTTGTGCGCAGCCTCATTGGATTCGAATCTAGTCTCAGCTTGTTTGTAACCTTTGTAATGTGTGTGCAGTCCCATTGAATTAGGACCTAGTCTCAACTCATTTGTAAACTTCGAAATTTGTGCACAATCGGACCTAGTCCCAACTTGTTTGTAAACTTTGTAATTTGTGCGTACCTTATTTCGGACCTTATTTCGACCTAATTGAGACTTGTTTTCAACTTCTGCGCTTCATACGTCGACAAATATCGCTACATATAAACGGTTCAACTTCGACAAATATATTGTATGTATTTCTTTCAAGACATCTTTATCAGAGAATTCCACAATCATCGTGATCATATCTGTTAACAAGAATTGAAAACTGAGTAATGGCGGAACTGTGTAGAATGTATATAATTTTGTCTTTATTCACGACCAGTGAAATATTTCACATACTATAAACCTTTTATATTGAGTCTATGATTGTCCTTTCTAATCCGATAGTAATTATCAGATTTAAAATCGTTCCACTCAAAAATCTGCAGCCCTCGACGGAACTTCAATACTAGGTACTTGGATCTATTCTCCACATTTCATGTTTCATAAAAAAAGAGTAACAAAATTTCACCATTTCCTGAAATAACGTATTTCTTGTTAAACTTTTCCACCAAGAAGAGAGGTCAGTAATATATTGTACTTCCTTAATTCAATCTACATTTAAATCCTTCATGTAACAGTTATTTATTAGCTATAAAATTGAAACGGATGTAAATCGTGGAGCGTTGAAGTAACTCGAGGGCGTGTAGCCCCAAAACAGCGCCGCTGCCGTCCGCCCGGTTAAATAAATCGTCCGGCAGCTGTCGGGCTTCCCTGCAGACAGCAAGTCTACTCGACTCTATGACAAACTGCTGCCTGGTGTGTTCCAACTTCTCGGGCTACTAGCAATATAGAACCAGCATTCCCTATCCATTGGAAAAAAGACTAAAATCTCCCGACAGAGTTGCGAAGATTTATTAAGGAAAAAAATACAGTATATTCATCTTTACTCTGTTACTGATGTACGTGTGTACACACTCGTACATACACATACACACACACACACACACACACACACACACACGTAAAGTGGAAGATAATTTTTAGAAATTGAAGATTAAACACTGATAAGTACTACAATAACATTAAATTTGTCGTAAATTGATAAAACATAGTGCAATTTGCAATTTGTGTTCACACTTGTTTATTGACAAAAATTGTGAACTGTAATTTTTTTACTTGGTTATTTAACGACGCTGTACCAACTACTGGGTTATTTTTTGTCGATGGAATTTGCGATAGTCGGATGGTACAGTGAGGATCACGTAAGTGTAGTTCCTAAAATGCTAATTAGGCCGTCTCTTCAGTGTTGCCAGCTGATACTAGATATCATCAAAAGATGGTAAAATCACAATGCCATGTACAATAATAGTAGTAATAATAATAATAATATAGTATTAACAATAATGATGACTTGCTGATTTACCACATCTCATCTTTATGTTGGGGAGGTGTTTTCTAAATGGTTCAATAATTTGTGAGTGACTATATTTTCCTTCTGTGGACCTCTCGCACATTATGTTAGTAGATAGTAGATTAGTGTATGATCTAATATTAAAATGTATTTTGTCTTACAACATGAAATTGATTGCTTTGATTAAACAGTATACGATTTACGAGATCTAACCTAAAAATGTATTTTGTTTGAGCACATGAAATGATTAGTACGAATTCCGAAAACGAATGCCACGTTGAAATGTATGCTTAAGAATATTTACTCCATTATTGTGATAAAAGTCTAAACACGAAAGAAATTAATTAAAATATGAAATGATATTTCTGTCGATTACCCAAGGCCTGGATCACACGAAATATATTTATTTACACTTAGCCTACCTAACTGTAATCTTGAATTATAACCACAACACAAAGCAACACATACAATAACTATTAAGTATTAATATTAATTAATTATTAGTATGTTCAAATTTCACTAGCTTCCAGTAATCGGTCCAGAAATCTAGAACACTTTGAATTTTCCGAATTTAAACTACCGACAACTTGTGTCACTGCTGCCAACATAACAGTTATAAAATCACTACCAGTTGTAGTATTTCTCAGTACCAAAATTCGACACTAAGTTGACAAAACAAAATTCAACCTGCAAACTATAAAATCACCACAATCCACTAGCTTGTGTAGTATTGGGGGAAAATAACCTTAGGGTATAAGTAAGCTGATTCGGGCTATATTTTGCGAAATGAGGATACGCCGTAGATTACCTGAGTATTAAATACTAGTTTAAATTCTTTAAATAATGCAGCTAGAATAGAAATGGGAATGACAATATCATGAGTACAATCCTGGTTAGAAACACAAAATATTTAATTAAAATAATCCAGAGTGACCAAAATACGTTTATGAAACAATATTTGTTAAATCAAATTGCAAATACGATAAATATGACAATCGTAAAAGTTAAAAATAGCATTTTGAATATAGGATTAGGATGGTTATGGGATAACTTGGCTACTAGAAACAACGCAGCAAGCCTAAATTTAATTAATTCAAGATGTAAAAATATTACTAGACAAAATGATTTTAGTAGTATCAATGAAATGTGCTTCCTAATATTTTTTTAATGAATATAAAAATATGGGGACGGAGTACATATATAGATAATATGAAAATGAAAGGAAGATTTGGACTAGCCTAGTTCATACTGGGGATTTGGAGATTAAGAAATAACAGAGGTAATATACCTCAAGGCACGTGCCCATTATGTAGACATAGAGAAGATGACATTCATATGTTTTTGAATGTCAATATTCAAAAGAACTACGGATGAAATTTATAAATTAAAAATTCCTACAAATTAATAAAGAAATAGCTGTTAGAAAACTAATGAATAATAATAATAACATAAATTTACAAAGGCAAATAAGGCTAGGGCTATATCCTTTTTGGCCAAAAGAATTAGAATGGAAAGAATAAATGAAATAGCTAGAATTGAATGAGAAAATATTGGATAAGAAAAAAGGTTCAGTTTTGAATAGTACTATCAATAAATAAAATAAACATACGTATTCAACAGTTTTAAATATACTAGAATAATAGAAGATTTATATACGATAGCTGCACATTGTAGATTGAAACGTGAAGTACATCTTAGGCAAGTGAACAAGGACTAAATATATCAACATACTAAAATGAGTTGAGTTTTGCACAAAACTAGTCGCAAGTGCAAGATAGAACATCTTATATTAAATAGTTAAGTTTAGAAATTATATCAAAAATTGTATATCTGTGTATAAATTATAAAGTATGTAATGTAAGGTTTCAATGATTATAAAATGTATGTATTTCTTTGTCTGTGAACTAGAATAAAAATATCATATCATAGATTACCTGACTTAAGCGTTACGTTTTGGGAAAACCACGGAAAAAACCCAATCAGATACTCAGTCCAAGCGGGAATCGAACCTACGCCTGAGGGAAACTCAAGATCACAGGCAAACGCGCTACCGCCTGAGCTACACCGGTGACTAGGAACTGTAACTTATCTGAACAATAAAATAAATATCAAAATACAATACAATTTAAATGGCCACCCCTCTAATAGCTGTTCGTAACGGTTGTCATTTTATGATTATGGTTGCCTTGTAACCACAGAGGAACAAACCAAAGAGCACAGAATAATTAGAATAATATTGTGTAGTTGTTCTCCTTGACTAAAATATAGCGTGGTAATCGACCAGGTCCAGTTGTAATATCGATATTTAGCGTGGCACAATAGCGCTCACTATCGGATGCAATAGAGAATCTCAGTTAATCTATTACCTTTCGTAATGAAGTAATGACGAAACTACGACATAGCTGTGTAACAATTGTATTGTTATACGTGACGTATGTAGTGATTATTAGTAAAGAATTTACACACGACTTAAAAATGAGTTATTCATTGTGTAAGTATAAGACAGGTAAACATATGTATAAGAGTTTTTATTAGTAATACCGTTCGAGTACTAGTCTGTAAGAACAGGATGATAACATAATAATCGTTCGTTTTTTTTTTTTTTAAGCGAACCAAATCCAAACACGACTTTACGAGTTTGCTGCACGATCCATCATGGCGGAAAGCGCATTTTCGTCTTTTGCAATGTTTATTATTGTTAAAATCTTCTAGTAATAATAATTTCATGTCATCATCATGGAAGTCCAAACTATTTAACATGTTAGTTTCTTTTAAGGTTAAATTTATTACCGTCAACCGGGGTTACTTTACACACTTTTTTTTGCTTATTCGTTAAAATAATTGAAGATTATCAAGTTAGATACACAAATTAGTTTTTATATGAATATTCCTGGTTAAATTGAATAAATTTGAAAATCTAGTGGTTGTACATATGCATTATGACACACTTGTAAATAAATAATCACGTGTGTAAAGATGCCCCGTTTACGGGGTTACTTTACACACATATTTACTTTGCCTTATAATCGAGTATTCTGTTCAATATGGTCCAACATTGCACTGTTTCAAGTACTGGGATTGGAAAGGTAAAACATTTCTGAACAATATGATGTGTTTCGCAATTTATTAGCTCACTACAGTTAGCACAGTGGGAACAAAATATATTGGTAAATTCCTGAAAATGAAATATTTTATATAAAAGTAAAGAAATGTAATAACAGTACAATAAATGGTTATATGCTGTTCATGAATGTGCTGCTACATTGTGATTTTCCTGGGGAGATGCTGTAGGAAGCCTTTTCAGAACCTGGTGACGGTCCAACGGTTGAGGGATAGCGTCATGCTAACCACATGGCTATACTGCTACCTACTATTTGCAGTAACCGATTCAACTGGCATTGATCCTTCAGAGCTGACGTGCCACGGATTATTTAAAATAATAATAATAATAACGATAATACAATGATAATAATAATAATAATAATAATAATCTACAAGTAACGATCTTGTCTGTCTGAAAGTCATTTATTTTCCCCTATCATTGACGGGAATCGATCCTACCACCATTAATAGTGACATTATACATCATATTAAAAAGAGTTTTTATTTTTAATTAGTGTCCATAAACACTTCACGTCTATGTAAAGTTGCCCCGCTCAGAGGTACATTAGGTTATCATTCTTGTTTTCCCTCTCGCAGGGTAGCACATGTAACGAAAAACTGGTCAGGCAGCCATTTCCCGCGTCCGAAAGCTTCATAATTTCATACAATACTAGTCACAATTGAATGTATAAACTGAACTGTTCAGTACAATACAAAGGTTTTACACATAGAAAAAAGGGTAAAAATACTTGCCTCGTGAAATTCACCAGAAACAATGGTGTATAACAGCTTTAATAATAGCACACACTTCAGACTACTACACACATATGCTGTTGTCACACAGAATCAGTTCCACGGAGATGCTACACATTGTCTATAATGTGCTGCCTTCTAAACATTTTTTCTAGAAATGTGTAAAGTTACCCCGCTTGTGTAAAGTATACCCGGTTGACGGTACTGCAGTAATAGAAGCCAATATTAATTGCCCACCATTTTGCAGTCAGCTGACCGAATTGCGTTTTTTTCGACCCTCTTTTCGCTGCAGCAAAGGCATGACGCGCTTTAAAAAAAACGCACGGTAACAGCCAGAGATAAAATTTACGGATTTATAAGGAAACTTGATTTCTGGTCGACATCACTGTTGACGAAAACTAATTTGCTTGATTAAAGAACTCGTGGAAAATTTACTTACGTAGGGCCTACTGTATGATACGACAAATTGAGTGTGTTTTTGTAAATATGCAGTTAAGTTTGCACAATTTATTTTAAACAACAATTTTTTAAGTATTTTTCCGAAGAAACTCAAAACAATAATTACGAAGTCAAAGATGGATACTGAATTCGTTTTTAGACGTTGCGTTCATCTGGCTGAAATTCCAAAAAAAAAATAATAAGGAAAGACTCGCTGAAATATTTACCTACTGATGAAATGTTGAAACTATACTTTTTTTTCGCAAAGCTACGACCAGTTTTGGACAAAAAGAATGCAAGACCTCGAGCTTGCGAAAGAAGTTCGTAAAATTTTGATAGCATTTGCAAACTTGTATTCATACAAAATAAGATTTTAGTCCGTGCCATAAAAGCGAAAAATCTCTTGAAATTGAAAATCATATAGCTTTATCTACCGAATAAAGAGTCAAGGTGTGAGAAACTATTTCCAGAAAACAGTCACATTTATTGCATTAATTATTTGTTACTTTATAAGACAAAAACTGAGTAGGTCACTGGCTAAGAATATACTGCGTGCTGAAGGCTGCACTGGAAGGAATGGTGAACGGGAGAAAAGTTCGAGCAGAGGAAAATATCAGATGACAAGACGAGTTTAAGATTTATGTGGATTGTAAGAGGAGACTAACAGGAAAGCGGAAAAGAAGAAAGATTGGAAAATACTGGGTTTGCAGTGAAAGACTTGCTCTTGGGCAGAACTCTATGGATGAATGATGAACTACTTAAACATTTTTTTATGTTCAACGTTGTTTATGTTTCCGAAGTACAAGTGTATATCCAATGCCTACCTACTTCACTTGCTTGATTCGGATTCTGCAAATAGCAGAAAAATGGCAGGACTGTGACACATTTTCAAGTTGCACACCACTTCGGCGGACCACGCTATGCAGATGTATATCTGTGTAAAGTTATGGCGTGTACTAAGGTGAGAGTAGGTGTACAACATAAATGCATGTTAATAACACGTTTGTTGTTTTACTTTGTAAATTATCTCACCCCCCCCCTTAGCTCTTTACATGACTCCCCTGGAGGTCACGACTAAAGTCGTGCACAACCGGTTACGACAAATATGAATTATATATTGCTATTGAACGCCTGGCGCTATAGCCTATATGCAGGGCCGCCGAGAAAGGGGAACAAAGGGGGCAAGTGCATATGGGCCCGTGAGCAATAAGGGCCCGTCAGATTAAGCGAGTCTGATTACTTTTTATTATCACGAATATTATTCACAGATACATACCGGTACTATAAAATTTTGTAAGAACATTTGTTACATGAATTTATCTGCCATTTTTTAGTTTTCCAAGGTCGCATGTTACTTGCCATCACTCAGAGTGAGGAACTGGTGTGGGTAAATTTGTTTCACTTGCACATATTAACACATCATTTTTACTATTGTTTGCCTGTTCTGATTCAATACTACTGTTAGAAGAATTTTTTTCTATACAGCCACACCAATCAGTATTCACTTCTAAGTATGAACTGTCTTCAATTTTGACAACATTGAAGACATTGTAGTTACGAATAGACGGGCTTGAGATTGGTTTACTTTCTACACCTTCACTACCAACGCTCAATTTCACATCAACTTCAAACAAATTGAAGGAAATAAAAATGTATTCAGAGTAATAATGTGCCAAGAAAGACTGAGTAACCTTGGTGTCCTTAGTCTGGAGAGCGATCTTGCTAGGTCTTTAAGGGCCATATTCACAGACATTCTTAGCGCGGGCTTCCGGTGGATGATCAGCGAACTAACGTTTTTCGTATTCATAAACCAGTGTTAGCGATATGATATGATATGAATCCTGTACAAGTAATCAGTCGATAGCCGGGGCTAGTTTAGCACGCTCGTAGAGCGGGCTAGCGAAATGTCTATGAACAGCACCCTAAATTTTGATGATATAATTGATAATTTTGCATCAATGAAGTCAAAGAGAGTTGTTTGTTGATTGTTGGCCTGCAAGTCAGAAATTACAGCTGTTTAAGAATAGTGTTTTATGAAAATGAAACGAAACAAACGACAACTAAAAAGCCGAAAGTTTCGTCACGAAACATACTATGTAGTATAGTATAGTATAGATTTATTTATTTAACCTGGTAGAGATAAGGCCGTCAGGCCTTCTCTGCCCCTCTACCAGGGGATTACAACTATAACATGAACAATAAGATTACAATTAATATTAAATTTACAATTACAATTACAATAGAAATTAAAGTACGACAAGAATACCTGATTAATGAAAGCTAGACATTTTATCATAGAAGTTAAGAACAAAGAATATTTTTGTATTTACTAAATTACAAATTAAACCTACAATAACAAAATTCTATAGTGATGAAATTACCGGATATTGAGATATTTTGTGGTAGATTAAAAGAACTATTTACAAGAAACCATGTCTGAGCGAGTCTCAATTACTGACCAAGTGCCTAGTAAGTTTGCGTTTGAATTGAATTTTATTTCGATAGTCCCTGATGCTAGCAGGTAACGAATTCCAGAGTCTTGGCAGGGCTATTGTGAAAAAAGATGAGTATGAGGAGGTGCGATGGGATGGTATTGTTAGTATTGTTTCATGGCGAGAGCGTGTGTTCAGATTGTGGTGGGAAGAAAGGTAAGTGAAGCGAGACGACAGGTACGAAGGAATAGAATACTTCAAGATTTCGAAGAGAAAGAGAAGTGAATGTAAATTTCTTTTCTTATCTAGTTTAAGCCAACCTATTGCTTCCAGGGATGGGGTAATATGATCATATTTACGAACATTGCTTACAAAACGTACACACAAATTATGAGCACGTTGAAGTTTCATTTTGTTGTCGCTGGAAAGGTCAGTCAGTAAAATGTCAGCATAGTCAAAATAGGGAAATACAAGCGTCTGCACAAGGGACTTTTTTAAGCAAGAGGGAAGATGAACATTTATCCTTTTTAGCACATGAATAATAGAATATACTTTTCTGCAGGTTTCTGTGATTTGCATGTCCCAGTTGAGATTATTATCCATGTGAATGCCAAGAATTTTTACCGAAGAACTGAAAGGGATATGCACTGTACTTACTTTAACGGGGGAAATGTCGACGTGCTTTACAGCGTCGGTTTGCCGTTTGTGTCCTAATATGATTGCTTGTGTCTTTCCAGGATTGATATTAAGATGGAATTTCTTTGTCCATGTCACAATCGAGTCAATGTCTTCGTTAAATTTATCTATAGCGTCATTTATTCGATCTAAGCGGGAAGAGATGTAGCATTGAAGGTCGTCAGCATACAAGTGATAGTTACAATGCCTTACATGAGATGTAATATCATTGACATATATTGTGAACAACAATGATCCGAGTACCGAACCCTGTGGTATACCTGATGTTATGTTAAGCCAGGAAGAGCTTCGATTCCCGGATACAACACATTGTTGTCTTTCCCGTAAGTAGGATTCGAACCAACTCACAGCAGTCTCTGACAAATGCAGATTTCTCAATTTATGGGTGAGCATGTCAAAATTTACAGAGTTGAAAGCTTTGCTAAGGTCAAGAAGTGTTAGTATTGTTACTTTATTAGAGTCGATTGCTTCACGAATGTCTTCTGTCACTTTAAGTAGAGCAGTGCTTGTGTTGTGTCCAGCTCTGAAACCTGACTGATACTTGTCGAATAGTTTGTGTTCGTTCATGTAGTTAGTAATTTGTCTGTGTACGATTCTTTCCAGTGCTTTTGATATGGCTGGCAGGATACTGATTGGTCTATAGTCGTTCGGGTCGGTGGGAACATTGACTTTTGGAAGAGGAAGAACGAAAGCTTGCTTCCATATTTTAGGGAAAGTTGAAGTGATTAAGGAACTATTGAATATGTGTGCAATTGTAGGTATTACTATGTCTTGTATTTTCTGTATGAGTAATATGCTAATGTTGTCTGGCCCTTGAGCTTTCGTCTTGATGCGTCGGATGGCTTTCATTACGTCAATAGGAGTGACGTCAGTAAAATAGAATTTGTCTCGAGTTGGGGGAGCTGAGTCAGGCAAAACTGTGTCTTGTTTCGTTGTGTTGTTTAAGGTCGGGTCCTTTACAAAGTGTTCGTTCAATCGGTCAAGTGGGATGGGTGTGTCTGCTTGTTCACTAGCCCTTCCAAGTCCAATAACCTTCAGATTTTTCCATAACTCGGAAGGGGTTGTGTTGGGCTCTATAAGTTTGTAGGATTATTTAGTTTAGCGTTTCTTATTAGTTGAGTCGTTCTGTTTCTTAGGTGTTTATATAAGTTAAAATATTCGTCGTTTTTATTGCGGGTGTATTTCCTATAGGCTAAGTCGCGTTCGGTCATCAGGCTACGTATTTCAGTCGTCATCCAAGGGGCTGGGGTCTTTCTGGTACGTTTGGTCTTTAATGGTGCGTGTTTGTCATAAAGTTGAAGTATTAACGTATTGAATAAGTGTACTTTCTCGTCTACAGTTCGTAATGTCCAGATCATGTGCCATGGAAGTTGCGCAGCGTCTTCTTTCAGTGCAATATCATCTATTCTTTTGATATCCCTGTAAGTAACTACTCTAGGAGTCGATTTAGGACACTGCAGATTAAACGATAGATAAATGATATCATGCCCTGATAGTCCTGGTGCAGGCAACTGTCCATGCGTCAGTATTTTGTCGGCATTGTTAGTAATTGTCAAGTCCAGTAATGTGTCTGTACCTTCCGTGTGATGTGTGGGAGCTAGGGGTAGGATTACCATATCAAGGCACTGAAAGAATTATTGAAGTCTTTTAGTCGTACTAGAGTGTAAGTCAAGTAAGTTTGAATTGAAGTCACCCATTATTATAACGTTCTCATATTGCGGCGTTACGTTTAGTAAGGCGGTTTCGAAATCATCTACGTCATATATATGTGGGGGTTTATATACGACACACACTGGACATTTTGTAAATAAGGTGCAAATTTCAATGAACATGAACTCGGGTTTGGCAGAGTACTGGCTTGGAGAATGATGAATAATTTTAGGTCGCAAATCGGATCTAATATAACCAGCCACCCCTCCTCCTCTCTTGCCCTCTCTGTCATTACGGCAAAGCGTATAGCCAGGAAGGTTTACGAGAGTGGAAGGAAGATTAGGATGTAACCAAGATACGGAGATAAGAATAACGTGAATGTCTAAAGGTGAGAAGATAGAAGAAAATTCGTCAAAATGACACAACAGACTTTGAGCATTCACGTGAACGACATTAAGTGACAAAGGAGAGAAAGAAAGCGCAGCCTTGAGTATGTCTGCGGTACAGGGCAGTGGGCAGGTAGGTCCTACTGAAAAAGAAGCGTGATGAATATAATATATTGTGCTAATGTGAAGTTTTGCTAAACGTTTTCAATATAACAAAAATGTATATTTTTAGATTCGTATCTGTATATGGAGTTATCTTTTATTTATTTTGCAAATATGGTCAGAATAATTGGTAACTTGTCATTTTTAACTTTCTTTTTCAACGGGGCCCGAGCACAATATTGCACAGGGGCCCATAAATCCTGTCGGCGGCACTGCCTATATGCAAAGCTCTTCCATCTCGCGGAGTGTCTCAGGGTCGGTTTATCGAATATTCGAGTTGTTTCTCATTCTTTGTGGGTGGACGGCAAAGGCAGACCACATTGAGCCATGCAGGAGTTACAAGAGCCCTTGCAAAGACGCGATTATCATGGTGTAGGCCTACCATTTAATTGAAAATTCTTCCTCTCTAAGTACATTCAATAAATCAATCATCCATCGATTGAACCATCATCCGTTCATCCATCTATCGACTCATTGATTGATTCAGTCATACATCGATTCATTGATTCATTCATATATGGATTGATTGATTCATTCACTGATTGATTCATTCATCCAGTCTAGGTATTACAGTTGAGTACCTTCAAGGCAACAATATGCGTCGTGAAAGTAGGTACAAACATTTGGGCTTCAGAGTAGCCTACTTTTATTTTTATTAATAACACTCTATCTTCTTAAAAATGATTTATTAATGAAATAATAATGCAGCTGTTTAGAGTATTTAAAAGGCAATACATATTAACAACTACTGTTTTATAAGTATCCATTTTGAGTTTAAAATGTAAATATTACACTAGAACAGACCTGCAGAACTGTAGCCCCTGAGAGCGACTGCCTTACTACCTCTTCTTACCCCACCCACCTTTTCTAGGAAATCTTTGGTTTACTTACTTACTTACAAATGACTTTTAAGGAACCCGAAGGCTCATCGCCGCCCTCACACAAGCCCGCCAGCGGTCCCTATCCTGTGCAAGATTAATCCAGTCTCTATCATCATACTCCACCTCCCTCAAATCCATTTTAATATTATCCTCCCATCTACGTCTCGGTATCCCTAAAGGTCTTTTTCCCTCTGGCCTCCCAACTAACACTCTATATGCATTTCTGGATTCGCCCATACGTGCTACATGCCCTGCCCATCTCAAACGTCTGGATTTAATGTTCCTAATTATGTCAGGTGAAGAATACAATGCGTGCAGTTCTGTGTTGTGTAACTTTCTCCATTCTCCTGTAACTTCATCCCGCTTAGCCCCAAATATTTTCCTAAGCACCTTATTCTCAAACACCCTGAACCTATGTTCCTCTCTCAGAGTGAGAGTCCAAGTTTCACAACCATACAGAACAACCGGTAATATAACTGTTTTATAAATTCTAACTTTCGGATTTTTGGACAGCAGACTGGATGATAAGAGCTTCTCAACCGAATAATAACAAGCGTTTCCCATATTTATTCTGCGTTTAATTTCCTCCCGAGTGTCATTTATATTTGTTACTGTTGCTCCAAGATATTTGAATTTTTCCACCTCTTCGAAGGATAAATCTCCAATTTTTATATTTCCATTTCGTACAATATTCTGGTCACGAGACATCATATACTTTGTCTTTTCGGGATTTACTTCCAAACCGATCGCTCTACTTGCTTCAAGTAAAATTTCCGTGTTTTCCCTACTCGTTTGTGTATTTTCTCCTAACATATTCACGTCATCCGCATAGACAAGAAGCTGATGTAACCCGTTCAATTCCAAACCCTGCCTGTTATCCTGAACTTTCCTAATGGCATATTCTACAGCGAAGTTAAAAAGTAAAGGTGATAGTGCATCTCCCTGCTTTAGCCCGCAGTGAATTGGAAAAGCATCAGATAGAAACTGACCTATACGGACTCTGCTGTATGTTTCAATGAGACACATTTTAATTAATCGAACTAGTTTCTTGGGAATACCAAATTCAATAAGAATATCATATAATACTTCCCTCTTAACCTAGTCATATGCCTTTTTGAAATCTATGAATAACTGATGTACTGTACCCTTATACTCCCATTTTTTCTCCATTATCTTTCGAATACAAAAAATTTGATCAATAGTCGATCTATTACGCCGAAAACCGCACTGATGATCCCCAATAATTTCATCTACGTACGGAGTTAATCTTCTCAAAAGAATATTGGACAAAATTTTGTACGACGTCAACAAAAGTGATATTCCTCGAAAGTTACCACAGTTGGTTTTGTCCCCCTTTTTAAAAATAGGTACAATTATGGATTCCTCCCATTGTTCTGGTACAATTTCTTTTTCCCAAATAGAAAGTACAAGTTTATAAATTTCGCTATATAATGCACTTCCACCCTCTTGTATTAATTCTGCTGGAATTTGATCGATACCTGGAGACTTGTACTTTTTCAGATTTTCTATCGCAATTTCGACTTCTGAAAGCGTGGGTTCGGGTATAAATGGCTCAGCAGTTTGTATTTCAATTTCGTCCCGATCACTTCTATTTGGCCTATGTACATTTAGTAGTTGCGCAAAATAGTTTTTCCATCTTTGGTTTATTTATTATTTTTATTTTGTTGGTTATTTTTGTTATAGTTGGTGTTGCTTTTTTCCTCGCGGCGTCATGTACTGTTCTCCAACCAGGAGATAAACCGTAAAAGGAATGTGCTTACTATTGCGTCATCTATTGGAGCGAAGTAGATAGATAATATTAGAGTTATAACGTCAGTTTAAAAATCATGCGCTCTTCTGCATATGTTATTTCCTTTAAGGCGGGACTAAAAGACCAGGAGATTAACAGTGATCTAATTTTGTAACTAGAGTAGTATAAAAAGTTTATATCAGTGTTATGGTTTGTGCTTTGAGAGATAGCCAATAGATATACGAGTACCCACGTGTGTGACCTTATGACATCAACATTCATTCACAGCATCACCCCGCTTCGTTTCATTCCATGGAGACTTTCTCGTGGTTGGAATACAGTATACAATACGCTTTCAAGAATTACAAATGAATAGATAATAAAATCCTTAGGAACGTACCTTTAGAAAGTAAGAGAAAAATGAATGAGGGAAATAAATAAGTTAAAAGACATGTAAAATAAATTTTAAAATGTATGTGTGCATATAATGTAAGAAGGTCTACCTATGTATATACCGTACTATTACTAATAAAGCCGATTAAGTCCACTTTTGTGTAAAATAAGTTAAGTACAGTCTCCGACTTGTCTTTCCGTGATCTGTATTCTACTAAAATCAAATAAGTCCGAAATGTTCCATGCAGGCAACAAAACCAATTAGTTTATTTGAAGAATTTATTATGATTTTTCGTGCATTAATAAAGTTTTAATTCCTGTTTTTACAAAACTTGTATTACTGGTCTTAACTGGTTTTACTAGTAATAAGACGATAAATAAATTGTACGTTGATAAGTGGGTGATAGCTACATGACCGGATGTCAATGCTGTGATTCAATATTGTAATGCACTCTGGTTAAATAAGTATATAAATAAATAAATAAATAAATAAATAAATAAATAAAATATATATGTACACAATACGCGTACTGCAGTTTAAAGAGAACTGGAACATGGCAAAATCTGAACCCGTGAAGAAATACTACTTCCGAAGGAAATGGGAATATGGTTATTTTGTTGTTGAAGACAAAAGAATTGCTTGTTTACTGTGTCGCATCCAATTTATTTCTATTCGTCACTTCAACATTAAACCACATTTCAACAAAGTCCATATTAAGAATTATGAAATTACAAACTTTCGGGTAAGTTCATTATTACGAACTGTATATTGATTATTTATTTCTATACTGTTAAATTAAGGACGTCACTCGTTGTGTTCATTTTGAGTTGAAATTAATAGTGACTTTCAAGGTTCATTACTTAAATGCTATAAATTTATGTTTCCGTAGGTGATGATAGGAGGAAAGTTATCGAAAATCTAAAGCAGGTTACGTGCAAAGAAATCTCAAAGAAACTACCAACAGGAAATCTAGCATAATTGTAAACCTTGAAACGAGATAACGCATTATAAATACAATGAATTTATTACAATCCTTTTTGAAAATTACATACCGCCACTGATGGACCTTTGCACGGGCAGAAAATGTAAACAACTTTACGCGGAAGTCGATCATCCCCAATAGAAGTGGAGTGAGGCTGACGTCATATTTCCCCTACTTACGGGTTCTGCAGGCCTGCACTAGAATATAGGCCTCCGTACTTATTTGCTCTTCTCTGTAGTAAGTAATTGTAATTTATTTTATCCTTGTATTTCTTTACGCACCAGATTTCATATTCTGCATTACACTTATTTCCTTTGTTGTTACCAGTGTCCATTTGTTTATTTGTGTATTAGTTACGGAGATAAGTGTATTAAAGTGTCGAATCAATAATTGTAGACCTACAGGGTGTTTCAAAAATACGGGGCATAATTTCAGGTATGTATTTCCCACATGTAGACAATCAAAATAGTTCATTACAACATGTGTCCGGAAATGCTTCATTTCCTAGTTATGGCCTTCACAACATTGAAATTCACCGGAACGTTTTTCTTTCCGCAGGTCGTTGTCATTACAGAAGATGTTCAAAATGTCCACCTCCTGCTTGAATACAGACCTCACATCGATGTCTCATTGACCTGCGAACACGATCCCAAACTCCAGGAGTATTGCGTATGTCCTCAGAACATGCCACAATTCGATTCCGAAGGGATTCCAAATCAGGCACCGGAGACGAATAAACCAATGATTTTAAATGGCCCCACAAGTGGAAATCGAGAGGTTCAGATCAGGTGAGCGTGGAGGCCAAGCAATTGGGCCACCTCTACCTATCCATCGATCAGGAAACCTTCGATCCAAGTACCGGCGAGCCGTACGACTGAAGTGTGCAGGGGCACCATCATGCAAGAAGTGAATGTGTTGACGATTGATCAGTGGAGTGTCTTCTAAAACATGAGGTATGGTGTTTTCCAGGCAGTTTGTGTACGCCTGCCCCGTAAGTGTGTTTACAAGTACATGGGGTCCAACTAATCGATCACCAATGATACCGGCCCACATGTTGAGGGAGAACCGCACCTGGTGATGAGATGGAACAGTTGCACGTGGGTTTTCATACGCCCATACATGCTGATTGTGGAAATTTGTTATGCCATCTCGTGTGAACTGTGCTTCATCTGTAAATGATACTAAGGCAGGAAAGTTCCGAATTACACCACACTGCTGCAAGAACCACTGACAGAACCTAACTCGTGCAGGGTAATCTGCTGGTGACAGGGCCTGTACACGTTGCAAATGATAAGGATACAATTGATACTCTTTCAACAGTCTCCAGACAGTCGTATGAGGAACATTGACTTGCAACGCTACCCTTCGTGTGCTGATAGAAGGAGTCATGTTCACAGCCTCCAGAATCTCCTCCTGTACTTCTGGAGTTGTAGATCTTGGTCGTCCCCTTCCCAAACCAGGAGAGTTAAATTTTCCATACTCGCACAGACGGTAATGGAGACGTACAAATGTCTTCCGATCTGGACATTGTCGCTGTGGGTACCTCTCTTGGTACAAACGACGAGCCAGCGCAGCATTGCCGTCCGCCTTACCGTACATGAAGTGTATCTGCCAGCTCTTGATTTGAATACATGTCGCACAGTCTAACGCCTACACAACACTGAATGTAACCTTCGCCTCGGAATGAACTGTCAGAGTGCCCTCTTAATGTCTCCTTGGACTGCAACGACCTGCGGAAAGAAAAACGTTCCGGTGAATTTCAATGTTGTGAAGGCCATAACTCGGAAATAAAGCATTTCCGGACACATGTTGTAATGAACTATTTTGATTGTCTACATGTGGGAAATACATACCTGAAATTATGCCCCGTATTTTTTAAACACCCATTGTAATTTATTTTATCCTTGTATTTCTTTACGCACCAGATTTCATATTCTGCATTACACTTATTTCCTTTGTTGTTACCAGTGTCCATTTGTTTATTTGTGTATTAGTTACGGAGATAAGTGTATTAAAGTATCGAATCAATAATTGTAGACCTATATAAAGCAAATATATTTTTTAACAAGGCAAAGTAAATTTCGTTCAATTGGACGGAGTTACGCAATAATAGACCAACCGACAATTTTAAAAAAAAATGAGATATTTGCACAAATCTGTTGATGGCAGGCTAATTTAACTCGGAAAAAAATCAAGAATGCGATATCTGAATTTTGCAGCCATTTATAAGCAAAAATTCTTTATTACATAAACTTCATTTATTTATTGTGCTTTGATATATTAATTCAACTGCTGGTCTCTTATTAAAAATCGGTTAGCCTTTTTTGATATTATTTGTGCTATTTTTTTGTAGTAGTATGAATGTTATAATACTTCTTGCATAAAATGTTTTATAAAAAAAAAACAGGTTTATTTCAATGGCCAATATCTCAAAACAGGTTTTTGGCGCTTGGTCTATTACTATAAGGGGAAACCGGTTGAAAATCGAATATTCGGTCGGTTGCCCGACTTTGACGGATGTTCTCTAACCGGTCGAAACTAAACCAGTTATAAGCGCTGTTTAGCAGCTCTCTAGTCGCGACCCACACTTTATGAACCACCGTGTTAGGAAACAGTAAATCATCCAAGCCACGCCCCTCATTTAGAGTAACTCTCCTTAAAACCTAGTCCGCATGTTACTTGAAGGGAACGTCATTTAGACTGTCTACATCTCATGTAAGCATGAGGTAAGCGTGTTCCTGACCTAGAATATTCTGTTCCTAAAATAATCCTCGTGAAGTTCGCGGGTGCTAAGATACACAGACGACAGACAAGATCATAAATATGAAGCAAAACATTTCTTAAACAAATTTTTTAACGACGCAGTACTGTAAAAAAGATAAGAAGACTATTTTCTACGGGAACATAAGCTGCACAACGGCTTTGAAGCCAACGACTGTATTTATAAAATAAGAGCCCGGTCTGTCGAGCTCAGCTCACGAAACCAGGACACATCGGCTGCATCGCCCGCGCGGGCTGGAGCTTGTGACGTCATTGTAGTCATGGTTACAGCACGCTCATAAGCAAGTGTTGCCGGAAACGACATAAAGGTCACCACATAACCCGCCAGGAACAGAAAATGGACCCTAAATACATTTAGAGGTCCGTTTGCTTGTTATTATTTTTGTGTGTCAATATTTACCTCGCAATACGAGCAAGCTGCCCTCTTTCCAGATACGTGTAAACATTCGCATCACACAGGTAACGTGAAGAATTTCCTGTCTGGATATCTACAACACAAACACTTCTTGATATACAACAGAACCATATCTAACCCATGAAAACCCTTCAAGTTTCTTCGTCACACTCTTCTAGACCAGTGTCGTCAGCATGAGCTGAAATGGGTAAAGTGAAAGGAATGTCTCGGAATATGCACCATCGTGCAGAAGGGAGAGAAAGAGAGAAGGCATACCCGCCAGCAGCCACGGCTGCACGATAGTGCAATGTCTTATCCCCGGGTAAGGGACGCTAGCCCGAGGGTGTACTGTGCTGATGACCGCTGTTCTAGATGCAACCACAACCACTGTCACAGTCACTACACTTACCAATTTATGATTATGACATTAGTTGAAAACTGCTCTTCATTTTAACATAATCATTACCAGTAGTCACTTTTTTTATTTAGTTAAGTCGAAATAAATGTTTCATATTACTTACATACTTACTTACTTACTTACTGGCTTTTAAGGAATCCGGAGGTTCATTGCCGCCCTCACATAAGCCCGCCATTCGTCCCTATCCTGAGCAAGATTAATCCAGTCTCTACCATCATATCCCACCTCCCTCAAATCCATTTTAATATAATCTTCCCACCTACGTCTCTGCCTCCCCAACGGTCTTTTTCCCTCCGGCCTCCCAACCAACACTCTATATGCATTTCTGGATTCGTCCATCCGTGCTACATGTCCTGCCCATCTCAAACGTCTGGATTTTATGTTCCTAATTATTTCAGGTGAAAAATACAATGCGTGCAGCTCTGCGTTGTGTAACTTTCTCCATTCTCCTGTAACTTCATTCCTCTTAGCCCCAAATATTTACCTAAGAACCTTATTCTCAAACACCCTTAATCTCTGTTCCTCTCTCAAAGTGAGAGTCCAAGTTTCACAACCATACAGAATAACTGGTAATATAACTGTTTTATAAATTCTAACTTTCAGATTTTTTGACAGCAGACTAGATGACAAAAGCTTCTCAACCGAATAATAACACGCGTTTCCCATATTTATTCTGCGTTTAATTTCCTCCCGAGTGTCATTTAGATTTGTTATTGTTGCTCCAAGATATTTGAATTTCTCCACCTCTTCAAAAGATAAATCTCCAATTTTTATAGTTCCATTTCGTACAATATTCTGGTCACGAGACATAATCATATACTTAGTCTTTTCGGGATTTACTTCCAACCCTATCGCTTTACTTGCTTCAACTAGAATTTCTGCTTTTTCCCTAATCGTTTGTGGATTTTCTCCTAGCATATTCACGTCATCCGCATAGACAAGAAGCTAATGTAACCCGTTCAATTCCAAACCCTGCCTGTTATCCTGAACTTTCCTAATTGCATATTCTAGAGCGAAGTTAAAATGTAAAGGTGATAGTGCATCTCCCTGCTTTAGCCCGCAGTGAATTGGAAAAGCATCGGATAGAAACTGGCCTATACGGACTCAGCTGTAAGTTTCACTAAGACACATTTTAATTAATCGAACTAGTTTCTTGGGCATACCAAATTCAATAAGAATATTATATAAAACTTCTCTCTTAACCGAGTCATATGCCTTTTTTAAATCTATGAATAACTGGTGTACTGTACCCTTATACTCCCATTTTTTTCTCCAATATCTGTCGAATACAAAAAAATCTGATCAATAGTCGATCTATTACGCCTAAAGCCACACTGATGAAAATGTTTCATATTGTTATAGATAATTATTAAAATTTGGATATATATTTTTTTTAATTTATTGAGTATGCCCCAACGAGTATAACTCATATGTAGGGGCTATACAAGAACACATACATATGTTATACAATGTAATAATTGAAGAGACCACTGCAAGAATGATGGATGACACTTTCTTGTCGAAAATGAACCAAGACTGTCAATGCATAGCTTAAGATATATAGGATGTACAATATGTACATAGAGAGTTATATGGCGTTAACACTGATAGTCACTGTCCAGTAATGATCGGAAAATCACAGTTAAGCTTTTTGAGCGCTAAGCATTTCAAACTTTCAATTGTTTCTCCTGCAAAATGTATTCCAAATGAAATCCATCATTCTTGCAGTGGACTCTTCAAATTGAAAAAGTCATGAAACTACAGTCTGTGAAAACAAACAATAACACAAGAATTTATTAAAGAAAGAAAGCAAAATAAGAACAAATAGTAAGATAACAAAGTTTTGGGCAGAAAGAAGAAAACGTTTGAAACCATGAAATAAATTAATCAATTGAGAATTAAAATAAATAATCTTCCCAAAAACGTATTTTTAAACAATTCTTAAAACACCGGCAATTTGGTAAAAGTCTATATTCTAAAGGAAGTTCGTTAGAAGTTGTTGTTAAAAAATGGCGAAATCCTTTCGTTCCATAAGTTACTGAGCTATGGTGAGAAAAAAAAATATTGTCTTTTTGTCTTGTTAAATAAGCATGTGTATCTTTATTAAACTGAAATATAATGTTACTATGTATTAAATTGTTAATAACGTTGTACATGAAAATAGCAGCACCTAATTTGATAACTGATTCAAATGGTATACTTACTTACTTACTTACAAATGGCTTTTAAGGAACCCGAAGGTTCATTGCCGCCCTCACATAAGCCCGCCATCGGTCCCTATCCTGTGCAAGATTAATCCAGTCTCTATCATCATATCCCACCTCCCTCAAATCCATTTTAATATTATCCTCCCATCTAGACCAGTCCCTCCGGTCTCCCAACTAACACTCTATATACATTTCTGGATTCGCCCATACGTGCTACATGCCCTGCCCATCTCAAACGTCTGGATTTAATGTTCCTAATTATGTCAGGTGAAGAATACAATGCGTGCAGTTCTGTGTTGTGTAACTTTCTCCATTCTCCTGTAACTTCATCCCGCTTACCCCCAAATATTTTCCTAAGCACCTTATTCTCAAACACCCTTAACCTATGTTCCTCTCTCAGAGTGAGAGTCCAAGTTTCACAACCATACAGAACAACCGGTAATATAAATGTTTTATAAATTCTAACTGGTCTAACTGATTCAACTAGTATAACGAAAGAAAATTGATATAGATATTTAACTGGAGTCAAATAATGAAAACACAATAAATTTCTTAAAGCTCTGTTTTGAATAATTTGTAAAAGTCTCAAAGCAGTTTTCTTATTATGTCCCCAAACAAATGACATATACATTAAGTGAGAACGGATAAAAGCATAATATACATTCAAGAGACAAGATATAGGCAAAGATCTTTTAAGCCTTTTCAAAATACCAGACATTGGAGCAATTTTCTCACAGACAGACAAAATATGCTTATCCCATGTCAAATGTTCATCATAATCATAATGCAGGTAGTGATGTACTTAAAGTAGTAATAATAATAATAATAATAATAATAATAATAATAATAATAATAATAATAATAATGTCGGGCTACCTATGTCAATCAATCAATCAATTGTTTATTAATGTCATGAGCAACAGTTTGTTGCAATAGACTAAAATAGAATATTCGACATAAAATATAAAAACAGGTGAATACAACAATACAAATGAAATACAATACTAATAATAATCGTAATAATGAAGAGCAAATGTAGCTTAA
Organism: Periplaneta americana; assembly: GCF_040183065.1. Classification (NCBI taxonomy): domain Eukaryota; kingdom Metazoa; phylum Arthropoda; class Insecta; order Blattodea; family Blattidae; genus Periplaneta; species Periplaneta americana. The sequence continues at coordinate 113,687,154 of NC_091130.1, forward strand.
AAATTTAGAATATATTTACAGTGGAGTCAAGAAATTCACTAATAGGTTGATTAACCAGTTATACAAAACATATTTAAATTGTATATAACTTGCATCATGTGCCTTATGTGGTAACTTATTAAACATTGTTATAGCAATAGAATTGAACCATTTTTTGGACTTAATCTAACTCAAGGTTCTGAAAGACAATAAACTGTACCACGTATTATAGTGATGAACTTCTGTTTTAGGATGATAAGTATTAAGGTTTTTCTTAATTTTCATTAGACATTGGAATAAATATAAATTTATGACAGTTAAAATTTTTTCTTGAATAAATAGTGGTCGATAATGAGCGTCATATGCAGATCCTGTTAAAATGCGTATAGCTTTTTTTTTTTTTTTGGTAGAATGAGAATCTTGTATATGCTACCATAGTCTAGTATATACAGTCACGAAGCTCAATAAGTAGTAAATATGCATCCGTAGATAGTTGCTAACCACTAGGATCGCTAATATCGCCTCATTACAGACAATGCGAAATAGTACCGGCACAGACTATTGTTCCTAGCACCCTCACAACTCAAGCTTCGTGACTGTATATATTAGACTGTGCTGCTACTGCCATTTCCCCAAATATAATTACCATATGATAATATACTTTTGAAAAAGGCGTAATAAGAACTTATGAGGTAGAATTTTGTATTTTAAATTACTTATCCATCCTTTCAATGTAGACCTCTTCTTGTTTTTGTGTGTATAAACCCTGATCACATAATTATATTATATCATAAGATTGGCCATTCTCATGTTATGAAATGGCAACATAAAAAAGAACAACCACCAGAGTCTCAATTGTTGAAAAGGTATTTTTGGTAACAACCGCTAGATGGAAATACAGTTGCAAGCTATTAATCCATGCAATTCCGTAAGGGCTATAACGTGACTTCTTTTGCAGTCGCTAGATGGCAGCATAGTGATATTGATAAAACTTGTTTTAAAGTCCATAGGCTGACCAATCTGTTATATATGATCAGGGGTATAACATATCCTCTCATTATGCAATACACAACGTAACTGTTAATACAATCTGTAACGTTGCGAAATTAAAGCTATATTAACCCCTTCAGGCATAATTTACATTATAGTGTACGTTGTTTCTTTTTTTCTTTTTTGGAATGTCTTCGATACTTTTAAATATTTTGAAAAATTCAATGTGATAGAAATGGAGAATATTATTTTTGAAACATTTCTATACCTGGATTAAAAATAAAATTTAAAATTTTGGGGCCCCAGGGGTCAAAATTGTCCCCAAATTTTTTTATTTTCTGTGAAGACTTGATTTGGGAATTTTGGATCCCCAGAATGATTATGTGACCAGTTTTTTTTTTAACTTTGTTTAATATAAATTCAGGTCTGAAGAGCTTTCAATGAAAAATTCATAGCGACACTTGTGGCGGACAGGACCGTATTTAGATTTTTTTTTTTTTGAGTTCTCTGTCAAGTTCTCCATACCATTACCAATATTACTCGTGTCATTCTCCGATCACCGGCTGGCGAAACAAGTAATGGAATCAAATGACATTAAAAACAAGCGTAGGACAAATATGAAATGCTATAATCCTTCTCATGAAACAGTTCCTGGAGGAATATTATGACACGTCTTCCACCTCTTAGCATTGTCATAATCTCATAAGGCAAGCAGAAAACAGTGTGTTTAAAAATTATTTTATGCGGCCATATTTAATTTTTAGCAGTTATTTCCTTGCAAGAACTTAAAAAATAATTTAAATAAAACAATGTCAAGGTGGTTTAGATAAAATAATCCAAAGACGCCTAGTTGTATGTGCAGTGTACGATCCTCCAATGAAAAGTACGATAATTTGGAAGCATTTGTGCGATCCAGTCAAGCCGCAGGGTTGGCAACGCTGGACACAAGGGACCTCCTGAGTAAGAAGTTGCAAAGAAGAAAAATTAGGCTATATTCTTTTTTGTGTAAGGATGGTAAAATTCTCATTCGCAAAGACGAATCAAGTCAAGCACCGCTAAGTATTATTGTACGTTTATACCGATTTGAATGATCTCTGGAATACAACAATGTACTTTGCATTATTTTTTAATTTCAATAATGGAAAACTTGTACTTGTAAATACTTGAACACTACTACAATAATAACAGTTATAATAATAATAATAATAATAATAATAATAATAATAATATATGACATGTTTGATGGCTTAAATCAGTAGTTCCCAAACAGGGGTTCGTGCAAAGAGCTGAATGAAGTCGCGAGATACTTAATACAAAATAAAACAAAAAACGCCTTTTTAATATTATACATATTGTGTGTTCAGAAACGTAAAACACATTCAACATAAAAAAGTGTATCTAAAGTAAAATATTGCATTAATGCGACAAATGTATCTTTTCCAGAAAGTACTGTACTGTATGTATCTCTCAACTCTGGAGTTTGTATTCGATACACACAGTAATATCAGTTTCAAGTTCCTCTTTAATGGCAATCAAAGACGAGAAGCTTATTTTGCATAAATACGAAATTGCAAATGTTGTATAAAATGTAAGACGACCTTTTGTAAGCTCGAAGTATTCATGCATCCTTTTTATCCACATCTGATCTACACTCTGCGAGAAATCCTAGTTTCAATGAATTTTTCCTTTCCTTATTATTTTTGTTTCAATTTCAGATAGTTGAACGCAACTGTCTAAGAATGCATTTAGTATCCATCTGTGACTTCGTATTGTTTCGAGTGTCTTCCGGAAAACAATCAAAGAACTGTTCTTGCAAACTATGCAAACTTATTTAACAAACTCAGTATTTTCCGTAACAAACGTGGCTAAATCTTACCGCGAGTTCTTTAATGTGCTGGAATGCATCACATTCCTTCCTGTCAAGTGATGTAGACCAGAAATCAAGTTCCTTTATAACTCCTTTTATTTTATCCCTGGCTATTGTTCTGTTAACATCTTGACCTTGCAAACTCGCACAATTCAAAATGTTTCATTGTTCAAAAATACCAGAACTGGGCTATTAAAAAATAATGATCTCCACGTAATATTTCATGTCATTGTTGTACTATATTTTTCTATTTTGGTCGTTCTATGGGTGATTTCCACTAATATTGAGTAAAATTAATCGTTGTATTCGATTTTACAGGAATTTGTATTTTTCGAAGGGGTTAAGCACCCTACCAGTTCGATAGAAGGCGATCGCATACAGAAGTCTCACCCAAAAGTGGGCAGCAACTTCAAAATGTTTGAGAACCACTGACTTAATTCTCTGTAATCATCATATGAACGCTTAAAAAAGTTGATTTACATTACAGTAAAATACACGTAAATAATACGTAATTAACGTAACAAATGTAAAATACGTAAAAAAAACCTCCAAGAACTTTTATTTTTAGTTTTTCGTTGTTCACTTTATGATGAAAATTTACCAATTGAACTACCAACAAACCTAACATATAACTCGAGGCTACTAATTAATGTTAAAAACATGAAGACTCTTAAAAAGATTCTGCAATTCATACCGGATGAAGTGAAAGGTTTATACACCGAGCTGTACACAGTAATGTAATGCCAGTGGAAGAGAAGATAGAAAAAATAAGTTTATTAATGTTTTGACATACAAAAAGTCTATTCAGCCATGCTTCCCAACTCTTTGATAACACTGGTCAACAAAATTTAAACTTTTGTCTGTTAAATGGGAAACAATGAGTGATTCTAGGTGACTTTTTTGTGCTGATTTCAAATCTTTTTACAGAACTTTTCTATCACCCAGAGTTTTTGAGTAATCACGTGAAAAACATTTTTCGTATCTATACATTATAATATTACGATATCTTAGCTGAAATTACATTTATTGGCCTAAAATATATGTGAAGCATATTTTCGGCAGTACTTTACTTGAGGTAAATCTCTCTTCAATATCCAACAATAGTCTGCCAACATATTTGGACATCATTTACCCTGGTAGCGCCTTTCCATTTCCACGATGTCCTGGTGGAAACGCTCCTCGTGTTCGTCGCTCACAGCCCCTAGGTTTTCAGGAAAGAAATAGAGATGGGATGCAGAAAATGTATTTTTTAAGACATATTACATCTCATGAACTTGTAGTTCTCAATCATCTCACTGACAAGTTCTCTGTAGTTCTCAGACCTGAAGTTTCCTAAAAAGTTCGTGACAAAATTTTTGAAATACAGCTGCTTCTTGCATATTTAACTGGTTTTCGAATTGCGTATCTTTCATCAATTCCTTTTTTTGAAGTCAACAAATATTCCTGCTTTTAGTCTAGTTTCACTGAATCTTGGGAACTTATTTTTCAGGAAGAGAAATTCACTGCCATCATGATCCATTGCTTTCACAAAATTCTTAGTTTGATATGCCGTGGAGGCAATAAGATTTTTTTCAGAACTTAAAAGTGGTTGGTGAAGAACATTTATCTTGTCCTGGATTAAAGTGACTCTCTCTTTGACCAGTTATTTTTTATATAATGATTACTTTTATCTCTGCTATCCAACATGCACAAGAAGCAGCAAAATTTAGTATAGCCAAGCTATAATTCAAGTGAGATACATATTACTTTCAAATCCCCACATATCTGACAAGAAAAACGGTCACACTTTATAGTGGATAGTAAGAGCTTCATATTCTCTTAATTTTCCTTCATACCAACTGCATGAGCTTAAAGGAATGGATGGATATTTGTTTCCATTATGTAGTAATCATCCTTTAAAACTTGTTTTCGAGGATTCTATTAACAAACGCCAATCCTCAAGTTTATGCTTAACACCCAGTGAATCGAACAAATTCTCAACATCATTGCAGAAAACTAGGTCCTACTCTTTAGAAAACAAATGCTCAAATTCCTTTTGGCGTTGGCTAAAGAAAATTATTTTGGTGTTACCTGCAGCAGCTTCCAGCCTTTCAATCTTGAGACGAGTAATTCTGCCTTGCTTTTACTTAAACCGAGATCCCGAACCAAATCATTTAAATCCTCCTATGTTAGAAAGTGAGGTTCATTTATAGTATAGTCTTCCACAAAATCTGGACCACTTTGTAATTCATTCTGAACATCAGGAACACTCTGAATTACTTCAGTCGATGTAATATCATGTGATGGAGTTGGTATGGGAAGTCCTGGCCCTTGAAGCACCGGCCGAATTGCAGAAATTAAAGATTTATATTTAACAGTGTCTGGACTTCGAACTTATTCTAGATATATTTGTCAAGCAGAAGTAGCAGTCTGTCAAATGATCCTTAGGTTCACGCCATATCATTGAGACTGCAAAAGGCATATGACGGGATCCTTTTAACCAGCTAGTTAATAGTGTTAGGTATACATTTAGCACAACAGATTTCAGGGCCCATGTCTTGTTCTGGTCTATTTTGTTGATAAAATAACAGTCATAAGCTCTTCTAACTAGAAGAGTAAAATTTGGCCTCTCGATTTTAAAGTGAGCTCACCACACACTTAACAGAAGTTGTTTCTATAAATAAGACACTTTCAAGACATGTTTCTTATACATTATACACTTATACACTACTCCTTGCAATGCACTATTAGGTACGGTATTATACACTTCTAACACAATTCAATTGACAACGGAAGAGAGCACAGGATTAGCTTCTTTCTTTAAAGAAAGCTTCTATTCATCTGGGAAATTTACCTTACAATCACAGTTTTGTGAGGGAAATGTTATTGTTGTTATTCGTGGATTCACAGGCAACAATACCAAACGTTACAAGTCAATAGTTGACACAATGTAATGAAATGTAAATGTAAAATACGCCTTCTAATCATCATGTTGCATACCACAAATGCTAATATACACGAACAAATTTATTTTCAAAATAAAAAAAAAATGGTGGGTGATGGAAAATTTCTGATTTCATTTTTGAATCAGCAGATGGCAATACATAAGCAACACCCGAAATTATTTATTTAACAAAATCATCGTTGACCAGTGTAATTAGTAATTTACCACATAAAATTTGGAAAATTATTACATTTAATGAGTTATGTTCAAATCATAATATTATATTAAACTGTTATACTACAAAAAGGCCTTTATCACAAGAATCGTTTATTTTTAAAACCCCACAATTGACAAAAACAAAACTTTTTGGAATAAATGAAAACTGTTTAGTTTAATTTATTTCTTTTAATTGTGAAAATGTATTTAACAAGTGATTTTAGTTGCTAAATGTCAGGTTTATTCATTATTAGTTATGTTTTATAATACATAAATCCTCCCAAAAATTAATTAGTTAGGATGTTATGGATTTTTTCCAACAAACAAATTGAAAATAAGCAAAGCATTGCTATTTTTCTGAGTATTAGAATGAATGAAAGCAAGTATGAACAAATGTTATAATCTATGCAAAAACTACAGTATATCATCACAAAAAAAATTTTTCTGCATTTTTCTTATCAGGACTTACAAGGAATGAAGTAATTCATGTTTAGAGTGTTAAAATCAATAAATGTTGGTTTATTACTCCGTGCATAAAAAAGTTTTCTACATTATGTATTTCACATGTAAATTACACGTAAAATACGTACAGGTAATTTACTCGCCCAACCCTGATCATATCGTATCATATCATATTTAATTAAAATAACCTTGTCTACTTCTTACAATAAAAATTTGGGTAGAAAAGCAGTATCCTACAAGAAATCTAACATTTTGTCCCATTCTTGATAGTAATTAACTTGACAAATTAATCCAGTTCACAATTTTAAGTTACGGAAGAGAAGTCAGGAATAATACTAAATCTGCACGAGCCATTGGGACAGAAGTCCTAGTAAATTAGAGCTCCTCAGGATAGTGTCCACAGAAGGAAGCAGGTTGCCTGCATTTAGGTCACGGGGATTCGGGGCATCGGAAGTGTTTAATAATACGGCACAGGATGAGGCAACACGCGTGACAAATGACCAGCGAGGTGCGTGAGATTCTGCAAGCACTGTTAAAGCCTATACACGTGTCTGCCGTACCGGACTTTGCTCTCAGTCATCTGCCATCTACAGAGTGTTCTCGTTTCTTCTCAGTAAATTTATTCGGTAAAAGAATGTAAACACCACCTTCAGTGAAATATAGTAGGCCTATATACATAATGTACTTTATTATACATGTAGTCCTGACAGTCGTCGACAGTGTGCGCCTGGGTCAGGCGAGTCCATTAAGTTACCCCAAGAGGTTTTCGAGTTAATCAGTCACTTACATTCAGAACGATCGGATGTCACGCGTGTGGTATAGCGGTGTGTTTTCACTACAGTAAGCTGCACTGCATTTCTTTTACTGACAGCTCGCCCTTATCTCTACTCCGTAGCTCTCCCCACTACTCCTATTACTTCCCTTCTTTCGCGTCGCCGAACTGTCTGGACTAAATAATCGATCGTACATCCCTAAAATTTTTTTAATGTATCCGCCTCAAGATCATCTCTTAATCAAGAATCGAAATAATACCACAAATGGAACCCACATGTTTAATTTGGATTAGTGGACACATATAGGAACTCTTGCAAACGAACGTGCCGACCAACTAGCAAAATAAACTGGCTGAATCATCAAGTATTCTGAATACGTCTATGCAAAATGCTCTATGCCACATGTGAAAAGACGCAAAAAAAAAAAAAAACCTTATGACCATATACTGGAATAACCACTAGGTTCACAGTGAAAAAGGAGTTTTAAGAAAAAAAAAAAGTTACACTTTCCAACAATTTTAATAGGTTATAACTAGGCTTCGTATTCCAGCTACCTAAAGACTGAAGTTAAAGACACATTGGGTATATAGTACGGCGAACACAGGTAATGCAACAGATAAAGATATAAACAAACAGGTCGTCGCTGCGTGTTCGTGGAGTACGGTCAACTCCCGACATTCAGAAGCTATACTAGTAAACACATGCTTGAGCCGTGATGTTCATTTTCGTCGTGATCTTTGCAATGAATACAGTAATAACGTGCATTCGTAAGTTACGGAACTTGAACATATGCGGATGTCTCTTAAAATGATTTTATATTGCAAGAAATTCTGTCAATGGCACATGACGTTATTGGTGCTTGATACAGTTCAAGATATTCCTATTGTGTGATATTTTTTCGTGTTTCATTAGAGTATTGCATATGTCTCTCATCACTGAAAACCACTAATTTTCTGTGTACTTTTCTAGAAATTCCCTAAAATGTAGATTACTTAATTTATTAAATGGGATGTTGGCACTGAACATCATGGTAGGCTACACAAATCCATGCTAAACGTCGAGTTAATATCTTCATGATTTTAAGATTGTGATGGTACTTTTTTTTGGATTACGTTCAAAACACTTTCTCTGCCTTTTGTTATTGCAGTTCCTTTCAGTCACTTTTACGTTTGTTTTACACAATTTATATAATGTTGTCTATATTAACAGTAAAAATATTAGTTCAAACATTATCAACTATGCCCCGCAATATTACACGCTTGAGTGTCTTACCTAAGGCATTTTACCACCGTAATGAACCTTCAATCAGCCACAAAGATGTAATTATTTAAATAATACCACTAGTAAGAGCAGTGATCGATAAGACTACTCACTACTGTATGACTGCGTCCCGGTTTTGACTTTCTAGAGGAAGAGGGCAGAGGATTCGTAACTATTTTGTATACGAAAGTACCTGTACCTGTGCTGTGACGTCACATATACTTCGAAACAAGACAATTTCATTCCAGTTTATAGGTAGCTGAAATACGAAGTCTAGTTATAATCTAAATGAATGCAACCAAGTATGTTAACACAGATTTTATCAGGTCATGGAAATTTTGGCAGTTATTTCGAGAGATTCAAAATCGCAACAAAGGATAGATCTGTGTATGCCAGGAATCATTACAAACTGAACTTATGTTATTCGAATATCCCAAATTTAAAACAAAACGTTTTGAATTAATTCGTGGACTAGATTTGTGTATCATTAACTTAACCATGTAATCCACCGCTGTGAAGTAACAGTTAGCACTTCTGACTGTGAAACGATCGGGGCGGATTCAAATCCTAGTTGGGACAAGTTACCTGGTTGGGTTTTTTCCAGGTTTTCCCTCAACCAAGTGAAGAGAATTGCTGGGTAACTTTCGGCGTTGGACCTCGGACTCATTTCGCCAACATTAATTCACATCGGCATCATCATCATCATCATCATCATCATCATCATCATCATCGTCGTCGTCGTCGTCGTCGTCATCAGCCATACCATAGACCGGGTTACGTTCACAGTGCAGCGTGCTTTACTTGTACAAGAGCGCGGCTGTTCGGCTACCCAATCATTCACAGAATAGAAGTGGTAAGCACAATAAGCCTCAGACTGAAGTGAAGACTTAAAACAAAGGTTAACCAAATCATTGTAAGGTTTACGGAAAAAAAAATTCTTACGATTTTATTCGGTAAGCAAGTTATGTTCAAACGCATTTTTGTGAATGTAAAGTATAAATATTTACTTGAATTGTTCCTCATATAAATTTATAACCTCGGGTAAAATAGGATTACTTGTATCGTTGAAATATCAATAAAATATAGCTATCGAATTGGAGGTAGGGGAGACTCGGCTAATTCCGCAATATTAAGAAGTAAATCTATCATATTTTTATCAAAATGTTTATTGAAAAATATTATCAAGGTATGTAGACATGGACGAAACCTTTCATTACCAAATGAGATAAAGAGACCTATTAAAATGCAAATATATTTATTTGTACATACATTACAATTGAAAAAGAACTCGGGTAATTCCGCAACAGTGCGGATAAATCCGCAATAGGACTTGGCTAATTCAGCAGTCGTAAGTAATTATGAAATACATTATGAAAGTAACATAAAAGCAACAATTTATATGTAACAATGCTCACTTTCTTCACAGCTGTGTAGCAAAACACGAAAAACAGCAACTTTCGATGTTTCACTGTATTTCCGACAGAGGTATCGACCAATATTCTTGATTTTTTTCCTATCGTACTGCAGAGAACATGCCTCCTGTTGACAGCCTCTCGAAACTTACGCAGTAAAATCATATATGCACTACTACGGAATTAGCCGAGTTTTCCCTATGTGAATCCGCCACTAGCGAAATATGTTGATATTAGAGTTGAACAACGATCGAGAAAGCAAGACTAACAGCGCCCGCAAACCCGAAAACCAGCACGACAATACTGTATACGTCGCGTCGTTGATGTAAAGACTGCTTTTGAGTGTTTCAAGACTTCTGTACTTCGGGGGTGATCAACTCTCGAACGTCAAGCAGCCTTGAATCGCCACAGTTATTTATACCACACTGAACTTTTATCTACTTTGGCAACTGTTATATAATAATCAAGTAGCCTATTTGAAACATCATTTTTGCCTTTCAGTGTATAATAATACCAATCTTTATTTAATTACTAGGCCCTTATTAAAAGCCTAAGAATTTCCTTTTCGTATGTTTGAGATCAAATGTAGAATCTAAATTAAATGTATTATTATTAGGTTATTTTACGACGCTTTATCAACAGCTTAGGTTATTTAGCGTCTGAATGAAATGAAGGTGATAATGTCGGTGAAATTAGTCCGGGGTCCAGCACCGAAAGTTACCCAGCATTTGCTCATATTGGGTTGAGGGAAAACCCCGGAAAAACCTCAACCAGGTAACTTGCCCCGAGCGGGATTCGAACCCGAGCCACCTGGTTTCGCGGCCAGACACGCTGACCGTTACTCCACAGGTGTGGACTCTAAAGTAAAAAATATTAACGCTTTATTTAACGTTATGTTTTATGTTTCTTAGAAACGCAAATTTATTTGAGAATGCTTCTTTTTTCTATTTATACAGGGACATCATTTTATTTTTAATAACATTTCTAATATTAACCTGGCTATACCTTTGGATCAACGGTTGCTACTCCTTCCACGACTGGAGTTCGATGATACTGACGTAATATACAAACAAATCACTTTACTAGGTACAGGAGGGAAGAAAAGTAGTTCATCCATTTACGTAAACTAGGAAATATCACGCTTTTGAGTTTGATAATGTTATTTTGTTTAATTAAAATACAGTACAGTATTAACAATAAGTGTTCTTACTCACGAATTAAGCTATCCATGCGAACGTATTTATTATACAGTGTATTTATACTGCTACAGCACATTAGCGTACAATATAGAGAATGAAGTTAAATTGAAAAATAATCATAATATGGATATTTAAACACATTTTTCAAAATGGTGGCCGTTCATTTCGATACAGGCTTCAGTTCTAATGTGTGTAATTCCAATTACCAGTTTCGTCCTTCGTACTAGTAACTCATGTTGAAATAATTCTGTACCTACTGTGTAAAAGAGTACCTTACGCACTGTAATTTCAATCTTCACTTCTGCCCGATCCGAAAAGATAAAATTACTCAGACATGCTATCTACTGTCCGTCCAAGTGGTTATGCCCTAGGGTCGTAGAAAGGAAGGAAATCACGTGACAGTTAATTACTTAACGAGGCCCTTTTATTTAAGTTATTTTAAACAGTTGTATGGGTATAATATTACGTAGACGTCCAGTTCCTAACAGAAATTAATGTTCTCAGAAAAGAGCTAAGACAGCCCAGCCACCAGCCTTTACAGAAAGTCGAATAAAAGCTGGTGGGAGAAATCGGAATGCGACGTACGCAAATGGACGACAGTACCTGTGCGAAAATAATGTGATATTGAAAGCTCACTGGAAAACGCGAACATATTTTTTGGAAAGTACTGTTTACTATGACCGTAAGGCTATTATGATTGTATATGCGGTCTTGGATCTGAGTGGAGGACGGTTGAACTTCATTAGTAGAAGGAGTGGGAGTGAAGTACATTCAAAAACTCAGGTACAATAAAAATTGAAGTAAAAATAAAATTATGTCCCTGTATAACCATAAACAATATTATGTAATAGAACCAGAACATTTTGATAACAAAGATACTGTTCTGTTTTGTGTTTTTGTCTCATTTAAACATTTATAATGTTATTTATTTCAATGATGTATGTTATTCAAAGTTGCGAAATCTTTCCACGCCGACCAAATGCTATTTCGAGAATGATGAGCGAGACTCGAAGCGGACGAGAGTTACGAGACGAGACTCGAAAGACAAATGCAACGAACACAGCGAGCAAAAGTGACAGTTACTTTTGTTCATCTGTAGTTGATATGTATTTATTGAAAACACGTTCGTCATACACCATAGGCTCATATAAATTCACAAGTCTCGTCGCTGTTTCAAAAGTATAATTATTACTCTAGAGGTGTGCTGTGCGTGATGACTGATGATTTTTTATAAGAGGTGTCCCATAAGTCTACAACTATAGGGCATATCTCTGAAATACTTTCTTTATAGGTACCGTAGAATGGGGTAACTTTGCACCTGCAGGGGTAACTTCGCACTATCTATGAAAAACTTTTGATATAGGTCTAGGGATGTTTACGTGAACCAAATTTATCTGTTCATCACTTCCACCAATAGATGGTATATGTGAACAGTATTTTTCCACTGTTCTTGGTCATAGAACTTGTTTATGGTATTTCTATACCTTAACAACAGAACGTGTGCATAATTTGATTGAAATATAGATGAAATTAATTAGCTTTCATCACAGATGGTGTGCACAACCTCAAGATAAGTTATACGTGTATCTGTTCCTTATTCATCCATTTAGACTCTAGTTTCGCCTGTGCAGCTGTTTTGTCGGCAAATGGTGTTACAGAATAATTTTCTAATCAAGGTGAATATGAGGCTAAATTGGGGTTACTTTGCACAATAACACAAACGAAGATTTTTTTAAAATTTTAATTCTATTATTTTTATTTGAGGACCTTCCATGAAGTTTAAAAACGCTTACTGTAATTTACATTTTGTATTACGCTAAATTACTTGAATTTGTTTTTTTTTTTTTATTACATATGAAAGTCATATATAGCCTCTTACTGTCAAACTTGGTAACAATCTCCAAATATGCCAAAGGAAAATGTTGAGTAGGATACTAGGCTTATCACTGAGGGACATAGTTCCAAATGAAGTGCTCCAAAAGATGTCAGCAATTGGTTCGACTTGGAGAGATACCAGGGAATAAAAACAAACAGTGCTGTCATCAAGGCAGTGACAAAATCATTCAAATCCTACAAAAGAACTGAAAGGGAGGATATTATGGAATATGAATGGGAGGATATAATTGGGAGACTAAATCCACCCAAGAAAGTATCAGGAAGGGCTTTCTTATATTCAATTCCAGAACTTGACACAAAATAATAAGTATAATTTTTTACAGTTATTCACGTGCTGTTATCTCGACTTGTCATTCGAAAGAACTAAAAATATTTTTGAAACAACATTTTAGAAGAATGTGATCACTTATATTGAAATTTTGTGTAGTTTTTTCAAAACGTTTTGTCCGTGTTACTATTTATAGCAGTTTTTAAATCTGTGTTTCCATTTTTTCTGTTCCTGATACAGTATATTTTCATTGTTTAACACGTGTATGGTGCAATGTAACACCAGCAGTGGCAAACTTTGCACCACTCCTCTTAAAGCTCTGGCGGTGCAAAGTAACCCCCAATTATGGGTAACTTTGCACTAGCAGCGGCCGGTGATCGAAATCCTCGGTGAGGCCAGATGCAACTAGTTTAATTGCATCCGATAGGAAATGTTTATTTATGATAATTATTATTGTTATTATATTATTAATATCATTATTACTGTATTATTATGACTATTAATGAAAAATAATAATTTCACTCACCAAATAAGCTGTTATGCTGTGAGTTTCAGTGATTGTTTCAGTGTTATGTTGACATTCCCCTTTCTTTCTTTTCTTTTTATTTCTTTCCTTTGACAGCAACAAACAAGGCTAACAGAGAAGTTTATTTTGCACCACATTACCACTTAACCATTTATGTTGCCCATACCAGGATGCAATAGAAACTTGCGTTTTAAGATTATCTGTCAGAAAAATTGTCAGCGATGTCGTAGGTATCTCGGTAGGCTCTCTAGCCTGTTTACTTAAAACTTCCATTCTTTCAATATTATTTCTTCTCGAAAAAGGACACTCTAACAATGAATTAACTACACCAGCATTATTTCTCGCATTTGTTTCTGTTTATATTTTCCCGAAATACATAACATTGGCCCAGATTCACTAGTGTAGTACATTTAAGCACAATAGTACAACACCCTCGCTTAAGTCATAAACTAAGACATAAGGGGAGAGAATAGTGTGGGTCTCTGCCTGCCAAAGAGCTGGAATTTTTGTTATTTATGGCCTATTTAGGAAGTCACCATTGCTATTCCCACCCCACTCTATCCTTGAGGCCGGCCCATGAATGGGAGAAGTGAAACCTGACCAGGCCACGAGGCCAGACGAATTGTGCCTCAGCTACAACGTTTTAAGCGCAAACTCAAAGCCCGCGAAAAACATGAAATGCAGAAACCAGACCCGGTACGAGCGATCCTGGCCTCAGGAACAAATTTTACTGCAAAACAGGTCTATATACATCACAAGCCAGACCCGGCACGAGCGATCCTGGCCTCACGAACAAATTTTACTGCAAAACAGGTCTATATACATAACAAAATTTGCAAATGCTTCTACAGCGATATATGCATCATTCAAATAACTACTACATTATATAAAAACACAAAATTTTATTTCAGTTAAGCCAAGTGACTGAGGCCCGGCCTCATTTGCCTCAGTCAATCACCACTGCTTTGCACCAATTTTTGGCAGATTATAAATTTCAAAAGACATTTATTTTCGAAGATATGACTGGCTAAATACATTCCTGCATACCCCTAGAACGTATAAAATAAATATCCATCTCAAAATTAGACATTTAAAGACTACATACAGACTGAAAACAAATTTTTAACTAGAAAATGGTGCAATGTTACCCCATTTTACGGTACCGGTACTTCTGAAGCCTGAGTGATGTCGTTGGGTAAAGACGAGCGCAATCAAGTAATTCTGTCTGTTAGACCCGCAGCTAATTGTCTGTTTACATCCTCGTGGTCTGTGACTGCGGCTGTCAACAAATACGTTCACTTGAATGTCATCCCTCTTTACGTAACATCACTCAGGCTTCAGAAGTAACTGTGAATAAGAAGAAACAGTATTTCAGAGATATGGCCTATGGTTTCAAACACCCTGTAGAGTAAATTTTAGCTTACGCGACTTGAAACACGTGTCATAACTGAGATCTATTATTGACATATAACTCGCTCTATAAGGGGGACTACGCATGCCAGCATTTGAAACGGAGCTGCAGCTCATATTTAACATGTCTGTCAAGGACCAATTTAGACTGTCTCTACTCATATTCTGATTTCCTAATCAATCCAGACAAATTAGTTTTAAAATAGCTACTTCGTTTCGTAACATTGAGACAGAAAATCCTACGCAAATGATGTTCTCGTGTGTCTTATTCACAACAAAATTAGTTACACTTTCTAAAAATAAATTACGACTTTTACACTTAAAAAGAATACATCCACTATGTAAGAAACATATACAATATATACGTATGTGTTATTATCAGGCTTAGGATCCGAGACATTTCAGCAATCAATGTACGCACAACTTGACTATGGAGTTCCTTGAACATATGAGCCGTTCAGAGCAGAAGTGGTGTAAGTCAAAAATGGGTAATGAGGGTTAAAGTAAACATTCTGTAAAATAAAGCACAAAGTAGCAATTAATATTCAATTTATTTAAACTATTAGTAGTCAATGGATAGCACGAAGGACATATTAATTGCTACTTTGCGCTGTATTTTACAGAATTTTTAATTTAAATCTCATTACCCAATTTTGACTTACACCACTTCTGCTCTGAACGGCTCCTGGTGTACTTTGGTGTATAACCAATTGCGAGATTCTCGCCAACGTGCTTTTGTTGATACGAGGTATCACTACAGTCTAGTATATACAGTCACGAAGCTGAATAAGTGGTAAATAAGCATCCATAGATAGTTGCTAACCACTGGGATCGCTACTATCGCCTCATTACAGACAATGTGAAATAGTACCTGCACAGTCTATTGTTCCTAGCACCCTCACAACTCAAGCTTCGTGACTGTATATACTAGATTGTAGTACCACCGTGGAGGGAGTAAGAACTATTTTTGCTTAAAACTTTCGACTCAGTCATTTCCGGACCAAGATTCCTATCTCAAATTGATACATGTGCCCTTCGCCATCATCCCTGAAAGTTTGAAACACCATCCCGGAAACACACTGTATAGGGTAAAGGTTGGTAATATTGTGATACTAATAATACTATTAGTTCTTTTTGAGAATTTTTTTACAATTTTACTGAGCGAGAGGAAGTTTTTTTTTTTTTTTTCCCCCCCCCCCCTTGCTTCAACGTATTACGGGAATGTTCGTGGACAAGTTTCTGAACAAAACCGGACCTTCTCTCGCTCAGTAAAATTGTAAAAAAATCTCAAAAAGAACTATCATAATATTCTTTCTTTTTTGATTCTATAACTACGTCATTAGTTATTGCTAATGACATATAAATATCCTATATTTATTTCTAACAACTCGAGTACTTTCCCTGTTAGGTTGAAAATTCGTCAAATTAAAAGCTTAAGAATGCCAATGAAATTATTTCCATTGCTACAATTTATATCATGTAATTTTAAACATATTGGAATATAATGGAATGATATCCAATTTCACAAATAAAATACCGGAGCGCTCTGTAATTGTTGATTACACATTATATTCCCTGCGGATGTGCCACCCACGTCATCAGTTACCCACCAGAAAACGTGACGGCACAAAGTTTACGCTTTTAATAAAGTCCGACAAGCGAGAATCGCCCACATACGAAAATTAACACAGATGTAAAAGTACAACTGCAGGTTAGGATAAACAGAATCCGCCTTGAGCAACTTTGTAACACAATAATTCCCTGCTGTACAGTACTAAGAATGATAATCTCCTAGAATGAGTTACTCCTACACGCCGTTTATGCCCTAACAAGACAACTGAAGTACGGTACAACTTCTTGACAATATGGCGGCCACAGGTATTGAAACTATGTCCCAGTACTGTAGTATTTATTCTACACTTACGAGGTGTGATTATTAAATTCCGAGACCTGTCCCATAAATGGAAATAAAATTACCTGATTTAAATTTGGCTGCCATACCCTTCAAAGTAGTCCCTTCGGGCAGCTATACACTGATCCCAACGTGTCTGCCATTTTTGGAATGCCTCCTGGAAGTTGCATTCTTAAAGCCTGTCAAGCACCTTCTGCTATTCACGTTTGATCTCCTCCACCGTGCCAAAACGACGACTCTTTAGCTTCAATTTTATCTTCGGAGACAAAAAAAAAGTCGCAGAGGGCCAAATCTGGTGAATAAGGGGGTGAGGAACGACGACCATCTTGTTACGGGTGCAAAACTGGCATGTTGCGAGAGCACTATGAGTTGGCGCATTATCGTCATGAAGCATCCATTTGTTCTCTGTCCAGAGTTGTGGTCGATCATGTTCAAAATTGACATTAGGATCATTATGCACAATTTGTCGAATTGTTTCTACATTTTCGGCAGTGTTGCACGTGTGTGATCGACCTGGCCTCTCCTCGTTCTCCAGCGATGTTCTGCCATTTCTGAAACGCGAATGCCACTCAAAACACCTCGTCCGACTCACTGCTTCATTCCCGTTGGCTTGCTTCAACATTCCATGTGTTTCGGTTGCCGATTTCCCGAAGAATTTGATGTTGGCTCTCTGCTCCAGTTTCGAATCCATCGTGATGCACGTGCTAACAAAACCTAGTGTAACACAGGTCTTACTGAAGATAGCGCTTTGAAACTGTGTGTCGCGTCTCTTCACGGTCGTCTAGTGCCACTGCTGCGCGCGCATGTCAATAACGTAATCCCTTCGCCCACAGTAGAGACAGTCTCGGAATTTAATGATCACATCTCGTACACTATGATTCACTACGCTTTGAACGTATCCTACAGAAATGAGAGAAATGTAGGATTTTCACCAATAAGTAAAGAATTATACTTTTTAAGTATTTTCTTAAGAAGATGTTATTCTATAATTGGGTTGTCAGGTCTTAGCTTTTTCTCATAAGCTTTACGTTTCTTCCTTATATTTTATGACTTATGTTTCTATTTTGACCGTAAGACTATTTCTTCCCTTTTTTCTGTAATATACACACATCATAGGATCTTATTTTGCAAGTCCCGGAATATTGCAATTAAAATGCCATTACATAGGTGACGATGTTCTTTTTTAATTGTTCTGTTAACTCTTTTGTGAGTTTTATACCAATATGTTGCGTTATCTTGAAAAAACGCTGTAAATTTACAGAAAATAATCAATATGGAAAATTACATAGCTTTTCGTCGAGTAGAGAATTAGATTATTCTATCTTTGAAAATGAACTTGATAAACTGAGACTACAAGAATTTGTCAATCTTGTTGAATTGAGTGTCGAATTTCCTGAAAATGTGCTTGTTTTATTAAAACGTAATCATATCAAAGAAGTGATGTTCGTAAGTGGCCAAAAATCAGACCTGATAACAAAATAAGAGCATTAGTCCTCAACTATGCATTCGATCCAAACATACAATAACACGGATTGTCATGTCTAAGGAACTGATTTCTAGGTGCTACGAGTAAAAGAAGAGATTTAGGACTTCATAAAATACAATTTAGGACTTAAGAGTTTATATAAAATTAACATTTAATTCACTCAGTCATTCAGTGTTCTGCCAAAGGACAGGTCTTTCACTGCAAACCCAGCTTTCTCCAATCTTTCCTATTTAATTAACAATTAATAATTTTATACATCTTGATTACACAACTTTTAACACTATATCACTTCGGAAAACGTATTATGTGTCTTCCACGTGTTAAATTAATTTATATTACCTTGTTAACATGTTTCGGCCTGCTATTGACCATCATCAGAATTGATTGCTGCTGGTCTTGGCGCCTTTTGTTTTGTTTCCTGTGGGGTGTGTTTGTGTAGTGTAATGTGGAGTCAAAGAGTGTGTCTGTACTGAAATTGAGTTGTGTGTTGAGAATTTCATTTGGATGTACATACAGAGACATCAACACAGACATGGAAATTCTACACATCCAAACAAAAAGCCAGAAACTAAACACACTAGAACAATACGAAATATACAAACACACAAAAACACACCCAAATGAAATTCTCAACAGACAACTCAATTTCAGAACACACACACTCTTTGACTCCACATTACACTACATAAACACACCCCCACAGAAAACAAAACAAAAGGCGCCAAGACCAGCAACAACCAGTTCTGAAGATGGCCATAGCAGGCCGCAACATGTTAACAAGGTAATATAAAATTTAACACGTGAAAGACACATAATACGTTTTCCGAAGTAATAATTTTAATTTTACTAAATATTTCATGGAATTTATGAACAAAGAACTGGTGCTAAAAATCAGTGCTACTGAAATGAAGACTCAAATTCTATCAGAGAAAGAGACTGATTGCCGATTGGTCAGTTTCAATTCGCATAACGGGATTACAGTGATGTGAAAACTAATTTGTAAGCTCTCGCCTAACCTGAACAGCCTACCGCCCCTTTTATTCTAGAATGGAGTTTTCGAAGCGAACTTCGGTTCCAGGAAATTAGGTTAAATCTACTTCTCTCTCATTTTAAGATCAATATGGGGCAAACTTACGAGACCAGAGTTTTGTCTGTAAGATTTTCTTTTTACATTTTAAATATAATTTTTGTAGTTTCTGGGCATTTTTGCATTTTTAGTACCGATATGTTTAGTTTAAATATACCAAAAATAATAAAAAGACGCTTTTTAGACACAAACATACCTAGGTTTCAGGCATTTATAGAAGTCTATGGTTCATTTAGGCGTTTAAGGTCCTATAGAATTTTAATAGGGGGATCCCGGGTCCATGAAACGTAGAGATATCTTATAAATAACTAGACAGTGGATGCGGGATGACTTAAGAAAAAGTGAAGTTGTTTCGTATCGGAGTAAATGGCACGTGCCGCGCCGTCCGTCTTTTGTGTACCTGGCGAGTACAGCAGCGTAAAGAACGAAGGAACCCCGGTCCACATTGCAACGCAATGTGTGCAGTTGTGTTATCCTGCTCAAGTATTTAGTACGAGTTGAATAGTGTAGTGCTGATCCATTCATAATGTCGAAGTCAAAACGTTAAATACGGTTAGAGATACGAAATGCAATTAAGAAGTATGAGAGTGACATTTTATGTATTAACGTATGTAATGTATGTAGATTTTAAATAAAAACCAGAACAACTTAAGCTATAGAGAAACATTGCAACAGTACATCGCACAGGAAATGCGTTGAAATGAAATCTGAGGAACCATCATCATCATCATCATCATCATCATCATCATCATCATTTAGTTGTGCGGGTCTAAACGACACGTGCAACATGATGCTCAGTGCAAATATTCCTCTAAAGAAATAGAGTGATCCCCATTTTAGAGTTTGTCTTGAGAAATTCTCTCGATACAAAAACTGTTTAAGCGATAGGCGAAGACGATTCAGCTTCGACAACTTACGAGATTATATCGTCGTTTACTGCAACGCTGGTACAGTAGAACTTGGCTATAGCGACCTCGTTTTGTGCGACACCTCGGCTATAACGTCAAATATTCTGTGGTCCCAACTAATTCCCCATAAGACATATGCTTTTCTACCTTGCTTAATACGACAAACGTATATGCGTCTACTTCGCATATAACGTCATTTTCAACCCCGGTTTGGAATACAATTTTCTAAGAACCAAAGTATTTTAAGAAATATTTTGCTGAAATCTGGCAAATCCTTTACTGTTCCCTTCTATCATAGACCTCTGGAATGCAGACAGATTCCCCATCCCATTGTAACCTGCCCGAATTCATGCGGTATTAATGGTACCTGCATGCGGTCAGTTTCGACAGGACGTTTTCACTAAGTGCACGCATTTTAACGCAGTATGGCCACTAAAAGAAGTGAGTGACACTTTAGAAGCATTAGAATTGTGAACATTTCTATGAAGTTAGGAGAGGGAGCAGTGAAATTGCAACTGAAATAATGAACATAGACTGTAATTTAGAAAGTGTATATTGGACAAGTAGGAGACAACAGAGTAAAATGACTGATTACTTCACTCCTCAGTAAAGAAGTTTGGTGAGTACTGAACAAACTGTTTTAATACAGAATAGGCTACTGTATTTATAATTGTACGTGTATTTTATTGTGTTCATGGTATGCTTAAAAGTGAATACATAAATCTAAAATAAGCCTAATTATGCTTATTATTTTTCATTTTCCACATCAATAGACTGACAATATGAATCTCGGTTACTACGACACTCGTTTATAACAACATAACTTTCAAGGTCCCTTGGATGTCGTTATAACCAAGTTCTACTTTGCATCAATGGTGACGAGGACTGAACCTTGCAAGGTATGTACTACAGTACGTTATTTTTCTTTTCCTTCTGACTGTACGGAGATACAGTAGCATGTTGACGTCGTCTGTTAACGTTTAAAACCTGTTCAGCCAATGGTCTGAATGAAAAAAAATGTAAAATATAGTAAATATGCACCTACATTCAACGATAAGTCAACCCGCATCCATTGTCTAGTTATTTTTTATTTTATTTTTTTTTTTTTTATTTATTCATTTGTTGTTGAACATAACAGGCAAAGCCCAATTACAATGTTCACGACTAACAAAACATTAGTATAAAACGTGACAAACAAAATAGGTACGAAACTAGAAATCTGTTCCATAGTCATATCAGTGAACAAAAGAAAGGTCTTACTTTTCCATTTTTTCTATCGCGTTTTCTACTAACACTAGAATGAAACAAACAGTTCATAAGTAAATTTTCATCAAAATGAACTTGCTTATTTGCTTTTGTACTTGTGTTGA
Organism: Periplaneta americana; assembly: GCF_040183065.1. Taxonomy (NCBI): domain Eukaryota; kingdom Metazoa; phylum Arthropoda; class Insecta; order Blattodea; family Blattidae; genus Periplaneta; species Periplaneta americana. Next base: position 113,709,098 of record NC_091130.1, read on the forward strand.
ATCACCTGCTCGTAAGGTAACAGAACAGCCAACCATGACCTCAACTGGGCGGAAATCAGCACTCGGACAATTCGAACACTTAGACACACGTGGCAACCTCAGTTCAATAGTCGCCTCGTCTGTGTGGAACACGTGCGGAGGTCTCTATGCAGCACAATGAAGTTAATTAATCACACGGCTTGCAGCATATCGCAGGAAATCTTCAGAATGCTATGTATAGAGCAGGCACGTCAAACTTGCGGCCGTATCCATTGTGTGCGTCTTGAATGCTACTGTGCCAGTCTTTTAGCTTTCTACGTAAGCGCGTCTAGGTGTTCCACAATTGAATCGGTTTTTGTGAAAAGCATATGTCAAAATTTCAAGGTTTGCAGTAGAAAGAAAAAACGGTTTATTTCAATTGATACTAACTGCATGGAGATGATTATGCTTACACATACTTTAAAGCATTCCTACTTCAGTTACCACTGCATATAAATCGGCTTTTAACTCTAGATTTTGATTTTAAAATTATTTTCAAAAATTAAAACTTCTTCTGTTTTAACAAAAAAAAATTCGAAAAGTACATACATTCGTTTAAAGTATTTCTTTTACTGAAGTTCTTAATAGTTTCTTTAAATATTATTGTATATTCATTACATAGATTTTTGGTAATCTGCAGAAACTAGAACATTTATGTTGTCACTTTATGTTGTCTCTTTATAGTTAGAAGTAAATTTACGTTTATTTTATTTTATTTTTTATTGCTGTAATTATTGTATTATTGTAATGGTATTATGTATTGTATATTATATATCACTGCCACCGGATATATATACCCAATTGTAGTGTTAATAAATACATACATACATACATACATACATACACACACAGGTGGCCCGGGTTCGAATCCCAGTCGCGGTAAGTTACCTGGTTGAGGTTTTTTCCGGGGTTTTCCCTCAACCCAATAGGAGCAAATGCTGGGTAACTTTCGGTGCTGGGCCCCGGACTCATTTCACCGGCATTATCACCTTCATTTCATTCAGACGCTAAATAATCTAGATGTTGATACAGCGTCGTAAAATAACCCAATAAAATACATACATACATACATACATACATACATACATACATACATACATACATACATACATACATACACACATACATACATAAACAAAACTAATATTTTAAATTATTATAAGGAAAAATAAATATGTATTAGATTAAAAAAAAACAATAGTAATATTATTAAATTCAGTATACATTTTAGTCTATGTATGATGAAATAGCTTAAATGTAACACACTCCTCTGAAAATAACTATATACAAAATATTATAGACAAGTTTACAAAAACAAATAAAAATTAATGTGTAACAAGTACAACAAAAATTTATTATTCTCTCTCTTCTGTGACAGGATATAAGATTATTTCATCCTAGAAGTCTTTGGATTCTGATAGAGATGAACAACTATCGAGAAAGCAAGACTAACAGCGCCCGCAAAGCCGAAAAACCCGCACGACAATATTGTGTTAAGTCGCACCGTTGACGTAAAGACTGCTTGTGAGTGTTCCGAGGCGTCGAGATTCATCACTCCCGAAGTCCCGAACGTCAATCAGTCTTGAATCGCCACAGTTGTTTATACCTGACTGAACTTTTATCTACTTTGACAACTGTTATATATGTATAAACAAACAAGTAGCCTATATTTTGAAATATCATCTCTACCTTTTCTTTCCCCAGTCTTTATTCAATTACTAAGCCCTTATTAAAAGGCTAGGATTTTTATTTTCATATGTTCAAGATCAAGTGTGCAATCTCAGGTAAAAAGATATAAACGTTATGTGTTAGGTTTCTTAGAAATGGAAATTTATTTGAGAATTGTGTTTTTTCCTATTTATATAACCATAGGTAATATATAATAGAATCAGAACTTTTGATAACTAAAATACTGTTCTGTTTTGTCTTTTTGTCTTATTTAAACATTTATAATGTTATTTGTTTCAATTATGTATGTTATTTAAAGTTACGAAATCTTTCCACGCCGATTAAATGCTATTTCGAGAATGATGAGCGAAACTCGAAGCGCACGAGAATGACGAGACGAGACTCGAAAGACAAATGCAACGAACACAGCAAGCGAGAGCGGCAGTTAGTTTTGTTCATCTCTAGATTCTGAGAACACATATTTCACTACTTTTCTTTTTTTCAAATCTTCCACCTTTTTACTTCCAATAAGTAGGCCTACTTTGCCTGTTGGATATGTTTCTTTTTTCTAAATATACCTATGTTATTGTTCCCTGATGTTTTTACCAGGGGAAATGAATGTTCTATAATACAATCAATGAAGGGAAGAACACTCAATTTCAGCTCAATAATGAAGACAAATCTAATATTAGGCCTAATACTTGCGCTTGGCGGAATGACAATAAAGCTCACCCACATTGAAAGATAGAACTCATTCACCCAGCCCTTTTTGTGTTAAAAACGAAAAAGTCAATGACTTATTATCTTTTAACACAAATCAGAATATAAGCAGAGATCAGATACAGCATAATGGATACCATGACATTTTCGGTGATAATGCCAATCGATAGGCCTTCGCTTTAAGTATACGAATTGGTAAAAAAACGATAATCGGCGAAAACTGACTTATTTGGTTTTAATAAAAACCGATTAAATCCTTCTATCACCGATATATGTAGAGACAGGATTTCCATGCAAATGGATGTTTTTTATATACAGGGACATCATTTTATTTTTACTTCAATTTCTATTGCACCTGAGTTTTTGAATGTACTTCACTCCCTCCCCTTCTACTAATGAAGTTCAACCGTCCTCCACACAGATCCAAGACCGCATATACAGTCACAGTAGTCTTACGGTCATAATAAACAGTACGTTCCAAAAATATGAATCGCCTTTTCCAGTGACGAAAGAGCTTCCAATAGTGAATCATTTTCTCACAAGTACTGTCGTCCATTTGTCAAAGTCGCATCCCGATTTCCCCCACCAGCTTCTATCCGTCTTTCTATAATGACTAGTGGCTGGGCTGTCTTTGCTATTTTCTGAGAACATTAATTTTTGTTAGGAATTGGGCGTCTACGTAATATTATACAACTGTTTAAAATAACTTAAATAAAAGAGCCTCGTTAAGTAATTATCTATCACGTGATTTCCCCCCGTTTCTACGACCCTGCGACATAACAACTTGGACGGAAGTAGATAGTATATCTGAGTAATTTTATCTTTTCGGATCGGGTAGAAGTTAAGATTGAATTTACAGTACGTAAGGTACTCTTTTATAGAGTAGGTACAGAATTATTTCAACATGAGTTACTGATACGAAGTACGAAACTGCTAATTGGAATTAGGTACAATCGTCTATAGTGCGATAATATGCACATTAGAACTGAAACCTGTATCGAAATCAATGGCCACCAGTTTCAAAAATGTGTTTAAATGTCCATATTATGATTATTTTTCAATTTAACTTCATTCTCTATATTGTACGCTAATGTGCTGTAGACAGTATACCCATAATATATACTGCATATAATGACTACGTCCGCATGGACAGCTCATTTCGTGAGTAAAAACACTCATTGTTAATACTGTATTGTATTTTTATTAAACAAAAACCTAATGAAAGTTATCAAACTCAAAATCGCGATAATTCCTAGTTTACGTAAATGGATGAACTACTTCCCTTCCCTCCTATACCTAGTAAAGTGATTTGTTTGTGTTTTACGCCAGTATCATCGAACTCCAGTCGTGGAAGGGGGTAGCAAACGGTGTTTCCGGTTCTTAACTGTTGATTGAAAGTATAGCCAGGTTAAGATTAGAAATGTTAGTAAAAGTAAAATGATGTCCCTGTATAAGCTTGCTACATTTCTCAAACTTTGTAAATATCCGTTTCATGGCTTAGTGATTCAAAATATTGTATGTATACTTTTTCCGTGCATATTTGCATGTTTTGGTCTTTTTAACGGTAAATTCATGTATCATGTATGTTTTTTAGATTTTAAGTTTAATAATGCATATTTTGAGGTTTATGTTGCATATTACGTCCATTTTTATAATTTCATTGCATATTTTATATTAAATCGCATGATACAGCATTTTATAAATGTTACCTCGTAGAGTTTGGTATTTCTGAGCTTACAATATTTGAGTATATGTACTGAAAAATATAAGTGAAATGCTAACGGTTTGCAGGGTTTCTACCATAGGACTTTGAACCTTACCAGCTAATCCTCTCATTGTATTGTCACACTGGAATTCCACACTCCTGTTCTATACAAGTCTTACCCTGAGGCTAAAATTATTATTAGAATGATGCCTCTTCTGCTCCCTCCCATACTTTTAGTTTGGCGACAATAGCACTAACATGCTTCCCCTAACATGCCTTTAATTTGGAAAGGTAGATAGGTAGAAGGTCTGCAGTAGGCTACATGTACTGTCATCCTCTGAGGAATTTAGTGCTGAGAGGAATGCGGTTCCGACTAGTCTAGCGCGGTACTGGAGTGGGAGGGAACAGTGACAGCGGCAGTTTGGAAGTACAATCATACTGAAAACATTCGCCCAATTTACGAGAGCAGTATGCCTATTTGTTTTCTAAACTATTTTTGGCGAGATAGAGATTCAACCATTCGTATTTACGTGTTCAGAGAAGGAAAGTATTGTAGAAAATTGTATTTATTTATTTATTTATTTATTTATTTATTTATTTATTTATTTATTTATTTATTTATTTACTTATTTTTATTTTTATTTATTTATTTTATTATTCATTTATTTATTTACTACTTATTTATTATTTATTTTGGTGAAGTTAAGGCCATCATACCACCAGAAATACAAATACAATAAAATAAATAAAAAGAAAAATCATAATACAACTACAATAAGATAAATGAAAAGAAGAATCATACTATAAAATTTAGTGATGAGTAGAATTGTATTAAATTTGTAAAGTAATCAATTTAAATATACTGTACTGCTGAACTCACTTGAGAAGTATACTACTTGATTTTGTATTTTTTATTTTAGTTGGTTATTTAACGACGCTGTATCAACTACTAGGTTATTTAGCGTCGATGAGATTGGTGATAGCGAGATGATATTTGGCGACATGAGGCCGAGGATTCGCCATAGATTACCTTGTATTCACATTACGGTTGGGGAAAACCTCAGTAAAAACCCAACCAGGTAATCAGCCCAAGCGGGGATCGAACCCGCGCCCGGACGCAACTTCAGACCGGCAGGCAAGCGCCTTAACCGACTGAGCCACGCCGGTGGCTTTGATTTTGTATTTTAAGATATCACCAACAAATTATTTCCGCATGTTTTTCACGATACCAATCACACATATTCTAAAATTCCAATAGAATAAAACCAAAAATTTTCCACAGCATGTTTCCTTAAAAATTACTTGTAACGGTGAAATATGTAATGAGTAATTCATATAATATTATAACATAGCTAACATCAAGGAGAAGTCTGAAGACTGCATATTTCACTGGCCAACAAAAAAAAAAATTTTGAATGTTTCTTGCACTTCATGAGTCAATTCTTACTAATTTTGGGTTGAGAAAAACGAATATGACAATGAAAAATTTTTCTTAGCTCTAGTTTCTGTGATATACAGTAGGTGGAAGTATTTCAGTTTAACGGATTAAGAGAAAATGACACATTTTAATTACATATGCCAACAACATTGAAAGTGCGTTTATTTTTTTTAAATGGCAGTTACATTCTAAGAGTTCTAAATTTATGGAAGAATACCTGGCAGATGGTTGGGTCTGAAGAGAATCATGTGTGGCTTCATGAGATCGTCGTCTTTTAGCTTGCCTCTTGTAAGTGAGTTCCGGAGCATCCCTACGCAAAGACAGCAGTAATCCGCAAGCATTGTTTCATTCCAGCGGCCCTGATATCTTTGTTCCATAACAGAAATATCGTGATGGAACCTTCCTCCGTGTTCATCACTGAAAGCTCCACAACTAGGAGGGAAAAAGTCTAGTTGGGAGTGGAGAAAATGGATTTTAAGGGACATTTTGCATCCGAGTTGATGGTATTTTTGCAGGAGCACTGTCACCAACTGAGTGTAGTTATCATCTCTTTTGTTGCCTAAAAATTCATGAATAACTCCCTTGAAGGCTTCCCAAACTTCCTTTCCTTTCCCCGCCAAAACTTGATCAAATGCAGGATCCTTTACAAGTTCTCGAATTTGTTGCCCGACAAAAATACCTTCCTTGACTTTGGCATCACTTAATTTCGGAAATTTCTCTCTTATGTACTTAAAGGCCTGTCCTTCTTGGCTCATACCTATGACAAAATATTTTATCAAACCCAGCTTAATATGCAGGGGCGAAAGAAGAACATCTTTTGGGTCCACGAGAGCCTCGGCAACAACATTTTTCTCGCTAGGGTTATGATTTCTTGCAGGCCAGTCTGCCTGAATATAATGTGATTTCCTATCCCTGCTGTCCTACATACATAAAAAGCAGCAATATTTTGTGTACCCCAGTTGCATTCCTAAGAGTACAGCAATGAGTTTTAGATCACCACAGATTTTCCACTTGTGTTCATGATATTCGATTGAGTCGAAGAGGGCTGTCATATTTGCATAAATCTCCTTCATGTGAACTCCATTACCAACAGGAATAGAAGGAAGACGGTTGCCATTGTGAAGTAATACAGCTTTCAAACTAAGCTTGGAGGAGTCTATGAATAGCCTCCATTCAATTGGATCATGGTTCAAATTCAAACATTTCATCAAGCCATTAATGTCGCAGCAAACAAGATTGTTTTTCTTCTAAAAAAAAAAGGGGGAAGCAGATCCCTGTGACGTTGTCTGTACTGTGAGACCCTGACATCACGTTCGAGAAGATTCCATTGCTGTAGTCTAGACCCTAGAATTTCTGCCTTCTCCTTTGACAGGTCAAGGTCTCTAATGAGATCATTCAATTCCGCTTGACTCAGTCTGTGCTGTTTATCATCTTTTTTTCTCAAAATCAGGGTCCTGGGATGTGGAAGGCTTATTGGGTTCTTCTTCTTGTTCCACACTGTCTTCAATTTCTACTTCAAACACACAATTTTCGTGGCATTTTTACAAATTTTACGCTTTAAAAACGCTTCCAAACCAGAAATTCTGCATTAATTACAGCAGAAACAATATGAAATTCACAGTGACAGCAACAATACGTATGTTTGTAACTTACAAACAGCTGAAGAACATTTCTGTTTTGTTATTTGACAGGTGTGCCAACTCCCAAAACAAAATTTCCCCCAAACTGAAAATATTGACTCTAAAAAAAGAAATGTCACTTTATCTACAAAGCAAGAGCTAATATGTCATTTTTATGGTTATTTTTTAATTCAGCAGGTGGAAATACATAAGAATTAGCTATTTTTGAGCAAGAAACATTTTCATTGTTGACCAGTGTTTGGACGATTAATACTTCCCACTCCGCTCGGTTCGGCTTGGCTGTAGCAACAAAAGAATCTACCTGCAATCCCCAAGCACCTATGGCAAGAATACCTCAGGTCCCAGCGCTAAACTCGTTGGAGGAAGACAGTACAGGTGTTTTGTGAATTAGTTACTGTATTTGTGTTCTGTGGTGAAATGTTGTAATGCTCCCGATTAAATGTTCGAGAAGAGATCTTGTGGCAAGAATATGGTTTGAAAGGGGAAAGAATATCTTAGAAAGAATACAGTAGAACCAGCGAATAGGGATTATAAAGAATGGACACTTCGCGTCGGTACCTTTGATGTAGCCGGACAGATTTCAATGACCTTCAAGCCAGCTAGAGCGTCAGATTCTGCTTTCTCCCTAGAGTTGGCGCTGACATCACACCAGCTAGCAGTCGACACAGCGGAAATATAACACATACAATTAATACATCTAGGTACATTGTGTACTCATATAAAATAAATTGGATCCATAAAATAATAAATCCTTCATTAACTGTAATGTCTAGACTCTAGAGTTCCTTTATAATGAGAGTTCAGACGTTGACCCCAACAACAATTAAAATATGCAATGATTTGATAGCGCTGAAAATGGAAAAAACAAACTCTTACGAGAAGTAAAACCATATACCTATATTATATTATATACAAATATTAAACGAATTCGATACTTAATTTTATAATGTATTATATCATTTTATAATATAATTTATGATATCTCAAATATAAAATATTATTATTACTAGTTTGTCACTGAGAAATAAGGAAAAGCTGTTAACTTGAATTTATTTGAAGCAAAGCGTTACTGGATTATGCAATAAGGTAGGCGATGTTTGGATCCTGTGCCTTAATTCTATTCTCAATTATTATCTTAGCGTATGCTCGATTACACTACCTCTAGCGCTTGAAAGTGGAACTAGCCGCTGGCGCACAGAGAAACAAAACACAGGAAAATTCGCTCAGTGTCCATTCTTTATAATCCCTATTCGCTGGTAGAACCTCTATTATCCGTAGTAATGAAGGGGGTGGACTGGACGGTTAATCGAAGAAATCGGATAACCCGTACCATAAAATATTTTTAAAAGTGCTTACTAGAGTCTCATAATTTCCTCCGTGGTGCTGTGTTTAACATGCTAGATAGTGGACCAGAAGTTCACTAATCTAATTCTGGTTGTCAATGACGGGTTTATAAGGACCAAGGAAATTCCTTGTGGTGGTTGTTTGCGGAAGGATAGGTAAAGGTCTCCTGTTGTAGATCTACATAAGTTACGTTATACACTTTAGCCTTATTTTTCATTAAATCGCGCACAATTGCAAAGCCAATCACGTATTATGATGCGAAATCGGCTGTGGTTTCTCTTTTTCCAAACCTCTCAATTATTTGCATTTTTATTTCGATACTTAGCAGTAGCGGCCCGCGGTTGCAAAGGTTGGCAGTTCTGCATGAAAAATAGTGTGTTTACAAACGCATGCTGTTTATTGCATCTAAATCGGATAACGCGTGTAATTACAGCCCTTCTCGAAGTTGACTGTGCACCCGAAATTGTACTCCAAAATCCGTGCGCTACACCTCTCCCACCTGGTACAAGTAATCACGTAGTGAAGATGTGCCCCACATGCTTTTCTAGTCTTTTAAGTCAAATTAACTAAATCCTTCGCTCCGGTGTTTGTCCATGTATTTTCTCCTCTAAACAGAATACACGGGTGGGGGAGAAAGCGTTTTCATGAGCGCAGCAAAAAACCAATCGTTTCCATTACATATTTCGGTATTAAAATGACTAGTAGGCTACATGATTTCCACAACTTTTTCCAGAAATTTCAATATTTAAATTTTGTGTAGGACGTCCTAATTTCTTAAGTTAACATGCAATTTCTCTTTTAATTTCGAAAAGGGTTGGTCGATTAGGTTTTCATTTCATTGATTTTTAATATAAAATATTTCCTTAGACACACTGACTAATCACATCACACCCACACAGTACTATAACACACTGGAACTGTAATGATATATAGTAGTCCAGAAGCCTACGTGTTCTAACGCAGGTCATAAAGCGATGAGGGTGTTGACGGTTCTTTTGTATATTAGGAGAGAGCAAAGACGTTATAATAGTATACTAGACTCACACAGAGCGCTGGTGTGCTGTCCAAAATTGAAACCAGTCTGCGCATGTTTACGCCGCCATGCTGCTGGTAGAAATAGAGCGGTAAACACGATTGTCATACTTGTCCTTTGTTTTGTCTCGGGTGTTTTTAGTGAATAGTGTTAAAGTAATGGCAATATAATTTTGAAAGATGATATATTATCGCCGCGGACTCATGCTTAACATGTCGGCATCATACAATAACGTGCGGTGTGGTTTAAAAAAATAATTTTGCCGACCGATTGTTGCTCTGTAGGTTTCACTCTAAGCGTCACGTTGTCACGTCTACTTTCTCGATAAGAATAAGCACTAGTTTGTTATATTGTTAAATGGCTATTATTATTATTATTATTATTATTATTATTATTATTATTATTATTATTATTATTTCATATACGAGTACGTTGGCTTTCTTAACTCTTAATAATAAATAATTTTTAATCACATACCTTAATGTTCGTCCTCAGCACAAGACATTGCAACCTCGGGTTTAGTCTACGTGGATTAGACAAGTAAGTGTCATTTAATAATAATTGAAGCAGCTTATTGGTTGCATTATTGAAATTGAGGCGAGTGATTGGAGCGGCGACACAAGAAATTGAAAACAATAATACAATTAAATTTCAAAGACCTGCCGAACGCATGAGGGCGCTCAAAGACCTGCCGAATGTTAACCATGAGAACGCGGCGATAATACCATCCCTGTTTAATTTTCCAAGCTATTTGCAAAAGGTACGATATAATATTATCTCTATTGTTACAATATCAATATCATTAAAAATCAATCAGTAGTTTACGACAATAAAGAATACTTAATTGTTAGTACAGGTATATCAGACTGTAGAGAAATCCCACTGAGTGAATTATTTAGACTTACACATCAGATGTTAAAACATTAGTGGAAAGATAACTTTTTGTTTTTATTATGTAAATGAATTTATCTGCAAGATAATAAACTTTCATTCAAGATCCATATATGGATAAATAAATATACAGATAATAAATAAATAAATAGCTATAATAGCTAAGCCTCCTTTGTGAATTTATGATTCAGAGTTCACCTATAAATAACTCTTTTACATTTTGCCGGATATATTTTGTTAACAAAAGCAAGGAATGGCATCTTATTGATATGTGCATATGTGCATAAAAATTATGTACCATCACTCCGCAAGCAATGATAATATATCTATTTTATTTATTTAAAATAAAAATTCAATATGTAAAAAATCCACACATAAAAAGTATGTGGTTTTTTTTATCTTGCATAAAGTGATTGTTTAGTTTTTAGGCCTTCACGTTACCTATTGTTTGCAATGTATTAGGTACCAATACTTTTTATAATTGATAGCATTCCCTTTATTAATTGAAGAATGAATTCAATATAATTTGGCTACCTTCGCACATTATATTTTGCCAGATTACCTATGTCCTGTGGTCTAAAAGTACCGGTAATATGATTTATTTTTGATTCTATAAAACTTAACAAGTCTGTACTGATTATCCATATTTATTTCACTTAGGAATTTGATTATAATAAGAATTTGTGTAATCAAGGTGCATATATTTATGTCTTGTGATCTAAGAGTTAATATGTTAATATAATTTTAGATTCTCTGAAACCTAACAATTTGCTGATTATCGTAAAATTATACAATCTATAATGTGTATTGTGTAGGCCTATTTATGGATGTATCAGTATGTTTTCTATAAATTGCTGCATACGTATTTTCTTTTCTTTAATGTTCTAACACATATCAATGAAACTTTGAATATGTTTATTTCGTCCTAATTTTACGTTAAACGTCGAAAATGGCCATAATATGTCAATTTTAGATCATCACAGCGTTAAATTGCGTGATTTACGCACTGCTATTATTTGTCTGCTCTCCAACAATATGGCGGCAAGCGCAGCGTTCAATTTGCCCCGGTTTCCTCGTTTCGCGCAGCCGAGACTGTAGGGGCTTGGGAGAGAGCTGCTTCGGTTGCAGCTCTAATGCAGTCTTATGGGACGGTGAAGAAAACCAGTTTTCTGCTGCCGACTACCCTACGTTGAGCTCCAGGAACTGCCGATCACAGATCCGAGAAGTACACTACAGCTAAAATTCTCGAGCAGTTCAAGGCTCCTACAGACAGTAAAATCTCGAATCGAAGGAGAATGAATTGGAAAAATAAATTAAACAATGAACTAGATTACATAAAAGCACGTTTCACATTTTTAATTTTTTCAGGTCCATTTAAATGGCGGTTCTGCAGCTCTGCAATTCTTATTGTAGAACCGCCCCTGATACTTAGTAAACACATTTAACACCCGTGGAAGATATCTTCCATAGAAGTTATAAAGTAGACTACGGGCACTCAAACGGTAGGGCAAGGACTGAAAGCTGCACAGGTTTGCTATATATTGTGCGGAAGTTCTTGGGACTATTTCTTTGAAAGCAGGCAGTGACTATTTTACAAGTTAGGAAAAACACCTTCAAGTAACTGTTCCTATTGCTGGCAATAGAACTATATAAGGGTAAAGGCTTGTAGTAAAAAAAAAACTCTAGAGAAAATAGGTACTAATATGAGGTATGGTACTAAGTTTCTTACATGTTTCTTTCGGCAGTAAGAAAAGAAAGAAAGAAAAAAGTGATAGAAAGACAGTCGGATAATCCGTAGATCGGTTAATAGGGTGACGGATAATCGGGGTTCTACTGTATCTTAGAAATTTGGAAAGACTGTTAGCAGTACATTGTGCCATTCGAAAATGAAATATAAGTTTCAATTTCGGTAGTGCATATTTTCAGTGTCTTTTTCCTTCATTGTGCATATTTGTTCATTTGATAGTGCATGGCCTGATCACGTTAATAAAACACAATTAAATTAAGAAAATGATTTTAAATATAATTGGAATTAGTAAATCACTGCATCCGTTGCTTGACACCAATATGTAAAAGCAAACTACTTGTGTTCTAACCATTTTACCTCTGTGAATAATCCTTCCATAAAAAAAATACAAAGTGGGCGTTCGATACATAAAAGATTCTGCCAATCCAGTCTGGTAAAACTCGGCCAATATGTGACGATGTTCAATCAATCTAAGTGGAAGGAATGTGGGTTGAAATAATACGGGTGAGATATTGTGGGAAAGAGGTATGGGCGTAAATCGGTGGGTGTATCATTCTAGGTGAAGTACTGTATCCTCTTCCCATTGTCACAGAATTCGCAAGTAAGCATACTCGTGTTGTAAAGAAGTATGAAGTATGAAATACATAGCAAAGCAAATAATTATGAAGCTACTCAACAAATTAGTCAACATATTCTACACTTTGCTGCAGTCCCTTTCAGATGTCATGCCTATAAACCATACAATTTTATAATTATGTGATTTCATAGCCGTACAGCCTCGATATGCACAGTACCAATTTGTTGTATAATATATGGGGCGCTAAGTTAATTTTTGGAACGATCCAACATGACGGAATGCGTGCTTCGGTGTTTTGCAACGTTTATTATTGTTAAAATCTTATAGGAGAGCATCGGAAAATATAAGGCTTTCACACAAAAGAAAAAATTAAGATCATGGGATGATGAAATTAAGGAGATCATAGAAAATAAAAATATAGCTTATAGAAAATACCTTCAAACAAAATCCGTTAATGATGAAATAGATTATAAACATAAAAGGGCGATAGCTAACAGAGAAATTAGAAAACGACACAGGCAATCATGGAAAGAGTTTATATCTTTTTTAGAAACTGACATTTATAAAATGAAACCCAATACATATAAAATTTTAAAATACATGAACAGAGACATAAAGGAATCCGCCAAGATAAACCCTTGCCCCAAAATAGAAACATTCCTAGACTTTTACAAAAACTTATGGAACAATCCTACTTTTGATTCAAAATTCTGGGACACAAAAAACCCAGATGAACAATGCATTACCAAAGAAGAACTACAAGAAAGAATGTTGAAAACTATAGAGGGATTAGTATCCTCAACACATGTTATAAGATATTTAGTAGGATTTTAAATGAAAAATTAAAAAAAACATGCTGAAACTTTCCTTCTGGAGTGTCAAAATGGCTTTAGAAAAGGAAGATCATGTGTAGATCCATTATTTAGTATGAAACTATTGTTAGAAAAAAGAAGAGAATTTAATTTAGAAACCCATATAGCTTTTATTGATTTTGTGAAAGCTTTTGATAAAGTCCGAAGAGACCTTTTATTCGACATATTACAAGAAAAAAAATATTCCAAATTTGCTATTGCAAAATATAATAGAAATCTACACAGACAGTAAAATAAGTGTCAAAATAAATAACTGTATATCCGAAAGAAAATTAGTTAATAATGGACTTCGACAAGGTTGTCCACTATCACCAACTTTATTTAATATTTATATAAATGAAATTATTTTAAAATGGAACCAAATCTACACATTAGGAATCAAAATAACCAGTGCTCTAACATTAAATACCTTACTCTATGCCGATGATCAAGTCATAATTTCCAATTCAGAGGATAATTTACAAAGAGGATTGTATACATTAAATAAAATATTAAAAGATTTTGGGATGGAAATTTCAGCACAAAAATCAAAAGTAATGGCATTTTTAGGACAAGACCCAGTCAGAAGTAAGATAATACACAATAACCAATGCCTCGAACAAGTGCAAAATTTCAATTATCTGGGTTGTGAAATATCTTATCAAAATGAAAAAGATGTGAACAAGAAAATTACCAAATTTACACAAATTCTAGGAATAATAAACAATACATTAAAAGCTAAATTAGTACAAAAATCTACAAGAATAAAAATATATAATACACTAGCATTACTCACCCTTTTATACGGAAGCGAGATTTGGTCATTAAAGAAAAAAGACATGAACAGAATCAAAGCAACGGAAATGAAATTTTTGAGGAGGACAGCAGGATATACTCTTTTAGACCGAAAAAGGAATGAAGAAATTTTAGAACATTTAGAAGTAGAGTCAGTAGAAGAAAAAATCAGCAGATACAAATTCAATTGGCTAGATCATGTAAGAAGAATGGAAAATTCAAGAATCCCAAAAATTATGATGCAATATAAACCTAGAGGACATCGTCGACCAGGAAGACCTTTAAGAAGACTGCTAGATGGGGCCGAAACAGGTCTACAGAGGCCTAATTCGTGAAGGATGATGATGATGAAATCTTATAGTAGTATATATTATTTTAATATAACGAAGTACATATGATATTCCATGCAGATATTCTGCGTCATCATACGATGAAAGAGTAATGGAACAGAGAAAAATTCTCTCCGGCTCCGGGATTTGAACCCGGGTTTTCAGCTCTACGTGCTGATGCATTATCCACTAAGCCACACCGGATACCTACCCTGGCGTCGGACAGAATCGTCTCAGTTTAAGTTCCAACTCTTGGGTTCCCTCGAGTGGCAGCCCTCTGCACTACGTCATTAGATGTCTATGAACGTAGGACTGAAGTCCACACATGTGCTGAGGTGCACTCGTTATGAGTGGGTATCCGGTGTGGCTTAGTGGATAAAGCATCAGCACGTAGAGCTGAAAACCCGGGTTCAAATCTCGGCGCCGGAGAGAATTTTTCTCCGTTCCATTACTCTTTCATCTTACAGTAATAATAATAATAATAATAATAATAATAATAATTCCATGTCATTGTCATGGAAGTCGAAAGTATTTAACATGTTCGGTTCTTTCAAGATTAAATTTATTAATTCAGTAACAACAGCCAATATTAATTGTCTATCATTTTGTAGTCAGCTGACCGTATTGAGTTTTTTTTTCGATCCTCTTTTTGCTGCAGCGCTGCATGAAGCGCTAAAAAAACGCAGGGAATGCTACGGTCTATGCTGAAGAATAAAAAAGAGGCAGTTTAAGGGGTTAGGTACAGCTTACAGCAGTAAAATTTTGGAAATATTCAACATTTTTTCCTCCATTACTGTATCTTGTACAATAATGAAAATTAGTATGTGTAAAACACTGTCCTGCTATACGAAAGAAATATTTTTACAATTTAAAAAAATTATTTACATTTTTTTTTTTTCAAAATTCAGTTCACTGTGCAGTGATTAAGCTTCAATGAATAGAACCAAGAGGGCTATAGAAAATAGAACTGAAGTTGGATCGAATCTCGGCCAAGTCAAAGGTAAATGTAATGGTTAAACGAGCGTTGAGAGACTTACGCCGATTTTGGAATAGACACCGACGCACTTAGGTTAGATTAGGTTAGTTTAGGCTTTTATTATCCCGTCAAGATGGTGAAAGCGATTGAGTGTGATTTTTTGTTTTCTATGTTGGCAGTTCAAGTATGTCGGTGTCTATTCCAAAATCGGCGGAAGTCGTTCAACACTCGTTTCACCCTAAGTACACCGCTTTTATGAAATTACCCAAAAGCCTGAACTAAACTAACCTAACCTCTCACAGATTCGTATATTAAGGTGTAGGCTATGAGCGGAGTAGGTACGAAGGGAACTATACTGTTTTTTTGTTAAGCTAGGACATTACGTTAGCGCTGCGATCGGAAAAACAACTGAATGCCACATAGCAAGAGTAGAACTACTCCTCTTGCACATAGTGTGGATGGTACTAACAACGGTTGAGTTGCCAAAGTTAGTTTTCACGTGGTGAGTGCTCAATAGCTCTCTTGGCGACATTTATTGTGCCTACATACAAAGTTAGCATTGATGCGTTTCATCTTTCATTTTCTGTCGATTTTTATACTGTTTTCTTATCTTCGCGTAAATTATCAATGAATGTTTTATCGTCAGCCATCTAACGTCAATCCCATCAGCTGACAGCGTGGTAGTCCATACTGGCAACATAACGCTGTAATTCCAAGCTCGGTCTCTTAACTGTCATGTCCCGTCTTTCAAAAAGAAAACAGAAACATCTCAACGCTAATTTAGCCGTAACTTGTTTACTACTTCAAACTACTTTACCTTATCAATAAAAATAAAACTCACCTCAATGTTTGTATATCAATGTGCAGTCGTAACCTTTCTCTGAGTGTATAATCTTACGAACAACCACACCGGCACACATCACACACAATTATAAGTAATAAGCTTAATTACAATCACAGAAATACCAAGAGCTAACATTCAGATTCAGGATCAAAACCACTCTTATAATTGATAAACTGGCGCCAAAAACTCATGTCAACACATCTCACTAAGTGAAGAAATCTCAGCGCTATGTTAAGTTTGTTTCTGCAGAAGTTTCCGTTTCCAACTGTCATGAGCATGCGCACATCGATTTTACTCTTCCCGCAACTATAACTTCAAATTCAAACTACCGGTACTGGTACTTGCTGATTAAAGTCAGGAATTCTTACAGCATATCAAATTGTTACCATACAATTTCCTGACGTCAGGAAAATTTGCAGATCAAGCGCAAACGAATCTCAAATCAGAATGACGCATGCATAATTGTGATTTATTTTTATCTTTTATCCACCAGACTGACACACACGTACTTTCTGCATTAATATTTTATGTTTTTTCAATGCTTATTTATATTTGGTTATTAAAATATACAGTAGCCTACGTGTTTAATCAACTGTCCGAAGACAGGTCTGAACCACAGTCTAGTATATACTGTCACGAAGTTTGAGTTTATGAGGGTACTAGGAACAATAGACTGTGCAGGTACTATTTCGCATTGTCTGTAATGAGGCGATAGTAGCGATCCTAGTGGTTAGCAACTATCTCTGGATGCATATTTACTACGTATTGAGCTTCGCGACTGTGTATATTAGACTGTGTCTGAACCCAGTGAGCTCTTTCCTGTCTGAAAGCGTGACTGTAGACGCCATGTTGGAGAGGGTATTGCTCTCTTTTTCTAACTAATGTGTTTCAAGATGTCTTTCGTGAGGTTCATGTTACACATGCGCAGTAAGCAATAAAAGTACGGTTATTGTGTACGATAGCATTCACTGCAAGAGAGAGAAGGACTACACTATGTTAGAAAGAGATAGCAATATGCTCTGGCGCTCAGCATTCGCGTCACGCTTTTAAAGCATTGAATTGTGCCTCCAGTTTAGTATAGAGCTCACTGCCTAAACCTCACAAGTGATACCAATATGGCACCACTTATGAGGCAACTAGGACAGAAGATAATGGAGTAGGATGGCCACTTCATTTCCCCTTCCATTGCATAGATCACCGATTAGCTGCATATTACACTAATTAGATGCATATAAAAAAATTGTTTTTCCTCTGACACATTATCAAGTGAGATGTACAAGTCCATCTTGATAATTAGTATTAAGATTGACTTGGACGTACTGTCTGATAATAGACGTACATATCAGCCATAACCTCAATCAGAGGTATAAAATATACTGTGAAATTTAATTAGATCTTCAATATATGAGATTAGTCAATTATTTTACGTATGTCTACATGAGTTTTCATGCAGAGATGGTTTGAAATTTGCGCTGATCATGCGCAATAGTTGAGGTTAGAACAGTTTTCAAACAGTTGCCAAACCATCACAAACTTGCTGCAGAAACAAACCTGGTGAAAACATTACTTGACACGAGAAAGATGGCCAGGCGAACACCTAACATGTCAAATTAGTGTTGGGATGTTGGGTTGCCAAGGCATAACCCCTCTGTCTCGACCAATTGAATTCGACAAGCTGCTCTTGAATGCACTAGGTCTAGGACAGGACTCCCAGATTGGAGGATATATAAAAACAATTTTGTGAATGTATATGGACACAATATAATAAAAACAGGGGTAACCTACATTGTTTTACAGATTACGGTAGTACAGTATCAGTAATCAGGGTTGCCAGATTTTCTCATCAGGAACCCGGACAGATGATGATACTGTGTACCTTAATGTCACTACACACCTGAATTCATTCAATTTGTATTGCAACTAATTTTATTCACTTTATACAACTGTAGCTTATTGTCCTAAACTTTTAATTTTGGGCCATTCCATACAAAATTTTAAGAATATACCAGCAATGTCATGAATGTTTTTGGGCTTTTAATTTAATAATGTTATTATGAAAATAAATTAAACTGCCAACTATGACTGCCATATCATTAATATTTTAGTCACACGGATGATTGACAAATGGGTGGCAGTTACATGTTATCCATCATTTAAAATATTCTAGACACCCTATATGAAGTGTCATCGAAACTAAACAGACGCCATTATAAACCTGAATAACCATATTTTAATACCTTAAAGACTAATCCGAATAATATTAAGGCATGCTCATAAAAACACCTCATTGAAAAAAGGAAATAGTTTTATATTCGAATGCAACAAATTAAATTCATGCGAATTTCATTCTTATTAAAGAAAATGTTATTCCTAATCCATCTCACAAGTTTTATGACTTTATCTAAAAAAAAACTGTGAATAACTGAATTAATAAAATTATTAACACAAGAAAGTCATATAATATACATTCCGTATTAATTTTTGTTCTGACGGTTGAAAATCGCTTGCTATGTGTGGCGGCTGCAGCTTTCGCGAGACTTTATAACGATGAGTTATCTCAAACGTCCGTCTCCCTGACCTTGATTGCACAACATTCTGTATGACGGGAAAGTCTACCTGCTGAGCTCCTTTGTTCCGGTGAGCTATTTTTATTAAGAACTGACATGATATTTAAGTCACCATTCTGAAATTTTCACAGTGGAATCAATATACTCTAAAGAATTAAACACATGTTTTTTCGTCTGTAAAAATGAATTGCATTTTGTGTTCTACATTTTTTAAATTATTTTACGGTGGGTAACTATTTAAAAAATTATATATATTTTTTTTTAATTTAAGGGCATTTATAAACAAGGCTCTCCTTTTTCGAATTGCATTGAAATAACTTTTCCATCTTCCTTTACATAGTAAGAAAACTTCAATGAATGGAACCGTGTTCTTTGTTAAACCAATATTTTAAATTCTGATTGTTGCCAAACTATGAAAGATATAAATTTAGTATTGCTTGAAATTCATATTTAGAACATACAAAATAACCTACTACAATATTTTTAACTTTTGAGACATCATGGTTCAAAAATATACTTTTTTGCATGGAATGACTCTTTTGTTACATTTTTGCTAGATTATGAAATTTTCTTTGAATTATTGATAAAGTCTGGGAAAATAATGTCGTATTACAGCCTGTAGACCTATAAAGAAAAATGCATGATATAGTGTTTAAATCCTATCAGTAATAAATCAACTTCCAAAGAAGTAAAGAATAAAGATCTATATAATACCTAATACATACTGCAGTATTAGGCTAGTTTTTATTTCAATACAACTTGATAAGAGGAGCTAGGTGGTGTTGTCGACCATGTTGAACATAGGTTGGACAGGTCTTGAAAAAATGAAAAAGGAATTTTAGAAATAATCTTATAGAAATGAGCGAAGAATTGTGCACTGATACATGTTGGGTATGATTCTTTATGTATAGGTACTATTTTTTTTTCTTCCATGTTTTGAGCAGTAAGTAATATCCATAATAATGAATTATAATTTTACAGGACTCGAACTCAGAAAATAATGCCCTCACTAGGTTCAAGTTATGGACTGTTCATTGATTGATAAGATCCAGTATGTATACAATTTTTTAGCAATAATTAATAAATACCCTTGCTAATGAATTATATGTTTATGGGGCTCGAACATTTTACATTACGGGACAAACATAACTCGACACAGGACATCATTAAAAATCAATAACAATCCTGGGAAATCCAGGACTTATAGCAATCCTGTCAGTAATAAATGAAATAGGGTAAAGGTTGATAATACTGTGATGCGAGTAATATTGTGATAGTTCTTTTTGAGAATCTATTACAATTTTACTGAGCGAGAGAAGGACCGGTTTTGTGCAGCAGTTTGTCCATTAACATTCCCTTAATACGTTGACGCAAAAATCCGATCTTCCTCTCGCTCAGTAAAGAAAAAACTAACACGATATTATTCGTATCACAATATTACCAACCTGATCCAGCAGAAATGAAGATCACTTGAAGACCTGTGAAGCATTAAGATCAGAAGAAACTACAGTTCAAAAGTATTGGAAAGCACGACTGCTCATGGCTTCATTGCCAGATGCAAGGCACTAGACAACAACAACATATTACCAACCTTTACCCTAATAGGTCAACATTCACCAGAAGTTAAATTTCACTATTGATGCTTGTTGCAATAGCAATATTTCTCTGATGAATTATTTTTTCTACAAATTTGCTCTCTTTTGACATTAACTCATATAATTCTGAGTATAAAACATTTCTGTAATGTGTCCTTAGGATAAGTATTAATTTTACATTGTGCACTTGGAGACAATTCTTCTCAGCAGTCTAAAGAGAATTCATTGGTGAGAAAATCCTCTATATTGAAATATTGAAAACTGGCAAAATAAGATAAAAACCGATAAGAAATTCAATTAGAGCTTTCTGAAATCAGGTCCTTCTTGTAGGTTGAGCACTTCAGCAAAAAGCCCTCTCCCATACCATAGCCCAGGTTAAGTTCAAGGTGAGGTATGTTGTACTTGTACAAGAGCGCGGCCATTTGGCTACCCAGTCATTCACAGAATAAGAGTTGTTGTTGTTTTCTAATGCCAGGCGTTTGACAATAAAGTCATTTGACCTCTTGCACTCCAATATTTTTCAAAGATATTGTCATGGCCAGCCACTGAAACACAGATTTTGAGGTGTTCCGAATCCATTTCTTGGTTTGAGTTGAACAATGGGCAGTTAGGGGACTGATATATTCTAATTCTATGCAGATGTTTGGCCAAACAGTCATGGCCTGGCCTGTTGCCAATCTAAATGCAGCTACAGACAATTTGCGTGGTAAATCGGGAATTAACTGTGGATTATGACGCAGAGAGTTCCATTTTTTCTCTTGAGATTGTGTTATCAAATTTTGTTTGTTGAAGTCTAAGTATGTAGATTTAATAAATCTTTTCACAGAGTAATATGTAGATTTAATAACAGGTCTGTAAGTAGCAGTGCTGCCCTTCTTTGCTAAAGCATCCACATTCTCGTTTCCCAAGATTTCACAATGGGATGGTATCCATTGGAATACAATTCTTTTATTGAGTGTTATTAATTGAGAGAGCATTTTAGTTGTTTCTGGTGTGTGTTTAGAGACTATTGATAGAATAGCTGCCTTGGAGTGTGACAATATAACTGCATTCTTAAATTTATTGATGTGGCATAGAAGATTCCTGAGACTTTCACTTATTGCAATGATTTCTCCATCAAAACTTGTTGTTCCATATCCAAGAGATCTATAAAGTGAGAAGAGACAGCACGTAACACCTGCACCTTGTTCCCTGGAGATCAAGGATCCATCGGGGTATAAATGGTTTTGAGGAGGGTATCTAATATTAATTGTCTCTAAGGACAATTATTTCATTATTTCAGTGTTTACTTCTGATTTCAGTATTTCTTGTGTTTAATTTAGATTATTCTCTGTATTTAATAGAGTTCAAGGGTTTGGTTTAATTTGTAAGTTTTCTTTTAAATTCGGGATGTTGATTTTCTGTTTTAATTCTTCAACCATGGATATGAAACTTTTTTGAGTTTTCAATCTACGGAGAGGAATGTATGAATGGCAATTGTTTCCTGGTAATCTGATAAGTTTTTCGTATTGAATCAGTGCTTTTTCTTTTATTGTCATTTTGATGCTGTTAATATTAGTGAGGAATCTCATAGAATCAGTGGCGGCTCCTGCATATTTCTTAAGAGGAGGAAAGAAATTAACAGCATGAAATGACATCTTCTTGAATGAAACATGCTATAAATTAGCCTACATGCATACATGTAAGACCAGGTAGTGTTGGGGTTGGCCTTCCCTTCTGTATAGCAATAATCTGTTCTTGTAAACTGAGTTTCCTAAATTGTCCAAAATATATTATGTTTTCACTTCCATTCATTGTTGAATAATTGCGCAAATTAACAATTACAAGGAAATTCACAACCTCGTAGCATTTTTCGAGCACACTACAGCATCACACGTGTTGGAAGAGACTAGCTACTAACTCGTAACCGGAACCGTTTTACGGAAATGGAAGTGGGAATGGGAAATAATCTGAGGAAAGCGAGAATACTGCATCCACCCACGTAGTCTGTGTTGCGACATGTACATTTTACAAGTTCAATATCACATGCTTTTGAAGAATGTCAGTTCTTGTAAAGTCATACTACCATTATTGTTCAAAGCTGCTGGTGGCCGATTAATTTTTTATGTTAAAAATGATGTAGTTTGGAGTACCTACTTTCAGTTTCAAATATATTTGTACAAAACTGACAACTTGGCTGTTGCCCTGTATAGTAAACAATGAATAGAAGTGAATTTCAGGAGCCAACTACGTAGAACTACTTCCTCTTTGTTATACATAAACCCGACTTTAACTTTCAAATATCCACGAAAGTTTCAAACCATGAATAGTAGCCTATATAAAGTGCAATGAATAATATTTTTGATTTATAATTAAAAAAAAATGAATTAAATACTATTATAGTCACAATCATGCCATGGTATGAAAGAAAAATTTCACAACCTCGAGTGGGAAGCGAACCTGCGACTTCCTGCTCTCCGGTCAGGCGCTCTACCACTGAGCTATCGAGTTCGTCTCACACCAGAGGCTCGGAATTATCCTTTCATACTGGCGACTCTGTTATGGACAGTACTCTATAACAGAGTCGCCAGTATGAAAGGATAATTCCGAGCCTCTGGCGTGAGACGAACTCGATAGCTCAGTGGTAGAGCGCCTGACCGGAGACCAGGAAGTCGCAGGTTCGCTTCCCACTCGAGGTTGTGAAATTTTTCTTTCATACCATGGCATGATTGTGACTATAATAGTATTTAATTCATTAATATGTCACATCAACGGACGTATACA
Organism: Periplaneta americana; assembly: GCF_040183065.1. Taxonomy (NCBI): domain Eukaryota; kingdom Metazoa; phylum Arthropoda; class Insecta; order Blattodea; family Blattidae; genus Periplaneta; species Periplaneta americana. The sequence continues at coordinate 113,732,599 of NC_091130.1, forward strand.
CGTCACCAAACATCGTAAGATGAAGATTAAAAAAAAAAAAGTTTACATGGTGTCTTTCATAGCGTTGCGTTAAAACTGTTTTTCTTGTGTCTCGTCCTAGATGTGTTATAGTGTGGTTGAATGCAACATCGTTAGGTGGCAGCGGTAGCGAGCTTGCTGCACGACCAGTCGGTTTGTATTTCCCACCCATGACTGATTCAGAGGAGGATCTCCTCCCTCTCCGTTCATTTACTTGCTTTAAAACTCTGCTTCTTTCTCTGGCCGCTAGTGCGCCGTTGTCTATGTGTGTTAACTGCAGTAGAGGAAGAATGGAGTGCCTTTCCTCTACACAGACAATCTCGCATCTTTCTCAGTTTTCTACAGCATATGAGCGCTCGTCGTTTAAAACTCAATCAACCGAGTTTTTCTTTAGATGTGAACTTAAAAATTATCGAATCTTCCTCGAATTTCAAGGCACATATTTTATTTGGTATTTACTTTCAAAAGAAGAAAAATATGAGGAGGACGTTCCTCCCTTCCCTCCCCCGAGGAACCGCCACTGCATAGAATCTATTGGAATTGTTTTGATTCCACCAGTAACGAGCCTGAGAGCTTGATTTTGAACATGTTATGAGTAGTAAGAATAAGAGTAGTAAGCGCAATAAGACTTAGGCTGCAGTGCAAGCCTTCGAGTCCCTCCTCCATACAAGAGAAAAAAATTGTGGCACTGTATGCAAAGTTGTGAGGTCCACATTACACGAATGTAATTGCTGACATGAAACATACATTATCAGATAGATCTACCCATGACACAAAGGGTCAAACAAATCGTAGTACAATCCACACTCTTCCCAACTATGAATCATTGTTTTGTAATTAAACAGATTCTGTTCAGTTCGAAATAGAGAGTGTGTTTCATTATTTTCATAAATTATGAACTTGTATGTCTGAAATAGCTTTTTATATCACGAAAAATACATTAATCGCAATCTATATGGCTCAGTGAACTACACAATTTTGAATAATGATAGTACTATATCTGTTGATATGGCACATTATCTAGTGTCGGTTTTTAATATAACATACATGGCCGGTTTTTCCAAGCATTGTTAGAAAATTTAACGACTGTTAAACTCTAAACAGTTTGTTAATTAATAAAATTGTATGTTTTCAACACCAGTTTGGTTTAACAGATTGTTAACAGTTTCTTAATTTTTAATATAACATACATGGCCGGTTTTTCCAAGTATTGTCAGAAAATTTAACGACTGTTAAACTCTAAACAGTTTGTTAATTAATAAAATTGTATGTTTTCAACACCAGTTTGGTTTAACAGATTGTTAACAGTTTCTTAATTTTAAATGTAGGATTTCGGGCAGTTAACTCGTTGTTAACAGTTTGTTCATTTGAAATGTAGGATTTCGGGCAGTTAACTTGTTTAGCAGTTAGTTAAATATGGCCGATGTCTCCACAGCTGTTTGAACAGAAGTTGCGAAATTAATATTTTGTGTCTCTCTGTAGGGAATGCCAGCATATGACTGGTAATATAACATTTAAAAAATACTTTGGACTGTTTAAATACATCAGTGTTATTTTATTTCTTTCATATTTCGTATCCATAATAGCAATGAGGAAATATAACCTTACTTTGTAATTATTATTCAGCATGTCACCTACAAGTTTTATTTGTCAACTGTTTGTTTATGGGGTGTGGCCTACTATAACAGGTAGTCATTTTATGCAAGTTTCATGACTCATGGCCAGTTTTTCCAAGTAATGTTTAATTTGGCTTAACAAATGTTAAATTAACAGCTGGTTTATTTTTAACGTTTTGTTAAGATGTTTTCCATTTTTCCAACACAATTTTGTTTAAAATAACCAACACTTAACTTTAACTGTCGTTAATACTATTCTAACTACTCAACAGCAGTTGGTAATGATTTTGCATATGTAAGACAACTTCTTATTGGCTGATATTATTATTTAAATTCTGTACTGTAGAGTAAGTCATGAAACATGTATAAAATCGTAACCTGTTACAATAGCCATGATTCATACAGTAGAGAGTTGATAAATGAAAGTTGCATTGCCTACTATTGAATAATAATTATTATTATAAGTATGGTTATATTTTATAATGCTAAATATGAATTTCTGTTTAGAAAAATCTCAGTATTTTGACCACTAGGTGACAATAATTACACGAATGTGTGTGTAGTCAACTGTACACAAAACCCCAAGGAGAATTCTGTATCATATAAAATTCTCTAATTCAGGTCCATGTATAAATTATATGTAATTTCGTCCTAAAGAAGCAATTGCTGCTGAAACATTTTATTATTTACTCACTGCGTATTTTGAAGCACTATTGACATCAGCTATAGTTGAAGAGCCAGTAACATAGAATCTAGAGTTAATAGTAGCTGGTGAATTGGAACAAGTGGCCTATATCTGTTTGTAGGATATTCAAATCTGACTTCAATTTCTTGCCACGTTGAGATCGCACATTTCCTCAATATTAAATGGATAATAGCTAAGCATCGAAATAAGCGTCAGTATGATAATCAGTTGACTTATAAAGATTATCTTCCGTATATTAATATTCCAAAATATCTTTTAAATTATATATTACCAGTCTTATGGCCGGTTTCACAAAGCTTCATTAAGGTTTTAATGATTCATTAATGTATTTACTGGTTCATTAAATCATTTTTATATCTCACCAAGCATCTTTAGCCTAACGAACCAGTAAAAATATCATTAAATTTAGTGATAGAAATTGCCGTCTTTAAATTTTTAATTATTCATTAGTTGCAATATAAAATGGCGGAACGTTTCGACGCAGAATTGTTATATCTGGAACTGCTCGAAAATTAAGAGTCAAATGGAGATAATGTTAACCATTTAAAAACCGATCATTTTGAAAATTTGAATGACACAAAAATTCACAAAAGATACCACGTCACGAAGATCGTGGTACCGGTACTCAAAATTTTAGAAGAAACTGATCATAGGTTAGAATATCATAAAAACGGCTGAGACAAAGCTGAAACTAGTCAACTAGGTAACATACAACTGAGTTTTATTTTAAGACATGAAAGTGATTAGCCTATTATAACTACATACCGGTACCTAAGAAATATTAGTAAATTAATACATAATGTGCATTTGAAACATAACAAAACTTAATTGGTATATTAACTTTCATTTATTAGAATTATATTATAGCTAGCGATAAGATATGTTTGCACTGGCTTTAAAACAGAAGCGAAAGAGCTGGATTCTTGGAATTTATAATCGTTTTCTTTCTGATGGAAATTTAATTTTCCAGCAAGATAATCACCCTGCGCACACCACCATAAACGTTCAAAGACGGTTCACGGAAAAGCATGAAAAAAGAGGAGGATTGAAAAATATCGAGACATCCCACCTCAAAATCCAGATCAGTTCAGGGATCAAGTTCTGGCTACCTGGGAAGATTTTGCTAAGGATCAGAACTATTTCCGCGATCTGGTGGACTCAATGCCCCGAAAATGCCAGTAGTGATAGACGCCGGTGGCATGTGGACAATGTATTAGATCCACATGTGTATTTCTTTTATTTTTCTTTAATTTGTTTGTTTATCTTAGTTTTATTTCGGGAAGAAAATTGATCTCCCAAGAGTTTTTTAAATTCTCCTAGTGGAGCCAGAGTTGCGAAATAATTCGTTCCACTACAGAAAATTAAAAAAATGAAGAAAGGTAACATGTATAAAAATTAGTTATGTTAATAAAAAAAATTGTTCCCGCCGAGAATCGAATACGGGCCCCTGGAATGGCATGCCAACTCGCTACTGACTGCTCCACCGGAGAGTCATGACGTGATTAGCGCGACGAGGCACATACAGCTGCTGGGCTTGAAGTCTATGGAGACAGCGCACATATTATAAACGTATTCGTGTAAATATTTTAATGTTCAGTACTAGTTAATGTTTCATTTGAATTGATTTACTGAAGCTTGGTGAAACTGGCCCTTACTCTAAACATTCCTCAAAGAGAAACATAACATGTTTTTTTCACAACTTTTGTCTGAACAGCTGTGGTGTTATCCGCCATGTTTAACTGTTTGTTAAATGAGTTAACGGCCTGAAATCCTACATTTAAAGTTAACAAATGGTTAAGAACCTGTTAAGCCAAACTGGTGTTGAACAAATGGAAAAACTGTATTTAACAAACTGTTGAAGGTGTAACAGTCGTTAAGTGTTCCAACGATACTTGGACAAACCGGCCATCACTCTATAATATAGAATTTAAAGATTAATTTTAGCCGATCAAAAATTGTCTTACATGTGTAGAATCATTACCAACTGCTGTTGAGTAGTTAAAATAGTGCTAACAGACGTTATAGTTAAGTGTTGGTTATTTTAAAACAAAATTATGTTCAACAAATGGAAAATACATTAACAAAGCGTTAAAAATAAACAGACTGTTAATTTAACATTTGTTAAGCAAAATTAAACATTACTTGGACAAACTGGTCAACAGTGTCATTAATAGACATCGGAAGTTAAGACACTAAAAAATGGTATTTTTGGTGCCTAAAAAGACTCTAAAAACAAGAAAAATAGGGCAATAAAAGGCATTGAAATTATATTGAATTATCCATAATTCATAAAGTAAACTTCCATAAGACCATAAGCAACTTAACAAAGTACACTGGAAAAGTGGTTTCTCTGTTTTATAGACTTGTTTCACTTGTACTTATTCATCCTCAACTTCATGTCCATAATTTGAGTTACAATAAACAACAAGCAACTTTTCAAGATTGACGCACAAACTTCTACAGGGAGGCAAAAGAGAAAATTGATGTCTGTCTAACATTTTTTGTATTTATTGTATTCATTTATTATTTAATGTTGGGGGGGGGGGGCAAAGGCTTATTTGGGATTTTTCAGTCTCTGTTCAGGTCAAAAACCCTGATATAACTGAAATTTAACTCTTGTGGTAAATTTCAGTAAAGTCTGGAGGGCTTAATTAGTCAAATCCACTCTCCTCACCTTCACACTGGGGTCCCCTGGGATCTTTTAAGATGCGAAAGAGAGTGGTGTGTGGAAAGCAACAGAAAGCTACCGCATTTGTCTTTTCCAAGAAAAACTGACTGAAGGATGCACTGGAAGGAATGGTGAACAGGAGAAGAGTTCAGAGCAGAAGAAGATATCAGATGATAGACAACATTAAGATATATGGATCATATGCAGAACCTAAGATAAAGGCATAAAATAGGAAATACTGGAGAATGCTGGGTTTGCAGTGAAAGACCTGTCCTTGGGCAGAAACTATGAATGAATGAATGTCATTGCTTTTTTGGGCCCATGATATATTTCAAACACTTCTGCATAAAAAAGGGTCTTCTGCTAACAAGTAAACATTCTGATGGGGACAAATAAAAAAGTGAACTTTTCTTCTTCCACTACGTTAATAATGACAAAAGAAATGCTTATATAAATTTTGGCCACTCGACTGCAATTACGAGGCCGTCCAAAAAGTGATTTTCCCTGGAGCCGTTTACAGAAAAAAAGCACAATTGCATGAAAAGATTTATTGAAACAGATACAGCAATTGTTGCGCTATTTGTCAACATATCCCCCACTGGAATTGAAACATTTGTCATACCATGGGATCAATTTTTGTATTCTTGTGTCATAGAAGTCAGCCACCTAGGATTGGAACCAGCGTTTGACAGCCGTCTGCACCTCTCTGTCAATCCCATGATAATAATTATTATGACAAATGTCTCAATTGTGGTAGGAAATATGTTGAAAAACAGCTCAACAATTGCTGTGTCTGTTCTAATAAATTTTTCCAATGAAATTGTGTTTTCTTTTGTTAACAGCCCCTGGTGAACTTAATCTTGCCACCGACGTGGCTCAGTCGGTTAAGACACTTGCCTGCCGGTCTGAAGTTGTGTTCAGGCGCGGATTCGATCCCTGCTAGGGCTGATTACCTGGTTGGATTTTTTCCAAGGTTTTCCCCAATGCAAGGTAATCTATGGCGAATCCTCGGCCTCATCTCGCCAAATACCATCTCCCTATCACCAATCTCATCGACGCTAAATAACCTAGTAGAGCGTCATTAAATAACCAACTAAAAAAAAAAAAAAAACAATCTTTTACGGCCCTCGTAATTGCGGTAATTGTGGCCAAAATGTATATAAGCACTTCTTGTGACATTATTAACATGGTGAAAAAAAAAATTAACTTTTTTATCTGCCTCCATCAGAATGTTTGCTTGTAAGAGCTAAACCTTCCCTTTCAAGCATTTCATAATTCAACCTCACCTTTAAACCTTACTTCCTTCTTGCCATCAGAAAAGTGCCAATGAGTATTAAAATAAAACTAAGCAATGCAATGTAACTGATTTCTTGAATATGTATGTGAGAGGTTTAGCATGTAGAAAAGTAGTGTAAATAGTATAAACGATAAACATTTGCATCTTAAACATATTTTTATGTTATATATTGTTATTATCATTAAGTATAATTCTGTGTAACGTGTAGAAAACTGACAGTATTATGGTGGTATCTCAAAACACTGCATTCTACACTTCATAATATGAAAATCAGGTACAGTAAGGTTACCCAAGTATCTACTTTTTCTCTAATTCATGGCAATGAATAGTCGGGATTCTACTGTAAACAGACTGCTCATATGTGACTCCTGAAACTCTCAATTGTTTCTGAAAGCAAGCACGAATCAATGCCTCAGGCTTGTAGTACCATAATATAAAGTTTGCACTATCAGATTTAACAATATCAAATAAACTTTTGATATTATTGTCATAGAAATAACTTGTGGCTTACAAGCAATCGTTCTGATGGGGGCAGATAAGAAAGTTTAATTTTTTTCTTCCACCATGTTAATAACGTCAAAAGAAGTGCTTATACAAATTTTGGCCACTCGACCGCAATTACAAGGCCGTCCAGAAAGTGATTTTCCCTGGGGCCGTTTATAGAAAAAAGCATAATTGCATGGAAATATTTATTGAAACAGATACAGCAATTGTTGCGCTATTTGTCAACATATTCCCCACTAGAATTGAGATATTTGTCATACCATGGGATCAATTTTTGTGTTGTAAAAGTCAGCCACCTCAGATCGGAACCAGCGTTTGATTGCGTCTGCACCTCTCTCTGTCAATCCCATGATATGAGAAATGTCTCAGTTCCGATGGAAAATATGTTGAAAAATAGCTCAACAGTTGCTGTGTCTGTTCCAATAAATTTGTCCAATAAAATTGTGTTTTTTTTTTCTGTTAACGGCCTCTGGTGAACTATTTTTTTAAGCCCCTCGTAATTGTGGTCGAGTGGCCAAAATTTGTATAAGCACTTCTTTTGACATTTTTGACATGGTGGAAGAAAAAAATTCAACTTTTTTACCTGTCCTCATCAGAACATTTGCTTGTTAGTCATTTTTTAAAGCTACTCGCCCATTTTTAAATATTTTATTGATCACATAGAGGTATATATACTTTATTTCTTTAATTAAATTATTTACACAATTTCTATCGAAAACAATTACCTAGAAAGAGAGAATCTATTATCACTTAACCTCATTGGAGTCAGATATTTACAGTTCACAGGTAAACTCAAATTTTGTTTACAATAGACAGACCTAGTAGTTACGGTCGGTACTACAGAGTGATTTATATAGAACTAACACATTTCTTTCTATCAAAATGAATGATGCTAGGTACAATTTGTTATACCTTAAATGTAGAATATCTTTGGAAGATTACTAACCTCTATAGCAAATGTTGAACATTTTTTATTTATTCGGCAGGAAATTCATTTAGTGACCAGTTTTAACGTCAAATTAAGCAGGAGTTTTGATTCCCTGTCAGGAGATGCGCAGATGTTTATTCTTTATTCCTTATTGTTGGCAGCTGTTTTCGACATTTTGTTTTAGTCACTGAAAATACAGTACACATTAAATTAAAAGCTCCACCTTGTGAAGCAATACTGGATTAGGAATTCAATTACAGCTACTCAAAGGGCATACCAGAGAGAATTTGGTGTTCGTAATCCTCCCCCCCCCCCCCAAGAAGATTACTGCAATCAAGAAAAATCGTAGTGAGAAAGGTAATCGGGCTCTTGATTTACTCCCCAAAGAAACACAATACTGGGAGTGATAAACAAATTGGAAACAACTGGATCTCTGGTGAGTGAAAAAGGCAAACATCGTTCATGGGCAGCCTAGTCCACGGTTGTTGTGGACATCCAGGCACGTCTGGAATGGTCACCCCATAAGTCATCAAGACGTGTCGCAGGAGACCGGGTACATTTTCAACAATTGCTATAGAGGTTAGTAATCTCTCAAAGATACTCTACATTTCAGCTATAACAAACTGCAGCTAGCATCATTCGTTTTGAAATAAAGAAAGAAAGAAAGAAAGAAAGAAATGTGTTAGTTCTGTATACATCATTCTGTACAATTGCAGTACAGATGTAAAGTTTTTGTTCATTTCAAGTATTTCATTATATATCTTGATTACACAACTTTTAACACTATATCACACGATGTTTCAGCCTGTTATGGCTGAAACATGTTAACCAGGTACGGTAAAATTTAACACGAGAAAAACATATAACACATATTCAAGTATTTCCTTAAAAAAAAAAAAGTATCATAATGCTTCCTACAACAAAACAGTAAAATCGAAGCAAAATTTGAAAAAAAAAAAAAAAAATTCAAGTTGCTATTGTTGTGTACGTAAATTTCATTTTATATCTGTACATGAGTAGTGTTTATTATGGGGACTCATGAATAAGATTTTACTCATATTCAACATTTGAAAAACTAGAAAAATATAATATAAATAGTAAATAATTTCATTTATCAATTAATTGCATATTCCTTTTACATAGATAATAATAGTATTTAACCGTAGTTCATGAATTTTATTCAAAATATCATGAAATAGAGATGTCTTATTAAATACATGATACAGAGGGTTTAGATTCCAAATTCAAGTGGTAAGAAAAAAATCCAACATAATCAGAAGTACAGTTCACATTCAAGTGTAGGTATGAAAACAAATAGTAGACAAAATATCCTTCCATGATCACAATGTACACTATTTTCCAGTCTTCAAATTTGTACTCATCAAATGAACCATCACTGGATTAAGTCAGCAATTCTGTAACTTCTTTCAGTGCTTCTGCAGCTTCTATTAAACCAAGACCTTCCAGAGTGTATGAAAGATTTTCTGGGCTAGCATCTTCATCATCCTCTGCCCAGATCTGTAGCATATTCAGTGCTCTTTCCTCTTCAGTTTTTCGTTCAGCTTGGAAGAAATCCACCTGAAAAAAATTAGTTTGTCCTGCCTTAGTTCTAGACAGAGAAGACAGTTTAGATTAGCAGTATTACACACACAGTACTTAATTTAATATCTCTTTTAAACTACTGAGACTATTCAGATGATAAGCAATAATGGAGCACAAGACTGGCGAGGAAACAAGAAAAAATAACGATAAACTACTCAATCTATTGCAAAGTTACTAAACAAAAGGAATTAGTCATACAAAATTGTGAAATTATACTAATAATGTCATGATGTTTAAGTTTAATTCATTGATATGACAGTAGAATTCCTTTTATCCGGCAACTGTGGGACAAAGCCAGTGCAAAATCAGTTATCCAGCACTGGCTTTGTCCCACAGTTGCTGGATAACTGATATTGCCAGATAATTGGAAAATATGTTTATAGGTTATGTAAAGATACACTGTTTTGACAAACATTTTTTTCCATGTTGAAATTTAGTAATTTTAATATAGATAATAAAAAATAAAGTTGTGAAATACGTGCAATCTTTATTTTTAGTACTGAATACGGTAATGTACATTATTAGTTCATAATTATTGAAAAACAATAATACATAATAGCGTAAAAAATACTAAAAGCTTTCATAACCTTATGGCAATTTTAAATGACAGTCATGTGACGTGAAGAGCAGTGTTGCCAACATCGCAACTGAAGTAGCGCTCGATGATTTGAGTGTAAGAACATTTCGCTTGCGTTTCACGGAATCCACTGTGCAACAGCAGTACTTAGCGGTAATAGCCATGATACTATCCATCACTCAAATGAAATTTTTACGTGCTGCAGGAACAGAGAATTTTACACTTTCCTATTTAGACTCATCCAACACTCCTTCGAAATGGGTGAGTTCAAGTGTTAAATTGAAAGATATCGTCTCTGCATATTATTTGCAAGATCCAAGTGACAGGTTACCGATGCTATCCTCTACTCCAGGGACATAACAGTTTTCTGTCTATGTTTTCACACGTGAACAATGTAAAGAGTAAACACAATATGCGGCATGTGTGGTCCACGAAAACCACTCACATCTTCTTCAGACTCTTCTCTTTCACATGAATGACTATTTTTTTGGCCTAGCCAAAAGTGCCGTTGTTTTGGTATTGCCGGTTATTTGGGTGCCAGATACAAGGGATTTTACTGTATACTGCAATTAGGTTTGAAAAAAGACAAAAAAAAGATAGCAGTATATCAGCACCATGTTATCGTGAAGTTGGACCTGTAGACAGCTGACCTTGTCCTTGCATGTAGTGTGAGACAGTTATACAGCGTGAAAGAAACAAGTGGGTGTGTTTAATCACATTTTCTCAAAAGTAACTAAAGTGCTCTTATACCCTTTTGCTTCTGACCCCTTCAATTGTTTTGATTTGTATGGTACAGAATGAGTGATACAAAGAGACGGCACTGTAAATCACAGCCCCATCTCTCGGCATTGGAGGGAAGTTTGAAAGCACTTCCAGTTCACGAATCAGTAAATGCCCATCCATGGCTTAAGGTGTGTAGCACGTTTTAACATGATATTGAATGGAATACACTCGTGTGTGCATGCTGATGACTGACAAACATTAAAGAAAAAATAATAATTTTGTATTTTTATTATGTATATTGAAATAGACTTTTAAAAAGAATTGATCGGAACAGATTGGTGAAACCTTTTTTATATCTTATAACAACCCTTTAACTTCAAAACACTTGAAGTGCTACATGAGGTAACTTGTGGGTTTGTAAGATACACGACATTCTTTACAAGACTGTCAACAGTTGCACTCTTGTCAATGAGATATAATTCAAGTAAATACACTGCAGTAAAATCTCTCTTAACCAGCATCACAGGGACCAGCCTAGTTCCGGATACGAGATTTTGTCAGATAATTGAATAAATACCGGTATATACAAAAGAAAAAAGTTCGTATTTCATGCTCCCAAATGTTGAAACTGCAGCCATATGAAGCTTATTTCTTTATCACTTGCTCATAACCGATTAAACATAAAAACTGTGTGGATTTTCCTTATTAAAACACATCACACAACACAAATAATACAATAATTCTAGGTTACAATATTCACTGAAAATGAAAGTTCGTGCAAACTTCCTAATGTGGCAACACCGATGACATGAACATAACTAACTAAACATAAAAACTGTATGGATTTTCTTTATTAAAACACAGTAGACAACACAAATAATACACTAATTTTAGGTTAGAATATTCACTGAAAACAAAAGTTCGTTTGAACTTCCTAATGTGGCAACACTGACAGCCCGAACATAACTAAATAAACATAAAACTGTGTGAATTTTCTTTATTACAACACATCACACAACACAAACAATAGACAAATTTTAAATTTGAATATTCACTGAAAGCACGAACTTTTTCTAATGTAGCAAAACTGACGGCCCGAACTGGCAATCTGGCAGATTTACATTTTTTTTTTGCCCAGTCAAAAATGCTGTTGTTTTGGTATTGCCGGTTATTTGGGTGTCAGTTACGAGGGATTTTATTGTATTATAATAACAAGTGTACTAAATTCCATTGATCTATAGACATTTTAAGTTTGCTCTCAATGTTTAATAATTCCTGCATGTAATTTAATTATATAATATCGAAATATTAATTTCTTTCAGGCATGACATTGCAGCCAGAAAAAGGTGGTTGTTGGTGTTGTTGATGGATAATGATATACATGCGGGATTACGAAAGAAGATATCCAGATATATTTGAACAGCATGAAGTCCACATTAGATGTCGTCAAACTTGATCCACGAGTTCAAAAGTAAGAAGGGATGACAGAAACGAAAGGAAAGACAAATTGAGACGAAAATCTCACCAAGGAAGTTGTCTTATTAATTGCAGGAGCTAACACAGGACAGAAGTAATCTTTACTTTTACTTTTACTGGCTTTCTACTTTACAGCAGTTCGCCTTTGATTCCTGCTTTCCAGAGCTTCCTATTCTTCCACTGTCCCTCTTCACCATGTATCTGTGTATTTCTTCATACCATGTCTTTCTAGCTCTTCCATGCTTTCTTCTTCCTGGCACGATCCAATTGAGGATACATTTAGGCCACCGTTCCTCCGACATCCGTTGTACATGTCCATACCACTGTAAAGACCTATTTTCTATTCTGTCCATAACAGTTTCACCTGCATCCATTTCTTTCCTAATATATGTGTTTCTTACATGTTCTAGTCTGAATACCCTCATACTTCTTCACAATCCATCCATTTCTGTTGCCAACACCCTTGTCTGTATTTTTTCACTTATTGTCCAACTTTCTGAACCAAATGAAGAGTTTGCGGGAAAAACAATGAATGTCACATTTCTGTTAAGGATTAGATAATGATCTAATTGAGTCTATAACTGCAAGATGTAGTGCTGTTTCTATAGAAAATAAAGGAAAGGATTACTGTATTCGTGGTGATAATTCTCCTTTTTACCATTTTTCATAAGAACAACATTAAATTTGCAGTGATCCATTGAATTAGATAATGAGATCAACCTTAAGAAAACTGTGACATTCATCGTTTTTCCCGCGAACTCTTCATATGTAAGTATGCTAGTTATGTCCCTACTCCATAAAATACAATTCAGGGCCTGATCGTTTTCCTAGCACAATTTACTCTATTAATAATATATTTTTCACACATGCCAGATTTATCAGTAATGGATCCCAGGTATTTGAATTCCTCAACACATTTAATTATGACATAATTTATCTGTAGATCATCTGAAATTCCTCCAATTACCATGTATTCTGTTTTAGCAATATTTATTTTCAGTCCACCTGCTTGAAATGCATGCATCCATTAATTTACGGACCATATACAGTAAAGCCATCCATTTTTAATTTTGCTATAATACTGTACGAAGCATGGCATAATTTTTTGTGCGACTGTACATGCAATGATCTGCAAGACTTACGCTATTCTTTGTCAGGCGTTGGGGATGAAGCTTCTCTAACATGTCACTATTCTGTGCTTATTGTCAAGGACCCCGGCAGGTTACTGACCTCCTGTACTGTTACTTCTTCCAACCCTCTTGCATTTTCGTACATTTATTCTCAGTTTTATGCTATCAAGCCAAGACAGTGATAAAGAACAGTGCGAGTAGAATAAAACTGTGAATAATTGTAGTGTAGTATCAATTTAGTTTCACATTTCCGTTTATTTATTCTGAGTTTTGTGTTAATATGCCAATACAGTGTTAAATAACAGTGCGAATAAGTAAAACTGTGCGATTTAATAAAAAAGCTTAGGTGACCAGTTCTATCATGGAAGAGTGGCTTCATTCTTTTAATGGAGCAATGAAATGTCAAGGTCGTAAGGTCATACTGTTTTTAGACAATGCTATCTGCCATCCAAGGATTGATTTGTCTAACGTGAAGTTAATCTATTTTCCACCAAACACAACTTCAGTTACACAACCGATGGATCAGGGCGCAATTTACACTCTGAATTGATGCAGGACGCGAAGGAAATCCTACAATGTTCCCTTCAAAAAAAATTAGCGGGAATGCACTTTAAAAGAAATGTGGGGTCCAAGAAACCAGGACACAGAGAGAGAGAGAGGCTGCAATTACGTAAGTTAATGATTACGAAAATAAAATTCACTTTACATGTACTGTAGTAACTTTTATTTCAAATAATTTCTTCATTGTGTTCTTCCTACAGAGAGCATATTGCATTAGTCTATTCTTAGTTTTGCCAAAACACAACCCTTTGTAAAACGAAAACCTGTGAAAACAGAAAAAAAATTCTTTAAGGATCGCGTTTCGTTTTAGGGAGGTTTTACTGTATTCTATGTCTTCTTTGTCCTGTCCTATTATAACCTGGTCATCTGCAAACAGTAAATTGTGCATTAACCAATGATTGATATTCACTCCCATTCCTCTGCATGACTTATTCCACTTTATCAGTATATCTTCTGGAAATATCTTAAACAGTGTTGGTGACATCCCGCATCCCCATCTTAATCTTTTTGTTGTAATGAATACTGATGATATCCGATTTCCGACTTTAACACATGCCTTACATTCATATATCCTTTTTATAAAATTAATGAGAGCTTTAGAGATTCCAAATTGCTCCACTGACACATTGAAGTAACCTAAATACTGATATTTTGTATTCATAGTAATCACTTATTTTAAAACTACTGAACTAGGTCTCAAACTAAAATACATAATACATACCTCGTCAGTCTGATAGCCTAACTTGGTTGCCAGTTTCTTCCAATGAGGTGCCACTTTCACTGCTACTGCTTGGAGCTGCTCTTCCAACAGCACTGAACTCTTAGTGTTCCCTTTCTCTGCTCCCATTCCATCATCCTCATATTCTTGAGGCATTGTTCGTTCCTCCTTCTCCTCAGACTTCAACAGTTCATCATCTTCACCCTCAGCATCAGGAACCACAGTCTGAACATCGTTGTCCATCAGTTCAACCTTTACTTCTTCACTGCTCATCATCGACTGGGGACAATCAGATAATAGTTTTAAATATGCATTATTCGTTGACATAATAATCAAGTTCTAAACTGTTTAGACTGTGAGCTTTCCTAAAACATAATTTTTTTTAATATATGATTTTTATATTTAACATATAAATTTTCTTTATTATTTTAACAGTTACTTCGATTCACATTACATGTGAATAAACTTCTTTTTATTATTATTATTATTATTATTATTATTATTATTATTATTATTATTATTACTACTACTATTACTATTAACTGTATATTGTTCCTGTATTTCTGTCATTTTTATATTTGCTACTGTTCTAATACTGGTTGAGTGGAAGAGAAGGCTTTATGGTCTTAACTCTGCCAGTAGAAATAAATCTACAAAATAAACAAATAAAATATATCACATTTCGTTATTATTTTAGTTATTTCTAACCTCTACAGTACCGGTAGTATATAAATTAAGTTATGGCCGTCCAAGCTTATTTTATTTTATTTTAAATCCACCACCACCAGAAGCAAGCTTCCAATTATAGGTGGCTTACATTGATACCTATACAAAATACATAATAAGAAAAAACAAAAACAACACAAACGAAAGAAAGATACATAATAGACGCTAGAATATAATATTACAGTTAATATAGTGACAAATATCAATATAATAATGCAAAATTATTTCAAAATTAGAGTAAAAAACATTATATCACACTTATTCATAATTTAAATATGTAAGGAAATAAAATTCTTTTTAATATTGTATGAAATTTTTTAACTGTTACCAAACCTTTATGCACATAGAATTATTCCAATTCAGAAACAACTAAGTAAACTAAAAGAACTCCAAAAGGAAATAACATTTCAATGGATACCTAGTCATTGTGGTATACCTGGAAATGAGAAAGTCGATAATATTGCAAAACAGGCAACATATTTGCAACCAACACCTCTTCAAGTGATATCTCTATCCAGTGCTTTTGCTTCAGTAAAGTCTCGTTTTACAAACCTATGGATCAACAATTGGCTCTCTTCTGACAAAGAAAAAATTTTACAGCCTGTACAAAAGAAACCAAATGACCTGGAAATGTACAAAAACTTGCCCAGACATGTTCAAACACTTTTAACAAGAGCCAGAACAGGTCACATTGTCACACAATTGTACCTACACCGATTTCACATTTCTGATAATCCTACTTGTCTGTGGTGTAATAAACATTATGATCTGGAACACATTCTTCTATACTGTCCATCCATAAACCACAAAAGAAGTAAATTAAAATCATCAATACCAGTTGCAGAAGACACAGCCCTGCAGTATATATTAACTACACCCCACCTCTGGCTACTAGCAACAGGCATCTATAATGAACACCGATCAAAATACCCCTTATTTCTCGTGAAAAACAACAACTGAATAGACTATAGTGGACTTTATGTTGTCAGCAAACAGCTGGATACATTAAGAAGATTGATTAAACTGAAATCTAATAGAGAATCACAGTTTAAATACAGAGAATTGTAAGTATTACACATAACAAACAATGGAGAGTTCTTGAAGAAAACAGTTCTAGGAACTGGAATAACATAAGGTTGCCTATGACGTAATTCTGTTCTTTTTACATTGAACTGAAGGAATTTAAGAAAATCACAGTTATTCAATATACCGTTAACAGTCTTACGACGTACATTAACAAAAATATTTTGTAAGCATAACATTCCTATCTGTAAGTGCCTGACCATCTATGCCTGAGGATACACCTGCACACCAATATGACATCGTAAGTTTATGTGTTCATCACATATTATAATCAACACACATCTAGGCCCAAAATTTAGAATTTAAATCTAATACATATTAGTTTCAGTAAGGCATGGCCATTTAATCCACAATTTCCACTTATTTACACATTATTTAATTTTCAGAAACGAACGGTACAGGCTGATATGAATGATATTAAAATATGTCTGTATACGAAAACATTGTACCTGTTAAGTTATTTCATAAATGTAACTATTCATACAATACTTATGCCTATATTCTTGTATTGCACATGTTTTATCATTTTATAATGTGACACTTTACGAATAATTTCAAGGGAAAAATTGTTCCGGGGCTGGGTATCAAACCCGGGACCTTTGGTAAAACGTACCAACTGAGCTACCCAGGAACTCTACCAGACACCGATCCAATTTTTCCCTCTAAATCCACAGACCTCAAAGTGGGCTGACAACCGTCAAGCAACCAACACACTAATTCTGTGCGATTTAAATTGTGGTTTTCTGTTAAAGAACAGTGATGTGTATTATGCAAATCAAGCTTTCAGGTATAACTACCTGTAAAGTTGATTTGAATAATTTCGAGGGAAAAATTGTTCCAGGGCCAGGTATCAAACCAGGGACTTTTGGTTAAATGTACCAATGCTCTACCAACTGAGCTACCCGGGAACTCTACCAGACACCGATCCAATTTTTCCCTCTAAATCCACAGACCTCAAAGTGGACAGACAATAGTCAAGCAACCAACATTGAGTGCACTTGATTTGCGTGGCACTTTACATTTGCAAATATTTTTAACTCATATGTTTTTAACGTAACATTTGATCACAGATTTATATTATCAATGTACAATCATATACTTGCATCCAGATCTTTTAACTCTAACTTATCAATGTATTCATAAAGCAAAATATAAGCTACTACATCTAAAGATGGTTCTGTGAAGCCGAAAACATTTATCAAATGTAATTAACATCACTATGTAATCAAATAAAACTTTGTACATGATAAGCTTGGACGCCCATAATGTAATTTATATACTATAGTAACTTTCGAGGAATATCACTTTTGTTGACATCGTACAAAATTTTGTCCAATATTCTTTTGAGAAGATTAACTTCATATGTAGATGACATTATTGGGGATCATCAGTGTGATTTTAGGCGTAACAGACCGACTATTAATCAGAGTTTTTATATTCGACAGATATTGGAGAAAAATGGGAGTATAAGGGTACAGTACATCAGTACCCTTATTTCAAAAAGGCATATGACTAGGTTAAGAGAGAAGTTTTATATCATATTCTTATTGAATTTGGTATTCCCAAGAAACTAGTTTGATTAATTAAAAGGTGTCTCAGTGAAACGTACAGCAGAATCCGTATAGGTCAGTTTCTGTCGGATTCTTTTCCAATTCACTGTGGACTAAAGCAAGGAGATGCACTACTACCTTTACTTTTTAACTTGCTCTAAAATATGCCATTAGGAAAGTTCAGAATAACAGAGGAGGTTTGGAATTGAACGGGTTACATCTGCTGCTTGTCTATGTAGATGATGTGAATATGTTAGGAGAAAATTCACGATCTATTAGGGAAAACACGGAAATTTTATTTGAAGCAAGTAAAGAAGTAACTCCCGAAAAGACAAAGTATGTGATTATGACTCATGACCAGAATACTGTACGAAATGGAAATATAAAAATTGGAAATTTATCCTTAGAAGAGGTGGAAAAATTCAAATATCTTGGAGCAACAATAACAAATATAAATGACACTTGGGAGGAAATTAAATGCAGAATAAATATGGGAAATGCGTGTTATTATTCGGTTGAGAAGCTTTTGTCATCCAGTCTGCTCTCAAAAAACCTGAAAGTTAGAATTTATAAAACAGTTATATTACCAGTTCTTCTGTATGGTTGTGAAACTTGGACTCTCACTTTGAGGGAGGAACAGAGATTAAGGGTGTTTGAGAATAAGGTTCTTAGGAAAATATTTGGGGCTAAGAGGGATGAAGTTACAGGAGAATGGAGAAAGTTACACAACTGCACGCATTGTATTCTTCACATGACATAATTAGGAGCATTAAATCCAGACATTTGAGATGGGCAGGGCACGTAGCACATATGGACGAATCCAGAAATGCATATAGAGTGTTAGTTGGGAGGCCAGAAGGAAAAAAGACCTTTGGGGAGGCCAAGACGTAGATGGGAGAATAACATTAAAATGGATTTGAGGGAGGTGGAATATGATTGTAGAGGCAGGATTAATCTTGCTTAGGATAGGGAACGATGGCAGACTTATGTAAGTGCAGCAATGAACCTCTGGGTTCCTTAAAAGCCGTAAGTAAGTATTCTACAGTGAAGTCTGTAATTTGTACAAATATCCATAATAGTCATCTAAATAAATTATTAAGTAGTAATAAATATTGGTTTTCACACACGAGGGACATGCACGCCCGCATGCATGCATGCATGCACGCACACGCACACATACAAACACACACATACACAGAGTATGAATGAGTATATCCCAACAAGTTACTACATTTCTTAAACATACTTCTGATTTGGAAAAAACGCTTTCTCGAAAACAGTAATAACACATTCTTAGCAATAAAACTTTTAATTCACTGCAATGTTTCATTACATTTTCAGAAAATATATGTAACACAAAACTCCTATGTAATTTCATATAAAACACGTCATCAGTTTACATTTTATTGTTAGACAACATACAAACATGCCAAAAGACGTGTTTCAACAAAATAAATAGGCCTACATGCATTTTGTGAAAAGATCGAACTAGTTTCCTATCACTATAGTGAGGAACACGTAAAAGCAGTTCCTAAAAGGCTAATTTGGCCATCTCTTCAGTGTTGCCAACTTAGTACCAGATATCACCAAAGAGGATAAAATCACAATGCCCGGTATAATAATAATAATAATGTATTTGAGGGAGGTGGGATATGATGATAGAGACTGGATTAATCTTGCTCAGAATAGGGACCAATGGCGGGCTTATGTGAGGATGGCAATGAACCTCCGGGTTCCTTAAAAGCCAGTAAGTAGTAGTAGTAGTAGTAGTAGTAAACATAATAATAATAATAATAATCTATTAACAATGACGATGTCTTGCTTATTTACTTACTTACTTACTACATCTCATCTTTATGTTGGGAGGTGTTTTCTAAATGGTTCAATAATTTGTGAAAGAGTAGGCCTATATTTTCTCCTGGACCTTCCGCACATAATGTTGGAAATTAGTAGTTTAATATAATCTAATATTAACATGTATTTTGTCTGACAACATGAAATTCCTTGCTTTGACTTAACAGTTCATGATTCAGAAGACCTAACCTAAGAATGTATTTTGTTTGATCACGTGAAATGATTAGTACAAACTCTGAAAACCGAATGCCACTTTGAAATATATGCTTAAGAATACTTACTTACTCCTAATAATTTTGCTAATCTAGTTATAATTGCTATTTCTGTGCGCATTTTCTATGATCACCCAAGTGCATGTATCAAAAATAATATATGTCGTATTTATTCACACTTATCTGACTATAATCTTGAATTGTAACCACAACACAATGCAACACATAAAATAAATATTATGTATTAATATAATACTGATGTTAATTAATTATTAGTATGTTCGAATTTCACTACCTTCCAGTAAAGATAAAAGGTAAAGGTATCCCCGTCACACGCCATGAAGGCACTTGGGGGGCATGGAAGTAGAGACCCATGCTTTCCATGACCTCAGCACAAGAATGAGGTGGTGCGGTCGGCACCAGACTCCGACCGCCTTATACTCCCGGGAAAGACCCGGTATTCAATTTTATAGAAGGCTGAGTGAACCTCAGGACCGTTCTGGAAGTTTGGCAACGAGAAAAATCCCGTCACCACTTGGATCGAACTCCGGACCTTCCAGTCCGTAGCCAGCTGCTCTACCAACTGAGCTACCTGGCCACCCAGCTTCCAGTAATCGGCTTAAAAATCTAGAACAATTTGAATTTTCAGAATTTGCACTACCGACAATAGCTGTTCCTGCTGCCAACATAACAGTTGGAAAATCACTACCAGTTGTAGTATTTCTCAGTATCGAAATTCGAAACGAAATTGGCAAAAGAAAATTCAGCCTTCAAACTAGAAAATCACCATAATGCACTAGCATATATAGTAATGGTGGAAAAATGGTTAGGTTTCACCTTTGGGGTATTAAGTAAGCTGATCCAGACTATAATTGACATAGGCAGAATAAATACCAATTTTTCCTGACATTGCACGAGCAAACTGCAATAAGAAATCCACCTCAAATAATTGAGAATGGTTCAATTACATTCATTTGGAAAACATACATACTTACTGGTCTATCCTTTGCAATCTTCTTTATCATAGTTTCAAGATATTCCGGTAACTTGTTTATTGGATTGTTACTATGGGTAAAGAAGTGAGGACTTCTGCGAGCCAACAGACGAAGTGCTCGCCAACCAAAATTGCCATCATTCACCCGCCTGTAAAATGAAAGTTAAGCAGTTATAAAATAGCATATCAATTACAATGTAAGAAATACGAATATTAAATTCACCTTTTGCTTAAAAATACAGCATTAAAACTGTAATAATTCTTGTAAAACCGTGATTCTAGTATGTTTGTGAATTCTCTGTGAATTTTAACAGCATTCTATGAGACAAAGGAAACACAATAACATACTAATGTCCACATTTAGGTTTAGCTTGATTGGACTCGACAATATGACTAGAATGACAATGTAGTAATGATGGAAGGAGAGACTGAAGCGAGTAAAGAAAACATCCTTACAGTCTCTATGTCCAACACAAATCTGACGAATTCCAAAGTCATATGCTTTAATAAATACAATATGAGTGAACTTACTTGTATTCTTCTTCAACCATAGCTGCTGGGTCAATTTGCTCTATTGCTTCTTCAAAATATCCTTCTAATGATGGTAAGAAGTCCCTGTCCTTTGACTTACAAGCTTCAAGGTTATTTGGACAAAGGTTCCAAAGTTTTGTAAGCTCCCCACTGCAACAAATGTAAGATTCCATGGAATTCTGAACTTCAAAATGTACCTATATACCAACATGATTATGTGAATTGCAGTAAAAAATCAGTTATAACAATAGTGTCTTTATGGTTGCTGTATGTGGAATCCTAAATCACTTAGAATGATGATAGTGCGTTTCTTTAGAAGATTCCAATGAAAAAAAAAGAAGACTAAAGAAAATGTTGTTGTTGTTTTCTATTGCAAGGCATTTAACAATAAAGTCATTTGACCTCTTGCACTCCAATATTTTTCAAAGATACTGTCATGGTCAGCCACTGAAGCACAGATTTTGAGGTGTTCCGAATCCATCTCTTGGTTTAAGTTGCATAGTGGGCATATAGGGGACTGATATATTCCAATTCTATGCAAGTGCTTGGTCAAACAGTCATAGCCTGTTGCCAATCTAAATGCAGCTACAGATGATTTGTGTGATAAATCGGGAATTAACTGTGGATTATGATGCAGAGAGTTCCATTTTTTCTCTTCAGATTGTGTTATCAAATTTTGTTTGTTGAAGTCTAAGTATGTAGATTTAATAAATCTTTTCATAGAGTAATTTTTTATTTTATTTTAGTAGGTTATTTTACGACGCTTTATCAACAGCTTAGGTTATTTAGCGTCTGAATGAGATGAAGGTGATAATGCCGGTGGAATGAGTCCGGGGTCCAGCACCGAAAGTTACCCAGCATTTGCTCATATTGGGTTGAGGGAAAACCCCAGAAAAAACCTCAACCAAGTAACTTGCCCCGACCGGGAATCGAACCCGGGCCACCTGGTTTCGCAGCCAGACGCACTGACCGTTACTCCACAGGTGTGAACTTCATAGAGTAAAACGTAGATTTAGTAACAGGTCTGTAAGTAGCAGTGCTGCCCTTCTTTGCTAAAGCATCCGCATTCTCGTTTCCCAAGATTCCACAATGGGATGGTATCCATTGGAATACAATTCTTTTATTGAGTGTTATTAATTGAGAGAGCATTTTGGTTATTTCTGTCGTTTGAGATGAAGACTATTGATAGAATAGCTGCTTTGGAGTCTGACAACATAACTGCATTCTTAAATTTACTGATGTGGCATAGAAGATTCCTGAGACTTTCACTTATTGCAATGATTTTTCCATCAAAACTTGTTGTCCCATATCCAAGAGATCTATAAAGTGAGAAGAGACAGCACGTAACACCTGCACCGGCACCTTGTTTCCTGGAGATCAAGGGTCCATTGGTGTATAATGAAGCCAGTTTTGTGGAGGATACCAAATATTAATTGTCTCTAAACACAATTGTTTCATTATTTGTTGTTCTGTGTATATTACTAAAATATGGTGTTCACTTAAACTGGCTACAACTTGCCATATAACCACTCCAATATGAAATGAGTACCATTAAGGTAAAATTATCCAAAGGTAAAATAGTCCCCCACTTGGATCTCCATGCAGGGACTACTTCAAGGGCACAGAAACAACTAACCACTACAGAAAATGTAAAACTGGAGCGAAATCTAAAAATTCCTATTACTGGAAGAAGGTTGCCAAATGCAATGTGGCAATAATGCAAACAATCAAACAATCAAATGACTGGAAAAAGAATGAGGGAATGTTACCTTAGTGTGTAAAACAGTTCCCTTTGTGTGTAGGTATTCTATTTAGACAAGGTGAATTAATTTGGATTCATGTCCTCTTCATTGAAAATATTAAGGCAGTGTTGTCTGTAGAAAATCGAGAATATGCTAGAGAAATGAAAACAAAGCTAGACAATCATACGGAAATAGTTTTCATGTTGAATTTGTCCAATGTGCTTTAATTATTCACAAGAAGCAACCTTGGTTATGTGGCTGCCCTGATGGTATATACATGAAATTAAGTATCCATTGTCTTATAAAAATAATAGATGAAGCAGGGAATGTTAATGCAAAGAACCTTCATTTAAATAATGAGAAAAATGTAATGTTAAAAAAAAAATAATATCTGTTACATGCAATGCCAAATGCTAATGCACATAATAGGTTTCAGATTCAAATTGTTTATTACCATTAATACGTATATACATTATACATATATATATATATATATATATATATACACATATTAACAGCGGCAGATTTAGGGACTTATCTGTACACTTTTCAGCCATCATATTTTGGGTGTACAAAATATGTGGAGTATTGTTGACATAAATGTCAGCCAGAGAAATCGGATTTGGTGGAGTTGGAGTGTGAACATGAAGTTATTAAGTGCTGACTGAATCTGGTTGAGAAAATGATTGGTTTGTTGTGGTGATAGTGAATGCAGTGATATTTACCGTTGAGTTTATTGTTCCATTGTTGTCACTTATTACCAGGGGGCGGATGTTGATGACCTAAAAATCTACTTAAAATGACCATTAAAATGCCCTTAAACTAATGGAAAAAATGACATAAAATTAAAAGAAAATGACATTTAAATATTATTCACCACAACTTCTTAAAACTTAGTCACTTGTTTCAATGAGTGCCTTGCAATTTCGGAGACAGGAGGCAATTTCCTGCAATTTAACTAAGATAAAGGAAAGGAACATGCAACAAAATGAAAGTTTTTCCTTAAAACTATAGATTTTAATGAGGGTTTACAATTTGTTTCAATCGGGTGGTCCATTCAGTGCCTTCATTCTCTGTCTCCTCCTTCTTCACTTTTGTTACCAGAGCTTCCAAATGGGGGAGTGTGAATGACAAAACAAATTGTGGGTGCAGCGTGCTTTGTGTTAAAAATACTTGTCTACATTCCTTCCAAACCACGTCCCATCTAGGACATACTGAAAGTTTCCCCCCTTCCAAATATAAATTCTAAAGACATCCTCGTACCGACAAACAAACAGTAGCGGTCAAAGCCCTTACTTAAACTAAGCTGTTGCCATTACTTCTGTTGTGTGAAGTGAAGTCTTCAGTGGAATATGGGATGGGCTTTAAAGTCTGTTCCAAACTATGAAACTCAAACTTCACTGTTATTCACTTATTCAATAGGTAATTACTACTGACCTATTTGCTTATAAAATGATTTAACAGACCTATCGGTAAAGAAAAAAGTAAAATGCATTCCAAATGATCTAAAAGTTCTTCAAAGTATTAAAAATGACCAAAAAATGCAGAAAAAAAAATGTTGTTGTTGTTGTTTTCTAATGCCAGGTGTTTGACAATAAAGTCATTTGACCTCTTGCACTCCAATATTTTTCAAAGACATTATCATGGTTGGCCACTGAAGCACAGATTTTGAGGTGTTCCGAATCCATTTCTTGGTTTGAGTTGCACAATGGGCAGTTAGGGGACTGATATATAGAAAATGGCAAGTTGTAGCCAATTTAAGTGAACACCATATTTTAACGTTTTGGTGGCTACTTCATTCACACACAACCCTCAGAATATCTGGAGGACCACACCTGCTGTTGGTCGACAGGTCCATTGGACCTAGCTGGGAGATCTTGTTGATCACCAGCTTTCCCTCCTTAAGCCACTGGAGGACGATTTTAGTGCCATAGCAGGTCAGCACTAGGAACAGAAAAGTAGGAAGGAAAGTGAAATGAACCCCTAGGCCTTGAATGCTCTAATGCTGTCGGGGACGAAGAAAGTAAGAGTTCAGTCAGAGGACTGGATAGGAAAGGGTAAAGAGGGAATTAGGTATTGAATAGAGGAAAATTATACCAAATTCAGTCATTAACTCATCAAGCCGACCAGTGCTAATTGATGAGTAGACCCTCCCTTTAGTTCAGCTTGTAAAATTATGCTTACTAACAACTGCACCACAGGAAGGTAGGGATGGGACATTGGGTATTTGTCCAGGTTGGTTCCTTAAAGCCTTCAATGGGAAGGATTAATGGCTCTCCCCCCTGTATCCGACAGATATAAAAATGACCTTTTAGTTCAAAAACGTCAAAAAATGCAATATAAGAAATTATTTTTTTACGTTGATATTAACATGGAAAGGATTTCTATATTAATAGGCATTGTCCTAATGTAAAAAATAAGATGACTTTTCATCAACATCTCCCCTCTACTTATTACTACTGGTTGTTCATTTCAAAGTGTGTCATGACGTCACTGTTGTTGGGTCACCAATTTGAAGCGAGTTTCAGCTTATATGTTAGAGAAGTTGCCTATTATTTAAGGCGTTCTTCAATCTGAACTTAAGAACATGTACGGTATAACTTGAACGTCGTAGCAACAGATGGCGGTCTGTAAAGTCTGTGTGCTACCATAACCTCTTTCGAACTGTGTTTTGCGCCGGCAAGTCGTACGCAGGGTATTTGTTATCATCGGTTGCGTACGGTAACATTCCACAACACAAATCAAATGCTCCGTGTCCATGTTGACCGTCGAAGTTAATGTCAACAAATACGTAAGTAATCATCTTAACCCTCTCCCCATATCCCGACAGTACGTATTTCCAAACAGTTCACATTCCTGCCACTACCGGCATTACCGTACGTATCGGTACGTACTCTTCAGAATGAACGCCGTACTTGCTAGGCAACTTCTCTGCCTCTTAGGTTATACACCTCTGCGGAAGTGTAGGAAGATTGAATTCTCTAGGCTCATCGGCTAGCCATCTGACGGCATACAGCGAGCCATGACACATTTTGAACTGAACACCCAGTATTGTTATTGATTTTGTGGGTTTTTATCACGTGTATTTTGTTTTCCTAAGATGTTATTGAATTGAAGATGCCTATGGTATTGGTGAGGTCTTTTCGGTGATATAATTTCGCTGGTTCGACAGAAAGCCTGAGTGTTAAGGTGTAATCCATGATCACCCCTCTATGGGGGGTGCGGCAACTCCAGACTGGCAAGCTACAGCTTTTATTATCAATTTTGATGTGGTGGGTTGTTGTAATAGAAGATAAGTTTCTCGAGTGTTGTTCTGTTATTTGTGTTTGGTGGGTTAATGAAGAGAATTTGTGTATATTGTCTGTTTAATGCTGAGAAAGAGTATTTGTGATTTATATGTTCGAGGTGTGTGAAGAGTGGTGTGAGTTTTGTTCTTGTGTATACTGTGTGGCTGGTGCTATGCCTTGGGAGCCTGACAATGTTCCTGAGGATACGTCTTTCCCTTGCCTCAATTTTAGTCTGTCAGATGGAGCCACTGATTGTGTTAGGAAGAGCTGCATAACAGGTTTGACTATATGTGATTTATATGTACTGGAAATGAGACTGTAGATAATATTGCTAACAGACAACATCTTTGGGGCCCAAACCTATACAAATAACTTCTTTAACCAGCGCATATTCTGCAGTTAATTCTCATTTAACAAATTTAGGGGTCGAATTATGGCCTTCTTCTGATAAAGGCCAAGTACTTCAAAACATTCAAAAGAAACCTAATGATTTACAAATGTTCCGCAACATTCCCAGACACATACAAACTTTCTTGGCAAGAGCCAGGACAGGCCATATTGTCACTCAGAAGTATCTTCACCGCTTTAATCTTGCTGACTCTAGTAGTTGTTGCTGGTGCAACAATAACGAAGAAGATTGGAACATATCCTCTTAAATTGCCCTGTCACAAACATCCATAATAACTAATCTAAAATCTGCAATACCTGTAACCTTGGACAATTCTCTCCAATACATATTGATTACACTTCATCTTTGGAATGTGGCTGCTGAAATATACAACCAGCATCGTGCTTTTTACCCATCATTTGTAAGAAGAGGAAATTCATAGTGAAACATAGTGGAACACATGTTGTCAGCAAATGGCTGGATACACTACGAAGATTGATTGATATGTTCACGAGGTAAACCATAAGTAATGTCATTAAGTTCAAGGGGTTATTCCTTGAAATATTTCAGACAATAAAGTTCAATACAATTTTGCTCCTTTTTGCTTCCTTTTCGAGATAAAAATTGTTTTATATGAAACATTTTATAGTGTGTTTTAGAAAAGCCATTGATTTAATTCCCAATATGCTCAGTTAATTTAAGAGAGTAGTATATTATAATAATAAAAGTCTGAAAGACTTTTAGTTTTATCCTTTAAATGTGTAGAACTTTGATCTTAACAAATGTAACATTGCAAAACTTCTTTGCATAATGAAAAGTTACATTGTTCAAATATAATTTCTGCACATTTAAAGGACAAAACTAAAATTCCTTTAATCATTTATTATCATAATACACAGCACTCTCAAATTGACTGGGCATATTGGGAATTAAATCAATGGCTTTCTCAAAACATGCTATGAAATGTTTCATATAAAAAAATTACGTTGGTGCCTAAGAGAGTAAAAAAGTTAAATCCGCCACTGCTTCCACATCATCCTTATCCACTATAAATTTCTCTTTGGGCTAGCTAGGACATGAATTCAGATCTCTAACAAGAGTTCATGTACCAGCTATCAAACTAAAACAATAAATAAGTAAATAATTAATATAATACAGTTTTGATGCTTACTTTCCCATTATGAATTTTCCATGCTGTGTAACATCCCTCATTTGTTCTCCAAGACTTTTTCTTGGCCTTCGTGGACGTGGTAGAGCCTTGCGTTTTTCTCCTCCCTCCTCTGTACTCTCATCAGCTGCTACCTGATGCGCTGGTTTTTGAAACTCAGGACATCCATCATTTTTCCATGAGTTCCAGTGCTCTTCTCGCTACAGTAAAATCACACAACAGATTCAATCTAAGCCAGACAAACAAATAAAATTGTTACAGATAATAAGTAAGCACTACACAAAAAACATGAAAAAGATAAAAAAAAAAAGGGAGACAATGTCCCTGACCTAATTTGAAATAATAAATGCAGCCAATTTTGTCACAAATTATCTATCATCATCTTTTGTCACATTCTCCAACAAGAGCACTGATTACAAAATTTCCTGCAATTCACACTTTCTTCATTAAGTTCTTTCATCTCACCTCTATCCAATGAAATTTTTCAGTGGTTTTTCTTGGCAAGAAGCATATAGAAATGCTAATATAGGTGCTAATATTGTTAAAAAATGGCTTGATTCCAACTTTCTTTATTTAATCTAAATCAATCTTAGTTCCTTTTTCGTTAACAACTGCCAGTGTTCAAAATTTAAAAAATAGCGATAAATATAGACTAACAATACACAGTGAAAATTCTTTAGATTACAAAAGTTGTAAATGTCCACCATTGAAAGAAGCTACATATGTGAAATACCTGGATATCATTATTGATCAAAATTTAAAATGGCCTCATCGCATTACTTATCTTTGTAAGAGGCTTCGTAAAACAATTTATAAATTCGTTAATCTTCAATGCTACTTACCCATTAGAGTTCTACGAAATGTTTATTTGGCCATTTTTCAGTCTATCATTCAATATGGTATTATTGTTTGGGACGGAAGTACAAAAATTAATCTTAGTCCGTTAAATTTACTACAAAAACGAATAATTAAAACTTGTTTGAAGAAATATTTTGATTATCCAACTAAATTAATTTATTCTGAATTTAATGTATTTAATATTGAACAAATTTATAAATATACTCTGTTAAAATTTTATCATAAAAATCGTAATAAGTTTATATTACAGGCACATAATCATGACACAAAACGAAATAATAATTCAACATTAGTAGAACCTGAATGTTTCACATCTCCTGGTCTAAAGCATAGCATTAATTTTGGCCCAAGGTTGTATAACTCTTTACCTAAATTACACACAGAACTTCTAACGTGTAACCCACTAACATATAACAAGAAAATTAGAAACGTGTTAATATCTTCAATTTGATTAAATAAATTTATAGCCTATGTCTATGAATAATTAATCAGCCTATATTATATTTGTATTCTATAATTTTGGAATATATATTTTTTTTCATAAATTGTCCTACTTTATTCACGTACGATATTATTCTTCTCTATGTTAATATTTACTTACTTACTTACTGGCTTTTAAGGAACCCGGAGGTTCACTGCCGCCCTCACATAAGCCCGCCATTGGTCCCTATCCTGAGCAAGATTAATCCAGTCTCTACCATCATATCCCACCTCCCTCAAATCCATTTTAATATTATCTTCCCACCTACGTCTCGGCCTCCCCAAAGGTCTTTTTCTCTCTGGCCTCCCCAAAGGTCTTTTTCTCTCCGGCCTCCCAACTAACACTCTATATGCATTTCTGGATTCGCCCATACGTGCTACATGTCCTGCCCATCTCAAACGTCTGGATTTTATGTTCCTAATTATGTCAGGTGAAGAATACAATGCGTGCAGTTGTGTAACTTTCTCCATTCTCCTGTAACTTCATCCCTCTTAGCTCCAAATATTTTCCTAAGAACCTTATTCTCAAACACCCTTAATCTCTGTTCCTCTCTCAAAGTGACAGTCCAAGTTTCACAACCATACAGAACAACCAGTAATATAACTGTTTTATAAATTCTAACTTTCAGATTTTTTGACAGAAGACTAGATGACAAAAGCTTCTCAACCGAATAATAACAAGCATTTCCCATATTTATTCTCCGTTTAATTTCCTCCCGAGTGTCATTTATATTTGTTACTGTTGCTCCAAGATATTTGAATTTTTCCACCTCTTCGAAAGATAAATCTCCAATTTTTATAGTTCCATTTCGTACAATATTCTGGTCACGAGACATAATCATATACTTAGTCTTTTCGGGATTTACTTCCAACCCTATCGCTTTACTTGCTTCAACTATAATTTCCACGTTTTCCCTAATCGTTTGTGGATTTTCTCCTAGCATATTCACGTCATCCGCATAGACAAGAAGCTGATGTAACCCATTCAACTCCAAACCCTGTCTATTATCCTC
Source organism: Periplaneta americana (assembly GCF_040183065.1). Lineage (NCBI taxonomy): Eukaryota > Metazoa > Arthropoda > Insecta > Blattodea > Blattidae > Periplaneta > Periplaneta americana. The sequence goes on from NC_091130.1 coordinate 113,763,009, forward strand.
AACTTTCCTAATGGCATATTCTAGAGCGAAGTTAAAAAGTAAAGGTGATAGTGCATCTCCCTGCTTTAGCCCGCAGTGAATTGGAAAAGCATCAGATAGAAAGTGGCCTATACGGACTCTACTGTAAGTTTCACTAAGACACATTTTAATTAATCGAACTAGTTTCTTGGGAATACCAAATTCAATAAGAATATTATATAAAACTTCTCTCTTAACAGAGTCATACGCCTTTTTGAAATCTATGAATAACTGATGTACTGTACCCTTATAATTCCATTTTTTCTCCAATATCTGTCAAATACAAAAAATTTGATCAATAGTCGATCTATTACGCCTAAAACCACATTGATGATTCCCAATAATTTCAAAGTTAATCTTCTCAAAAGGATATTCGACAAAATTTTGTACGACGTCAACAAAATTGACATTCCTCGAAAGTTACTACAGTTAGTCTCGTCCCCCTTCTTAAAAACAGGTACGATTATGGACTCCTTCCATTGTTCTGGTACAATTTCCTTTTCCCAAATTGCAAGTACAAGTTTATATATAAATTTCGCTAGATAATGCCCTTCCACCCTCTTGTATTAATTCTGCTGGAATTTGATCAATACTTGTACTTTTTCAGATTTTCTATCGCAATTTCGACTTCAGAAAGTGTGGGTTCCGGTATGAATGGCTCAGCAGTTTGTATTTGAATTTCGTCCTGATCATTTCTATTTGGTCTATGTATGTTTAGTAGTTGCCCAAAATAGTTTCTATGTTAATATTAAAGGTAAAAGGTAAAGGTATCCCCGTAACATGCCATGAAGGCACTTGGGGGGCATGGAGGTAGAGCCCCATGCTTTCCATGACCTCGGCACTAGAATGAGGTGGTGTGGTCGGGACCACACTCTGACCGCCTTTTACCCCCGGGAAAGACCCGGTACTCAAATTTATAGAAGGCTGAGTGAACCTTGGGGCCGTTCTGAAAGTTTGGCAACGAGAAAAAATCCTGTCACCACCGGGGATCGAACCCCGGACCTTTCAGTCCGTAGCCAGCTGCTCTACCAACTGAGCTACCCGGCCGCCTAGTTTCTATGTTAATATTATATTATATAATTTCATTGCAGCTATAATTTTAATTTCAATTCCTATTTTATTTTATTTTCAATATTCCTCTTATATTAATGTATTATATTATATAATTTCACTGTAGTTGTAATTTAATTTTAGTTCCTATTTTATTTTGTATATTCTCTTATAGGCCTATTAACAATATATCTGAACTGCAATATACACAAGCGCTGCTCATTCCGTCCTCAAATTTTGTTAGTATTACTGTATCTTCTTTTTTATATTAATTGTATTATTTTACTTCTATTTCTATTGTTGTAATTATATTCTGTATTCTTTATATTTATATTCTGTATAAAATATCCTGTTACACTGAAATAAAAAAATGGAACAGTTAAATTGTACTTTTTCATTATCCCAAGTGCAATGATATTTCAAAACACAAGTTAGGAAAAACACTACAATAATGCACTGTACCTTAAGAATATGTTTAACAGTCTGAACAAATGCTGTCCCATCTGGTGGCGTTTCCTCCAGTAAAGAGTAAACCATTTCCGTCTTTTCTCGCACCCATTCTGCCTGGTCAGACTTGAGTTCATGTGTCTCTCTAGAAACGCAAAAAATTACGTCAATTCCTTTTAAAACAAATAAATATACGGTTTGACAATTAAGTTCCCAAACTTTTTTTTCTCAAAGCACAGTAGGCTTGTAGAAAAGGAGTGTGTGTTCCATTATATATATCTCTCTCTCTTTTCTTCTGTGTTTTCTTTTATTGAAATCATTTAGCATGCTCCATTACAGAGTAATAAGTAATACTACATGTGTTGTGTGTGTGTGTGTGTGTGTGTGTGTGTGTGTGTGTGTGTGTGTGTGTGTGTGTGCGTGTGCATATTCAGATATGTATGTGAGACAAAAGAGAAACCAGTACATAGCTTCATTATGGGCCTCTATTGTTCATCATTCTTAGTTTAAGACAGTGGTGGGCAAAATGAACGCAACCCACAAGACAGGATTTAAATGGCAACTACATACTGTGGGAGGGGTTGCACTCTACAGTGCAGTCACGGATTTACAGACAGTTGTGCCACTACACTCCTACCTACCATATGTAATTAGAATAATATGTGATAATTAATTAATCATTTTTCAAAGCAATTTCTTCGAAATTGGGATTTATATCTGTGCATGCTATTTTCAGTTGTGCAAGGAGATGAGCATCGCTTAAGCAGGATCTGTGGCTGGACTTTATAAATTTCATTTTAGAAAACAGCTGTTTGCACTGGTAGGTTGATGAATACACACCGTCATTTTCCATAACTATGGTCCTGGAACACAACTATGGTCCACGATACAACCATTCAAAGATCATTGTAGAAGTAACATAGACCGTTCGTAGATAGCTGCAGTGACTTGAATTCAAACTACAGTACAGCAAAAATATAGATACACGAGTTACTACGTTATGGAGTACAAAATTTGAATAGTTGTATCGTGGACAATAGTTATGTTCCAGGACCATAGTTATGGGAAATGACAGTACTCATTATTTTTTAAGCAAACTGTCTAAGCAGTGGATATGTAACTAAGTACTAGGCATCTTTTAAAAAATTCTAGCCCCCAGTAGACCTTCACATTCTGCCTTCAAGAAGCCATCATTCTGCAAATCCAGTACCTCTAACTGTAATTCTGGGATAACATTTTCAATTTCAACATTAAAAGGAGTGGCAAAAATATTGAAATCTTTCTCCATCCTTTGAAAATCACTGAATCTGTGTTCTTTGAACTCGTATAACAGGTGATCTATTTTAAGAATGTACATATTTAAGTTCGCATCCTGAATATTTGTAACTGATTCTAAATATTAGAAATGAAAGAACCGCCTTTCTTGTAAGTGTGATATCCCCTTGATTCATATGATTCTGTGAAAGATATTGTATCACTAACGAAGCTCCGAAGTACAGCAATCCAGTATAATCCGCCACATACATGCGCAGTATTTTCATGGAGTGGGGGGAGGGGAAAGTAGGGCGTAAGTTTGATGCTTCGCTGAGGTCTGACATCACTGCGGCAATGCCGCAGGAATGCCCACCATTGGTTTAAGACAACAGACCATATATTTCTAGACTCTGGGCATTCAATGACAGAGACTTCAACACTACTGAGTCAGCTAAACGCAAAGTCAAGACTCTCATTACCATAGAGATTGTGTGGGTCTAATGCAGTACTATAGGAGAAACAATCACTTTGCTGTAAATAAAATATCCTTAATATCAAAGATCTTGCAAAATGCAATTTCTTGGCACGCAAGAAAAAACTACAGATGGTAACAAGGTCCAATGGATGAAAATTAAATGGCTCTGATGTGAATGAGCTGAACCAATGAAAATTAATTTCGTAATTCTCTAAATGAATGAAAGCATGGAAGGTAGTTGATATTTATCCAGTAAAAAGGGGCAGAAAGTCTTTAAAAGTTACATCTACTGTTCCCTCCCCATGGTCAAGGGCATTGCGTTGAGGAGGCAAGGGGGTGTCTGTGCACCAACTTCATCTACCTCAATAAAAAATCTAAAACATTTGCATATAAACTGATTTGTGTGTAAGAACATACAATAAATAAAGTGAAAAATGAAATATAAGGAATATGATGGCCACCTTTAATGCGATATGAAAGCACAGGAGTTCCAGCAATGCTACCAGAAATGGAAACTATGCTGGTCTTCATACACAGTATCAAGGCATACGACTTCATGGTTGTCATCAGTAATATAAGTACTTCAAGAAACAAAATATTATTATCACCATTAAAAAGAGAAAAATTCGTTCCGGCACCGGGAATCGAACCCGGGACCTCTCAGCTCTGCACGCTGAGGGTTCTTTCCAAATGAGCTATGCCGGGACACAATCCCCGGTGCCGGTCGAACTCTCTCATTGTACTATTTTACGGCCTACTACCTGCATTTAAACATTATGTAAGTCAATATGTAGGAGCGCATATTTAAATGACTTTTGTGCGAAATCGTGCGTATTTGCTTGGTTTCCGCACAAAACCAATCCGCGGTAAGTCTAAAATTCCACATTCAGTATTCCCAACCTAACACACATAACAATTTCCCTCTTCTTACCGCTTAAGTGACATATTGATTTTATTGCTTTAGGCTTTTAACATATTATTTTTAGAGACGTTCAATATAGTAATAATTATAAATTGGAAACTTACCACTGCAATTTCACCTAAATTGCACTGTCAATTATTGTTTTTAAATATTTGCAAAAATTAAGTAAACTCTACAACTCCACTAAAGTTACTGCATTAGTGATGCATGTAACATTAAGGAAGCCGTTTATTTTAAGTTCGCATTTATAGACTGGGGGGAAAAAAAAGACAGACGTATATCACGGCCTGCTGGACTATAGTAAACACAGAAAACATTTTAAAGCAACAATGTTGAAGATAGATATTTTTGTTTTGCTAATTTGCCGTCATTGAACAGAAACCAAGATGGAGATTTCATTACAACTAATTAGAAATTCCTCTTTCAGGTATGTAATAAACGATCTTCGCAACAAAATAATGTACGATACACGAGTGGTATGTTTTCTTTCAATTCTCGGAAATTAAAAAAGCTCAACTACGTTTCGCTTTTTCAAACTTTTCCTCGAACATGAAAACTTCAACATACCGCTCTTGTAACGCATATTACTATTATGGCCATATTCAACAACAGTTTGTGATAACTGTAAACATTTAATACATCAAATATTCATTATATGAGGTCTCGCCATCCATGTCCCGGCATAGCTCAGTTGGAAAGAGCCCTCAGCATGCAGAGCTGAGAGGTCCCGGGTTCGATTCCCGGTGCCAGAACGAATTTTTCTCTATTTAATGGTGATAATACACATTGACTACTTCATAGTAGTCGTGTTAATATTCAATGAGTATGGCGAGACCTCATATAATGAATATTTGATGTACAAAATATTATGTTTACGAACTTATTTGTCAGACCTTGTACAAATATACTACAACTAGACTTTCGATTAATTCCTTAAACAAACAAACTAGTACACAAGATGCTTACGATTTAAATTTAACTGGTGAGTTCAGATACTGGAATACTATAAGGAACTGAAGGAGAACATAGCGTCGGAAGTTGGCATCACTGAGCTGCAATTCCAGCAGCTTCTGGTTTGTCAGGAACTTTGCGAAGTAGTGCTGCTGCTGTTGTTGCTGCTGTTGTTTGTCTTCATCTGTAGTATCCAACTTCCGTCGCTTACCTTGCATGTCATCAAGTTTAAAACTTTTAAATGCCAACAACACATTTGATGCATGCTGTAAGAAATAACAAACGTAAATATATATATAATAATTAATTCTGTTGTTATTTGTCAAAAGTTGATGTCAGTTTTTGACGATTTTTACTTCTCTCATTCCTTGAATTATCTGGTATGAGATTGGGTTGGATAGAAATCATTCCCATGCACGATCTTTATTTGATTCCTTCATTGTATCCATAAATCTTTCTCTATGAAGTGTATGTATATTTGATTTTACAAAAATGAAAGACTGGATTGCAATATGGTGTTGTAGTTGGGAACATCCTTTTTTTAGCAAGTTGGAATGCTGATTCATTGCCTTCAATACCACAATGAGCTTAGGTATAAATGCTGACCGTTTTGTCTATGTTTAATTTATATTTAATCATAGTTCATGACTGCCTGGCAAAACACCTGCATAAGAGTGGTATTATTTGATTACTAAATTGAGTGGCTCAGTCACAGAGTTGCCTAAGCCACAATTAATAGTCATAATCCGTGGTGCTACAGCCCGTGAAGGGCCTAGACCGACCAGCTGGCTGCTGGCCTCACGTCCACATGCCGAAGCAGAGGTGGACGATCATCCAACCAGAATGGAGGTATTGTGTGATTAGCATGAAGATCTCCCCAGCCGTTATAGCTGGCTTTCGCAACTGGATTTCACTACCTATCGTAGCTCCCCAAGTGCATCACGATGCTGGATGGGCACCGGTTCCATACACTGGCCGAAATTTCATGAGAAAATTTCTCCCCCCATGAGGACTCGAACCAGCGCACATTCACTAATGCGAGTCCTAGGCAGGATGCCTTAGACCACGATGCCACAGCATGGGACCTAAGCCACAATTACACTGAAAAAAGTTATTGAAGTCTAAACTCAGACCTCGGTTTTTAAAACTATATGCTCTTGACTGGAAATTATTTCTCCTTTACTCTAATCTAATATTTATCTAGTACATCTACTTTGGCACACATATAAATGATAATTTACAGTCATTTTATGCAGAAATCTGCGGCTAAAAATTTGTGGTTTAGGCAACTCTGGCACTGAACCACTCAATTGTGTTCTGTGTGGAATGGATTAAATCATGGACAGAAACCATCTAGTTTATTGCCAGTCTCTCCCAAACACTCCTAACGTCTACAAAAAATTATTGGACTGCAAGACAGCTGATGATTTCATTGCTAAGATGGCTGAGCATTATATTACAACAATACTTTTCTCGTTCCTAATGCGTATTGAATGGTTCTCATTTAGTTGTCAAAAGTTGATATGTCTTTACAGAATGTTTGGTAAAATATGACATAGAAAAAATAGAAAATTTGTCTTTACTAGAACATGACAAGTCTACATAACATCATCTGCCAGAATGGATTTTAGCATGCTCCATAGGCATATCATCTTTTGGCAAATAAACACAAAATTATATTACCATACTTGAAATATTTCATGGACATACTTCTAAGCCTTTTACGGTAAATTCTGGTGTGCCTCAAGGTTCCAATCTTGGTCCATTATTGTTTTTATTGTTTGTTAATGATATTGTGAATTGTGTACAACATTCTAAAATTTTATTATTTTCGGATGATATTAAATTGTATAAAGAAATCAAAACTATATCAGATTGTAAGCTACTTCAAACAGATATTACAAACTTACATATATTGAGTATTAATAATAAATTGTTATTTAATATAAATAAGTGTATACATATGACCTTTTCTAGATTGAAAAATACAATTAAATTTTCATATAAAATAGAGGCAAAAGTTTTACCAGCAGAAAATGAACATAAAGATTTAGGTATATTATTTAGCAGCAATTTTACGTTTTATAGTCATATTAATAATATTATAAATTTGTCCTATAAAAGTTTAGGTTTTGTTATGAGAAATTCTTGTAAATTCAAAGTGAAAACTATAATAATTTTGTATAATTCCATTGTTCGATCTAAATTAGAATATGCTGCTGTTATCTGGAACCCAGTTACTAACAAATATATTCTGTTACTAGAAAAAATTCAAAATAAATTTCTAAAATGGTTATACTACAGACTTTATAATGATTATCCTACCTATGAGAGTTATGCTACAATGCTTCAACATTTCCATTTTACTAGTTTGCAAATTCGACGAAATTGTCAATCTTTAAACTTTCTTTATAAAATTATTAACAATAAGTTGGACTGTGTTGGTTTATTTTATTATATAACATTATATGCACCTAAGCTTAAAACTAAATTTCGAAATTTGTTTTACATACCAAGGACAAATACTGAATCCCACAAAAATTCCCCAATTTTCCAAATGTTACAGTTATACAATAAATTGCATCCTCATCCGAATGTTGATATTTTCAATATGAATTTCTCTAGATACAGAATTATTTGTTATCATATTTTACAGAATATTGTTGTTAGTTAATTTGAAGCTACTTTCACACCTTATTTCAATTTCTCTTTTTTTCTTTCCCTTTTTTCTATTATGTTTCAGTTTTTAATAAGTGTATGTTTCCTTTTCCTTGTTTATGTTTTATCAATTAATTTGTTAGTCGTGAACATTGTAATTGGGCTTTGCCTGTTATGTTCATCAACAAATGAATAAATAAATAAATATTGGTTCAAACATTAGTGTTTGAAAAATAGAATTTACAGTAGACGAAGGCAGTACTAACTTAACCTAAGCCATATTTTCTTAGGTTAGTTGCATTTTCCCTGTCATGAAGCCATCATCTCCATACTTCACTAACAACACCACAGAGTCATAAGCAGGGAACGGATTTATATGGACTAAAAATATATGAAATATGTAAATATATATGTAGTTATTTTTACCAAAATATGGAATTAAATATGGATTTTTACCAAAATATGGAATTAAATATGGACTTAAAATTATAAAAAAATGACTATGTACGTTAAATATTGGTACATTTTAATCAAACTAAACAAAAAATATAATGGACGTACCTTATCTTCCAATGTAGTTTCAACAAAACACAATTTTTATTGTCTGTTACCATAACAATAGGTTACAAACATTTCTTTCAAGTGCTGAAAAGTGAATCTTCTTCTATTGTCTCTGAGGATAGATTTATACTGACTAAAAGAGCGTTCGACGTCACAAGAAGTAACTGGTACATAATTCAATTTCACAATGTCTGCTGGGGATAAGTCCAAGTTAATCTTCACTGTTGATTCACCACTCATCACAGCAACAACCTTTTGTAGTTCTTCATATCCAGGGTTTTTTGAAAGTACAGTGTCCACCTTAGCTCTTACTGCATCTGCAACTTTACCTCTACCACGATTCAGTTGTTCCACAGTACTATTTATAATTTCAAAACTTTCAGATAGTGAAAGGTGCCTATTTTGGAGACTTTTGAGCGTTTTTATGATGCATGAAAATGTATGCTGAATGTGAGCTAAGTCATTCTTCACACTTATGTCACAGGTAACTGTTTTCGCAGTATCAATTGAGACTGCATCTTCAGAGTCCAATGCAAGGAGAACATTGTTAATAGAGTCTATATGTTCGGCATAATATTCAACTGCTTCTAGCCATGTACCCCATCTAGTTAAAATTGGCTTTGGTGGCAATGGAATTTCAGGGTACATTTCTTTCAACACGTTAACTCTACTGGGAGCTTTGAGAAATACTTTTTTCACTGATGAAATCAACAAATCTACTTTAGGGAAATTGTCTCTGACCACTTCTGCCACACGATGAAATGCATGCGCCACACAAGTAAAATGAGTCAATTTAGGATATACAACAGATAATGCTTGTCCAGCTTTGACCATATAAGGGGCAGCATCGCTAATAAAGAATAACACATTATCGTACATAATACCCTTTGGCCACAGGATACCCATAGCTTCGTTGAACAGTTTAACTATAGTTTTGTTATTGCACTTTTCTAGAACATCACAATGTAAAAGAATTCGTTCAGAATATTGTTCACTTAACAAACCGATAACTACATTACCAACAAGTCTACCTTCTTTGTCGGGAGTCTCATCAATGGAAACCCAAATTGAACTATCTTTAATTTCATCTCTTATCTTCTGTATTGTCTCATCGTAGATGGATGGAGCATACGTCTTCCTAAGTGTTGACTCATCCGGGATTGTATGTTGAGTATATTTTTCAAGGAATTCCCTGAAGACCTTATTCTTTAGTTTGTAGAGAGGAATATCAGCAGAGATGAGAGAACGGCACAGGTCGATGTTAAACTCAGATCTTACATTCGATGTTGTTGGTTGTGTTAAAAACAATTGTCTCTGCTTGGAATTTAGTTGTTTGTTGGCCTGATGTTTACTAGTTGTAATGTGTTGTTGCACCAGGAACTTTTGTGTAGATGATACTGCACACTGACACAAATTACAAAATAATATTTTATTGTCAGTTGATAAACCATCTTCTTTAAATTCTGAAATGTAACTTGTTAGTTTTGATTTTAAATTGACTGAATGACGTACTTTTGGCATATTTACCGTCTTTATAGTATGATTTACAAAACTGAACCTATGTGTACTCTGACTGGCATTTAACTGTTGAGCTGCACAACTGAAGTCTGTTAAAAATTTTAAATTAAATTAATACAGTTTTGTAACTTACTTTCCCATTGTTGATAGGACTGCTAATTTTCAAATAACTCTGATGTTAAAGGGATTACTGAACATGTGTTTAAATCTCTATTGTTGAAATGTATTTTTAAAAGTTAATGGAATTTTGTTTTGTTTTATTGTTAAACCTAATATAATATGGACTGTTTTATATGAAATATGGAAAATATATGGAAATTAACGAAAATATGTACTAAACTCTAAAATATGGAAAAATATGGAAAATAAAAGTAGGATTTTTCAACCCTACACATTGTGAAACATAAAGATAATGCAAAATATAAATTATATTAGCTTTATAAGTAAATATGTATTTACATATAAATCCTTTCCCTGGTCATAAGCAACACCACATAAGTGTCATAAGGAAAGGAAAATATTACAGTGAGAAACATAAATGTTCTCTTTATTATATTCTACAACAAAATTATCAAGCAATATTTTACCAACAACTCGAATTCTTACTTTTCCCTTGAGTCGTTTATTATTGCCGCATTTTTCTCATTACCCACTGGCAAAGTCTTTGTTGTTTTTTGTGTAACAATAACAGTCTTTTAGTCTGACTGCTCAATAATGTTTTGCCTTTTTAGGCTGGCTGTTTCCACCAATAACAATCTAGGATTTCATTCGACTACTCGTCATCTCCAGGTGGAATAAGTTCCAGAACTGCAATACATGCTTTCAGTATCCAGCCTAACGTAATGAAAGTACAACAGGAGCGAAAGAACATGTGGCAACCTCACTTTCTGCGAATTCAAATGAGCCTGCAATTGCACTGTTAGCATTTTTCTTTGATATGCCAGTGGTTAAGGAGAAAAAGGCGGCAGTAATACAGGTCACAATGCAACAGAATACAATGCAGTGTTATTTTACCGAGAAATGGATAACTTCATGTACCTCGTCCTATGATTATAATAACCTTCAGACTACAATCACATCATATCTCTATACATATTGACATTAGCATCCAACTTACTACTTTTAATTTTGTCAAAGTTTATATGATCTATATCACACTCTCGTGTTTACTGAAGGCACTGACTGTCTCATTTATAGATACCTTTATCACACAATAGCTACACAATAAAGAAATCTACTTACAGCCGAGAAGGTTTTCCAATGGACTTTATTATAGCACTGGTTTGGATTGCGGAAGAAATCTTGAAGAGCCCAAAACTTGCAGTACAGATTAAAATCTATCTTGATCCTTGAAACAAATCAGATTAATTTTCTATAAATAACCACAGGAACAACTCTACTGAGCCCCAGCTTTGAAACCGCAGCTGGAATGCAGTGTGGAACGAATAAGGGGGTGATGACGTAAGACTGTTCTTTTTTTTTAATTGGTTATTTTAAGACGTTTTATCAACTGCTGTGGTTATCTAGTGTCTGAGTGAGATGAAGGTGATAATGTTAGTGAGATGAGTCCAGGATCCAGCGCCAAAAGTTACCCAATATTTGCTTTTAATGGGTTGAGGAAAAACCCTGAAAAAAACCTCAACCAGGCAACTTGTCCCAACCAGGATTTGAACACAGGTCCACTTGTTTCATGGTCAGACGTGCTGTTACTCCACAGCAGTGGACAAGACTGTACTATACTAGGCTAAAAATATACACCGCAGAAGGAATTTGGCGTGGAATTGATAAGCAGGTAATGGTGCAAGACTCATGAGCTAAAGTTTGTAGTGTGAAGAGAATACCCATACACACTCCCTAGCTGGCCATGCTGAGTCACGTCCTCCTACTCCCCACTTCCTCATACTGCACAGTTTCAGAGCTGGCGCGTAGACAATACTTTCATTTGTTACTGTAATAAAGTAACAATGAAAATGTTTAACACTATTTGCCATATTATCTTGAATCATTCAATTTCAATGCTTGAAAATATGTCCTTCTTTCTAAAGATTTAACTCAGTTTTACAATTTATCACTAATACAACAACTACCTGACATATTATGACATTATTTATCAATAATTATTTACATTTTTCACTATAATATAGCTCTACAAATATTTATAACTTTACCTCATCAATCAATCTTCTTAATGTATCCAGCTGTTTGCTGACAACATAAAGTCCACTACAGTCCACTGTAGTCTATTCAGTTTTTGTTTTTCATGGGAAATGAGGGGTATTTTGATTGGTTTTCTTCATTATAGACGCCTGTTGCTAATAGCCAGAGTTGGGGTGTATAACTTTACCTCATAAATTCAACAGTTTTTATTCTATTCCATCATTGTTAAAAATATAACTCTACTCAGTATGAAACTGAAATTTCTGTAATATGTAATGATAACAATGGAACGGTGTTACACATAAATTGACCAAATGCCAAAATCTATTTTTTAGATTATTACTGCATCTACTAGCTAAATGTGTAAACTCTTTGTAAAATATTGTTCCAGCTTGATATCTCAACATAGGCCTACAGTACAACCATGATTATCCGTTTTAATGGACAGGACATAGTGAACAGTTAATCGAAAAAGGGATAATCCGTATCATGAATTTTTATGGACTTAAGTCTAGCTGATGCCATTTAAGAGACTTTAAATAGTGGGTACTCTTTTTTTTTGCACTTCTTTAAAATTAATTTTGTTCCTTACATCCATTCTAAATGTAGTAATTACTAAGAAATATTCCAGCAAGTGAATACGAAGTGAAATTTTTTATGTTAGTCCAAAGAGGTGAGAGTGTTAATTTAATCTTTGCAGAAATGAATGAAAATTACGCATGCAGCGAAATTACTACATGTTGTGGTATGTACAATTCAGAAAGTAGACACGAGCTGTTGTAAGTCATTCATTATTGTCCACAGCTTAAAAATTACGTTTCCATTTTAGACAATGGATAATCTGCAGAATGGTTAATCGCAGTTTCTTTTTTTTAATTTATAGAATATATTTCAAATGCTTCATAAGCTGTTTACTGCATTAAAAACATATTCTGAATCTGAAATGACGAATTTCTTTCCTTTCCACTAGGCTACCTTCCTGCAAAGAATAATTAATTCAAGTTCTAATGAATCACATGGGAATACTATTTTTTTAAGACTAGGCCTACTCACTTTGCATCTGGTTTCAAATCTTCTTCCATTGATTCATCCTTCTCGGAGAGTATGTCCTTCAAATCATTGGAGCTTTCACCTCCAAACTCCGTGAGATTATCGAGATTGAATTCACTTACAATATTCAAACCTACAAGAGACAATATTCCAGATAAATGTCTTTTAAATGATTGATAAATTTCTTTATCAAATAAATGTTTCAATGCAAATCTAACTTTCAGTTAAAGCTCCCTATGAAGCCAATACCAAAGTGACAAGAAGAAGAAGAAGAAGAAGAAGGAGAAGAAGAAGAAGAAGAAGAAGCAGAAGACTGGTGTTCACACAATAAGGTATAAAATATTAAATGCAAAACAGTACAAATTATACGTACTTACCAGATCGTTCAGAGAATGGAAAGAACTTCGCAAGGAAAAGGAGGATCCGTCCACAAAAGACAGTATTTTGTGAGCGAGATAATCTTCTTAGCAGATCTAAAATTAAAAAAAACAAAAGCATTTGCATATTATATAATTTTCTCCCCAGTTCTATGTGACAGGGAATTCAGCTTTTAAGTTAGTGGAAGAAATACTGAATTCTTTAAATTCGAAATTGATTTAGCTCAAACATAACAAATTAAAGTTTTATGGTATCAAAAATGAGCCATTGGTTTATATCTTTTTTTTTTTCTGCTGTTATTTATACTCGCTTTAACATCTCTGGTCATATTGCAAATTAATCTTTTAGGTGAAATCCGAAGGCCTGTGTACTATTGTTGAGTACTGGTTCTATCGTTGTGAACTAGATGGCGTCTGTAGATGTTCACTGATTTGTTATGAATATGATTTTGGTGATGAATGAAGCCAGTGATATTCTGGGATGTTGTGGCCCGAATTTCCTGACATTTGCCTTACAGTTGAGGGAAAAACCTCAACCAGGAAATTCAACCCAACCGGGAATCGAACCCGGGCCCTCTGAGTAAGAGACCAGCATGCTGATCCCTATACTACCGGTTTATATCTTACTTATCAAATATAAAATAAAAAGTACAATACGAGGGGGATCCAGGAAATAACGACCGTTTTGTTGTAATAATTAAAAAAAAATATATTTATTTGAAAAAACAAAGTCTGTTACATAACTGAAGCTTCCTTTACTTCTCTACATAATCACCACCTACATTTAAACATTTGTCATATCTGTTCACTAGCTTTAGAATTCCCGTGTTATACTCTTCTGCCGCCAGTTCATTAAGCCAGGTGTTCACTGTCTTCTTCAACTCTTCATCACTTCCAAAACGCATACCACCCAGAAAGTCTTTCAGCTTAGTGAAAAGGTGAAAATCGCTAGGAGCAAGTCTGGACTATAGGGCAGATGATCAAAGATTTCCCAACCGAATTGATCCAGCAATTCTCGAGTTGAAGCAGCAGTGTGCGGGCGGGCATTGTCGTGAAGAAGCACAACTCCTCTCAAAAGCATTCCTCGCCTCTTGTTTTGGATGGCTCGCCGTAGTTTTCGTAAAGTCTCACAATAACGATTTGCATTGATCGTAGTGCCTTTTGGCATGAAATCCAGCAAAAGACCACCTTTGCGATCCCAAAAGACAGTAGCCATGACGTTTTGTGTTGAGAAAGTCTGTTTGAATTTTCTTGAGTGATGAGGGATGATGCCACTGACGTGATTGGCGCTTGGTCTCTGGGGTGTTGTGAGACACCCAGGTCTCATCACCAGTCACAATTTGATCAAGAAAGGCGTCTCCATCTGTGTGATATCGCATCAAGAATGTCAATGCTGAGGCCATTCTCTGAGTTTTGTGTTGGTCACTCAGTTGCCGTGGAACCCATCGTGCACAGATTTTGTGGTAG